>NW_017306276.1:3599288-3627564 GCF_000935625.1 Nanorana parkeri | reverse complement strand
TGTGGTAGGTAGGGGAGGGGCGTGGTGGGGGCCCAAGAAAAGTATTGAAGACGGCCCTGCTGTTACCATTTATATGGATCATAAGAACCTTCATTATCTTGAGACTACACAGAGTCTCAATCCCATCAGACTCACTGGGCTCTGTTCTTTTCCAGGTTTGGTTTCACTCTGACTTACCACCCTGGTGCTAATAATACTAAAGAAATGTGTGCTGTTCCTTTGAGAAGGGAGACCTGGAGTCTGGACCTGATTTTATATTAGATCCATCCCAGATTCTACCTACACCACCAATCTGCCTGAACCAGGTTCCTTCCTGCAAAACTTGTACTCAGGGGTATGTTATTCGGCTACATTAGTCTTCCCAACTGGCTTGGCACCGGGGCTTGCACAAGATTTTAGAATTTAATTTGCACCTTTTCTGGCTGCATGGTCTCTCCTCCCATATTGTCCCAGTTAGAGCCTCTTTAGGGACTGGCAATACACAGGGTGCATTGCCTCCGTGAAACAGGGCCTGTGTGGATGGGCTTTGGTTTGCACCAGAACTGCTGCTCTCCTACTTCCAGTCTATAGGAATGCAAACGTGCCTTGAAGCAAGTTGAATGAAGGTCAGAAGGTCAAATGCAGGTCAGATGCACCTGTCAACGAACTCTGAATGGTTACAGAAATGTCTCAAACTGATGTCCAAAGCCAGCTGTATTTGACCATTGACACAGATTTGTGATTTTGTTGGTGCCAGAAAGATTCTACATAAGCTAAAAGGGGTGTGTGGTTCTACAAAACCATCCGGAACTGTTCACTAGTGGTCTGGAAACTTTATGTTGTATAGGGAAGACTTTTTATTACTGTTTTGATGTACACAAGTTTCATTGTGTGTAGGTAAGGTGTCCCTGGAATCTTATGAAGAGATCTCTGCCTCTGTTCTTAGCCATTTGATGCTAATCCCTCACAGCTGGCAGCAGTGAAAGATACACAAAGGGCTGATATGCCTCTAAAGGTGCCCATACACCTTGCGATTATCGTGGGAAATCCCGCGATCGTACGATAATCGGCAGGTGTATGGAAGCCGTGCGACCGTTTCTACTGTACGGTTGCACGTCTTTTGTCTAACGAGCATGTTTGATAACCCGCCGAGAATCGTATGATAACCCGCCGAGAATCATACGATTCTCGGCGTGTTTGCCCGTTCAGCATTGCAGTCATCGCAAGCCCGCCCCTCAGCGGGGCGGGCTTTCAATGATCGCAAGTACGATCTGCCTGTCCAAGATAGACAGATCACACAAGCTTTTAATTAGCTTACAACCATCGCAAGACATAAGTCTTGCGATGGTTGTATGGCGTATGGGCAACTTAAGGTTCTGGATGTTGTTAGGCATCTCTGTGGGCTGCTCACACTAAGCTAGGCCTGGTGCACTGTAACCCCAGGTGTAACTGGAAACCAAATTGACTAAAGTTTTCTTTTTCTTTACTAGAGATCATGAGGTTCAGGAAGTTTTACTGAGATCTAAGAAGCAGAATTAGTAGTTAGATCTATATTAAGGTAAGTTATATGTACTGGAGTGTAGGCAGGTAGACATAGGGCCAGCAAAGACACTAATCAAGAAAATAAATGACATGACCACAGGTAACAATTAGTCTTGGCACATGAAGGTGGCATACAACTGATTGACTTTCCTATAATGTATATTTTTACTTGAACTAACAGTCTCTACGATAGTCTAAAATTAAATCTTGTGAAGATTCACTTGGCTTTCATGCACATTTCATGAATTATTGTGGCTAAAATCTGACCTCTCTGATTGCAGTAAATTACTAACCATAAATAATTTGTAGAATGTACTTGAGGAAACAGATTTTGTGTAAAGTCTGTCACTGAGTTGATGAATAAAAGGAGTAGAATATGCATTTATTATAGTTGGCTTTTACTAAATGTATCACTTTAACAAACATTGCTTATGCAAAAAAGCAAACGGATTACACAAACCATCTGTTCAAATACTGATGGTTAGTAATGACAAATTGCTCAGTTTGTGAGCTGTCTTACTGAAGGCCCCATAATTCCTGGTAAATGGATGAACTTAGCCAAAGAAAATATTGTAATAATGAAATATGGAATTAATAAGGTTCACTTTGTAATACCAAATGTTACTGTTAAATCATACTTGGATGTGCATGCATGTGTTTACAATTTAAGTAATATACACCTTGTACACCAGAACTTTCTGATTAGAAAGGGTTAGGTATAAAGGTTTTGTGAGATCACTTCTTCCCACAGTCATAAATCTCTCTGCAACATCTTATGTCTTTGAGACATGTTCTTTCAGAAATGTTTGTTAATATGCTGAGATAAAAATAACTGCAATATGAACTATCATGGAGACAGAATAACACAACTACAACATAGAGAGGTTCTCTGGCAAGAGCTAAACTCTTTCTAATTAAACACAGACAGGCCTGTTATAACATCTGCAACCCTCTGCTCATGAACTTCTATAGGAGAGGCGATGGCTTTTCGAGACCTCAAAAGCTTACCTTACCTGGAGAGGTGCAGCCACTGACACCTATTCAGTTCTACTATATGAGTATAAGCACCTTATCAGCATGTCTTCTAGTACCCAGTTTGTGTTACAGCATTGACTAATTTCAGGTAAGGGTGCTGATTTTACATAGCCCTGTGGAAGTTAATGCACTAAAACATCAAACTCACTATATAGATCATCTTTTTGTTGGTTTCCAGCATTGATTGTGGCTTGTCAAAGATTTCTGAGACTAGTCAGAAATGAACAGATACATTTGAAAGTATGTATCTATAGCCTTTCATCACCTGAGGCAGCATGAAGGGAGGGTGGAGCACTGGTGGTGTATGCTACGAAAGGGGAGGTTCAGGACTCCAGCCAGAGTATCCCACTCAGCTGGCAATCAGTGATGACACTGGTTTCCAGGAGGAGCTGAGCGGGACACTGGCCAAAGCATCCCAGTCTGCTAAGAGCTGGGCGGGCAGATGTGCATGTCCTATGCACATCTCCCTGCCTGGCTCTTATCAACTTGAGATGCTCTGGCCAGAAAGGGGGGGGGTCAGGCACACTGAAAACATGCCGCTATGCCTGCTGCTCCCCCACGTGACCCATAGAGATATGGCCTGAGGCATAGTGACGGGCCTGTTTGGCAATTTATTAGATATGGTCAACATTCAGCCACAAATAACTGAATTCAATATCGTATAGACAGCAATAAGTGATCCAGAAATTATCACAATACAATTCACAACACAATCACAATTCAAAATGAATACAATACTAGTGTATGTAGAAATATCTAGGGCCTAAAATGTACAAATTGGAACTTACAAGGTTCATTATATGCCTAAATTTTTTATGACATTTCACCATCACACCTGTATGAGCTTGTTTGATATCCCTTTCCATACCCATGGGAATTATTATGGAGTTAATATGGAATATGGCATTGCCAATTCCCAATCCCCCTTCCCCCAAATGGCTATAACAGCCTCCATTCTTCTGGGAGTCTATTTATTTAGTAAATGGTCATTCGCACTCCAACTTTATGTTTTGCCTGTAGAAGGAGCCACTTGGTTCCGAAACGTCGCTATAATTGTGACATCCCAGTCAATAAAAGGTATTGACTTTGCATCAAGTTGGAGTTCGAGTGCCGATTTACCGATTTTGTACTATTGGCGGAGGCATCTGCGGTCGCATTGGCACCCACCCGAGTTTTGGGCTTGTTTGCAATCAGGAGTGCGGTGGGATATACCTTGGACTTACACTGAGTGGCCAGATTATTATGACCACACCATCAGTACTTTGTTGGGCCACGAGATAACTCCACGAGATGACTTTGTTGCGCCACCTCGTGACTCCACGAAATGTTGAAAGGTGATGTGAGGAATCTGAAACTGCACTGTTGCCCTTCTGTTGTCTTGTACCAGTCTTGCCACTCTCCGTTCTGCCCTAACATTGACTAGTCGCTGACGGCCACAATTCCCACGTTCAGACACAGATTTTCGGCTGGCAGTCCAGTCTTTAAACACTTTAACAATGAGCCCCTCTTGAAAATTTAACGAATTCTGCTGTTTTGCTGATACTCGCTCCATGGCTCAGAGCACCAACAATCATCCCACGTTCAAAGGCTGTTAAATCGCGTTGTTTATCCATATCTTCAGAAAAAAATCCCTTCTACTGTCGTGGTAAACAACCTGCTTCCCTATTTATAATGGTCTGGCCCTCTAGCAACTTCAGCACAAAAGTATAGCTAATTATAGCTAATTTGCCTACAAACGTCAGGTGGTCATAATAAACTGGCCACTCAGTGTATTTATTTAGTAAAACACATGAAAAAATTTAATCAAGTCAGATGTAATGTGTTGCTATTCTTTATGTTTAAATGACCCTTTTTGTAAAGTAGGCATTGAATATGAAACCCTACCACGAAAGATTTGTAATCATACAACTATTTGAAAATGAAATCAAATTGTAATTTTCTATCGTTAATACATAGCAAACAAAAAACAAAACAAAAACTGAATTTGGTCTGGATGCACCCAGCTGCCTGATTGACAATTGGCTCTTCCGCTCTAGATCCAGAACAAGCTGTGCCTTCCTCCTCCCCTGTCGGTCCCTCCAACAAACTCTCTGTGGCTAAGTAACTGACAGTCCCTGCTCTCTGCTGGGGGAAGCCGTGAGGTGGTTTGTGATTGCTCAGTTCTCGATCTATAGAGCCACCATGTGACACCTGCAGTGTCCTAAACTGCTAGTAAGTATTGGGAAGAGTATGTCTAACTCTCCCAATATTTCTCCTTTAGGGCTCAGTCAGACTAGATGCAGTGTGTTCCGGCCCGATTTTGGCCAGAACGCATTGCCTCGCATTGTGGCCGGCTCACTTTTTAGTGGGGCAGGAGGGGGCGTGGCGGGCAATTCAAGTGAATGGCGCCGTAGCCACGACTTCCGGCCACAATGTGATCCGCCTCATGGGATCGCAAGGCACATTGTGCCTGCGGTCTGGTCCTGTGCGGTGCGCTCAAAATGCTGCAAGCACTATTTTGATTGAACCGCACAGGACCGGACCGCAAGCACATAGGATACCAATGTTTCTTCTGTGCCCAATATTACGTTCTTGATTTTGGTTGTGAAATCCTGAGAGTTCTGTATGTGGTGTTGTGTATTTCCAATCAAAGAGCAAGGACTCTGGCTAAATATTTTGCCACGTTATAAGTCACGGAGTTGATGCTGCTGACAATTGGCCTGAGAGGGGTTCCATCCTTATGTATCTTAGAAAGTCCATATATATACACGGAGGGGCTTCACCAGGGTAGAGGCAATGATACATAGCCCTATCAATGGCTTTGTCCTTTTCCAGCTGTACAATATACTACATTTTCTCCTTAGTTCTGGCTGTTTCCTAACTTTATTGCTGTATTGTGTATGTAATGCTGTTGAGTGCGTAGTTAGTTTTAGAGACATTGGTTTCATAAGAGAAATCTGTTACTACTTCTAACAAACCCAGAACTTAAAATTCTAGTAAAGAAGGCTCACGGGATTAATTAATCCAACAGAGATGTAGAGACAAACTGTACACTTCTTTTTTTTTTAACAGATCCACACTGATTTCCTCAAAGGTTATACATAGTTGCCATTGATGCCAAAAATTTGTCCAGGGAGTACATTTATTTCAAAAGGAATGAGGCAAGCAGGAGTGCCTGATGTGATATTTACATCTATTAATCTACTATATTAACATTTTGGGTATCTTCAAAGTTATGCACTAAAGTAAATTCTTGCAGAAAAAGTATGAAGTATTAGTTACCCTCAGATTGCCTCTCCCTATGGCAGGCTATAGATTAAAAGTAAATGCACAAACCGGATGATAGAATATTGACAGTCACCATGTGGACTGCAATGTGCAAAGTTAAAGGAGGAATCTATTTATAGGATAGGAAAGAAAAGAAGGTGTGATGAGTGAGCCGAGACTGGTATATAAAAACAGCCGTTGTAGCATTCTATAAAAGGAGTCAGTCAGGTTGTTATAAACTTCACAGGGCAATTAAAGTTTATGTCATAAGAGCAGAAACTATCACATTTGAGGACTATTATAACTGTAATTAAAGAATTATAGAATTATTATTATAATTTTAATAGTTATTAGAATTATTTGACATAGTTACATTGGTATAATTATGTGACTGGTAAATAACTGATGAAGAGTTATATCAGAGTTAACATTGGCCGAGTCTCTCTTTCAGTAGAGATGATGTGACAAATAATTAGACATCAATTTTGTTTAGTTCCAAATGGATATTTGTACAAATTTAGTTAAATTTAGACATTCTCATGCATCCAAATTTTCTGAATTTAAACGTGTCGGAATTTGAACAAATCTGAATGTCTGTTTAACGAAATTCGGATCCGTCCAAATTTCATTCAAAATCATACTAAATTGGACAGGTGACTGTTCTCTGGCCAATCAGATTTTTTTTGGCTGTTGGGGGTTGCATTACAAATTTGGCTTGTTCCGAAATAAAACTAACAAACTGAATCGAATTTCGGATCTGAAAACTGAAAAATGAAAGAAATAAAAATCCAAATCGATGTGAAACGAAATTAAACAAATGTGTTGCGGGGTTAAATGTCTATAAATAATTTGAAACACATGTATGGCACAAGGGGTTGCTCAGAGCAGCATTCTCTCATAAACGGGTAAGTATGGAAGTCACCAGAAAGACTATTAGCTACTTTACGTACAGGCCCTGTTTAACTAGCAAGTTTTCAAGCATTAATATTTACAATGATTGGGCAAATATCCAATATTAAAACTGCATTAAACAATGTCAAACATCATTTTATGTCACTCTAAAACTCTTCCCTTCTGCTCCTGTGAAGTATGGAGATGTATAGCCAAGCAGCTCTAACAACTATGGGAAGCTATGCACATACATTTCAAGTTTGTGTAATTAGTTTATTTTAGTAGATCAAAGTAAGCTACCCCTGCCTCACTTTATGAGATTAATGGCCTGATGATTGAACGTGGACCTCAGTAAATCTGTCACAGTCTGCTCTCATCTCTTGAAGTCTCTCAGCTTATGTATGTGTAGCGCCCCCTAAAGTGTCGCTATTCAATTTAGAGATACCTGGACTGTAACCAGTCTGGATACTGATTATACAGAGCTCTGCATTCTATAGGTGTCCCTGAATCTGCTGGATCAATTGCTCCTCCTGTTGCTGAGGAAAAGGGAGCCTTGGCATACAGTGAGGGAGGACCCACCCTCAGGTTATGACTATGCACCTGACCCTAGCCAATCCCTGAGTAGGATGACTCAGAGGCATGCTGAGGGCAGGTAATAAAAGGTCTGGGGACACTGTGGAGAGCTCTCTTCCCCCTAGGTGCCTCGCCCTAGGAGGACTGTGTGTGATGCAGAGCAAATGGCCAGGGCCTCAGCACATGGCAGGTGCTGAGGGGCCTAGAGGCATAGGATACACTGATACTTTGCTGAGCCCATGCACATTGTGCTGTTGCTGATCAAAGGGGACCGGTAGCTGGAGCATACAGGTAGAAGAACCTATTTCATATTCAGCGGCTCCTTCGGGGGTGAGTGCTACATATGTGTTAGCTTTATTGTATTATAAGAAATACTTCCTTCACTAAAACTCAGGCAGACAGCCTACATCACAGAAATTAATGCCACGCATCATACATTTTACTAATTCTCTTTTTTCTTATTAAAGATTTATTAGGGTCAAAAGATTTGTAAACCTTTGACAATCTTTTATACATTTAAGATCATGCTTCATCAACAATAAAACATTAAACTTACAAATCCCTTTAGAAATATTTTTATTAAATTAGAGTAAACTTAAAAGAACATGATTTATACACACCATGGAACAGAGTAGAACACTGGGGTAAAAGGAGGGCAAATAAGTAGTGGGGAAGGGAGTAGGTTGAAAGCCATGGGCTATCAGAGCTTCTAGGCAATGCTTGTTAGTTAGAGACCTGCATGTTGAGAACAAGACCCTTAGGAAAGGTCTCTATCAGTGGTTCTAGAAAGAAAGGTGTATTGGGTTAGCTTCCTCATGTAGCTATCTGTGAATTTGTATGTCAACTAACATGCTCAACTCTTGTAATATTTAGAGTAGGTGTTTCATTTTTTGGAGGACAATTCCTCCAAACTGCACTATGGGTCTGCTCTAATCAAATACTCCTTCTGTGTTGGTGCTGCCTATTGACTTCAGTATCTAGGGATGAAACTCTTTGTAGTGTTAGGAAGAAATGAGGTGAGGGACTTTTGGTAATGGCTGACAGTCCAAAGGTCTAGACTTAAAGAGAATCCTGTTTTAGTGGAAGAATCATAAATTACACTGTCACAGGATCTATTCCTTGTCATAGGTCATTTAGTTTGGAGCTACCAGAAACTGACATGGACCTCAGGAACAAGTCTGGTGTCTCTCCCAGGGAAGGTCTCATCTCATCCCTATTCAGCTGTTGTTCTACTGGACAGTGCCAGTTTCTGTTCTACTAAGTATTCCTGCACTGTGGAAGCCTGAAGGGATTGGTGAGACTGGAGTCTGTGTATTTTTGCCATGGATGTCTGAAGCCAATACCCTCTCTCTCAGTTTGACTGTCCTACAATAAAGCATTTAAAAATGCACTTAAAGTGATTGGTGTCCAAGTTACTGTTCACATCCCACAACCCAGCTTAGGATCCCCCTGAGAGTGTAATGTCAGCCCCCCCCCCACCCTAAGGGGTTCCTATGGGGGATGACAACGCTGGACGTCGTGATTGTCATAGATCAATTTTTAGAGTTGAATCCTTTCTTTATTGAGAGAATAAAAATACATCAAACCATAAGAACAATTCTCATGAACGTTTGAGATATAAGACTTTGGTCCAGCACTGGCAATAAAATGCAATACTGATGATCGACAATCATAACAGTACATTGTACATAGTTAGGACTTGAGAACAGGTAAGCAGAGCGCAAGTATTTGAAAACAATATAAGGTATAAGGGGGTGACAACCGCCAACCTGATCCTTGTGTGGGCCTGCTATACAACTATAGTAAAAGGTACAACGGCAATAGAGAGTACAGAATGAAAAAAATTGGTGTAAGACAAATATGGCCACTGTAAACGGAGCAAAATAAACAAATTGCTCTAATAAAAGAGAGAGAAAAATAGAAAAGAGTGCAGAAAGAAAGCGAACCAGAGTGAGTAAGAACAGAAAAGAAGAAAGAGATAGGAAGAGGAAACTAGAGGGGAAAAGGGGAGTAGAATACTCTGGGAGAGCTGTTGTCTGATGACCAATATGGGAACGATTCCATGTCGATCCCATGGGTTTAGCAAAAATGGGTCACAGAAATGAATGGAGCTCCGGTGAGGACGAAAAATGCAGCCACACACTCCATTGGGACAAAAACTTAGTCGAGCTATCAGTATCTGCCGCCAGTAACTTCTCCATCCGCATGATGTCATGAACATGACTGACCCAAAGGGAAAAGGGGGGTGTAACTGCCTTTTTCCAAAACAGGGGTATAACCTCCCTGGCTGTGGCCAAGAGGTGTTTCAATATAACAGTTTTCGGAGTTTTCCTTGGGCCCGGTAATAGAGATAGTAAGGCTATTACAGGGGAAGGCTGTAACTGCTCACCTTATAAATGATTGTAAACTGCAAAGACTTTGTGCCAAAACGAAAGGATCAAGGAACATTCCCAACATATATGTATATAAGTGTCACTTACCGCATTGCATCGCCAGCAAAGATCCGGAGAGTCAGGGAAAATACGATGTTGGATCAATTTTTTAAAATGTTGGGGTGTTTTTCTTTTTTCATTAAAGGAATTGTCGAAACCTTGGTTTAGTTTTTTTCCCCAGTTAAAGGACTTTTTCCAAAAGTGTGTTTTTTTTAAAGCATTTTTATTTAACCCTTTAGTAAATGAGTATGGGTACAAGTACCCCTTACACATTCACAAGGGGGGCAGCATCTGGGTGCCCCCTTTATTAAAGGGGGTACCTTGATGCAAATAAGCCCCCCTGTCTGCAGACCCCCACAACCAACGCCCCAGGGCTTTTGGGGAAGAGGCCCTTGTCCCATCGGCACAGGGACAAGTGCCTCCCAGTGTCGAGGGCATGTGGCCTAGTATGATGCAGGAGGGGGGGGGGCTCGTCCCCCCTTTCCTGCCCTGCCAGGCCTGTGCTTGGATTAAGAATCTGGTTAGGAATTGTATGGGACCCCAAGTTTGTTTTTGCCATTTTTGGAGGTGGAGTTCCTACTTTAAATTCCTACCAGACCTAAAGGGCATGGTATGACTGGTATAGATCGAAAGGGGGACCCCACGCCTTTTTTTAAAAATTAACTTTTTTTAAAAATTACATTTTTTTATTCTGCTCGCTACCTCAGAGGCTAAATGGCATTCGTCAGCATTTGGCTATTCACTCACTGCCATTCTGCCCTAGAATAGGGCAAATTGCAGTGAGTAAACTGCCGGAGGTTCGGCTCAGCTGATCCAGATATTGGCTCGAACAGCTCCTTCACTTCTGTTCAGCCAAACATGCTGATGTACTGCTGAAATCAGCCGTACGGGGCCGAAGTGAATAGCTGAATGGTATTTGGCTCACTTCACAGTGGCTCGGTTATGCACTCGGCTGCCTTCGGCAGCTTAGTGAATAACCCCATTAGAAAATGCTTCCTTCTGCCTGCAAGGTATGTTACCTGGCCAATTGCTGAATAGCGTGCCCCCTCACTGGCCTAGTTACTCCTGCCAACACCTATGCCACTGCAGAATAAAATAGTGACAAGGGGGACTCGGAGAAACCAAAGCGGCCTGCAGGGAGCATTCTCTTCTACACACCTGGAAGTATATAAAGCACCAGACAGGTTAAAAAAAACTGCTTTTTTTTGCAGAATTGTGTTCCTTTGATCCCCCCTTCCTCAAATGACAGGGTCACTTTATTTAAACACAGGCTCAGGGCTGCTACTGCTCAGATAAGGGACTTATCCCTTCCTCTCTCCTAGCTGAGACAGCATTATATTAAAATTCAGTTCACCCAGGCAGCCTTTCAAGATCAGCATACTTTGCATAATTTGTGTCATTGGAGCATCCTGAAATAAAAGTTAATTTGTAAAATATATAGTAGTATATTTGTATATATACTATATATAGTATATTTGTATATATATAGTAATAAAAAGCATTAAACATATACATTTAACATATACTGTACATGTTTCTAAAATGTTTTATAAAATGAAATTGGGTAAATAATGTATAATAAAATAGTTTCTGTTTAATCAACACCGCATTGTTCAGCACTTTTTATGAAGGTCAAGCAAGACACGCTCCTCGCAGACATTGATCTGTGTTCTCGGCAATGTGATGCTAGGCTGCGGCTGCGACTCTGCAATGTGACTGATGAGCGATACAGTATGCAGCATATCAATGACTCCTACAGATCGTGAATGTCAACAGTTTATAGCTCTATTGAAAGCGCACAAACTATCCTGCATATAATTTTGTTGGCTAGCAAGAGAGAAATAAAACCCTAACAGAAGTAGAACTCTCACATTTGCATACATTTGCAAGTATAACTAAAAGCTACATACCATTTCTGTTAGTCCGGTTAATTTTATACCAAGAGAATGCCAACACTGGGACTGTAAAAAAGAAATCCTAGGAGGTTATAGCAGCCTTCCTTTAAGGTACAAAGACTAAATTCCCTAATTTGTATTGTCATTGTTTAAACTATCAATTGCAAATGTTCCACTCACATACATAAATATTGCATATTATTTGTTTTCTAGTCTTGAATAGAGTAAAGAAGAATCTGAATTCCTGTTAGGTTTTTATTGCTGTCTGTCCTGGTTAGGGAGATTCATCCTCTCTATTTGTCCTGGTGACTGTTTTTACTAACAGTGCAAGAAAAATCCCAAATGTTAGGCTGACATCAGAACAGGAATAGATGGGAAATCTTTCAATGTGGACAATAATTCCAGTGACTCTGCTGACCACCAGGGTCAAGCTGAGAGAGTTTATAAACCGGGTCTTTGCTTCATCAGCTTCTTTGGGGGTCCCTAGGTGACATCAGGGGTCCTAGAGACCCCTGCTGTCTCCATAAAGAGGACCTGTCTCTATAAATTGATACCACATAGGGGGCTTCTTTGTCTCCTATGTGATAAACAATAAAGTTAAGTGTAAAAAAAAAGGAAAAAAAAGTCCCCCAAACACGTGTTGGGTGCGCCTATGTACGGAAACGACGATTGCGCCCATTACGCTGCACATGTTACATTTCACCATGAATGTCAGAGTGTGAGCAATAATTTTAGGGCCATCAATCACTGTTAACACTAAACTGATGAGCGGTAAAAGCTGTTAAAGCGTCGCCTATGGCCAATTTTGGGTGTGGTAGTTTTTTGCGACCTCACGGGCGCACGCAATTTTAAGACTTGATGTGTTTGGTGTCTACTTACCCGACATGACCCCATCTCTTATATTTTACCATAAAATTGGGTAATAATAATTGTTTCATAACGTAATGAAAAGTTTTTATTCAAATTTGTAAAAACTTTTTTTATTATATAGTAAAAAATAAAAGCCCCAGTGGTGATTAAATACCACCAAAAGAAAGCTCCATGTGTCCTCAAAAGAATTATATAAAATCCATTTCAGTACAGTGTTGCATAACGGAATAAATATATATCAAAAAAGTGGGTAATATTAGTTGTTTTATAACATAATGTAACAAAAAACTTTTTTAAAAAAATTTCAGTAATTTCTCCTGATTATAGTAAAAAATAAAAGCCCCAGTGGTGATTAAATACCACCAAAATAAAGCTCCATGTGTCCTCAAAAGAATTATATAAAATCCATTTCAGTACAGTGTTGCATAACGGAATAAATGTCAGTGAAAGTACTGCAGCGCTAAATACAAAAAAATGGTCTAGACAGGAAGGGGGTTTAACACCCCGGTCTTCAAGTGCGATACTGATATCCTGTTGTAGGGTGGCTCCTTTCCCTTGCAGGGTCCTATGTAGCCACCCTTGTGTGTGCTAGCAAACTCTGTGTGTCTCCACAATCACACACAAGGCACATGTATATATATATACACACACACATTCCCACATATCACGATATCTAATGAAGATATTACACAAGCAAAACGGATGTAGGGGTGGATGGGATTAAACCACACAACGGAGAGTTACAAAAAACCCAATATTTTCTGTGAAATCAGTAATAAAATTTTGACGCGATATCAATGATAAAATAATGGTAAACTATATAAAATAATTGTCATGATAAGGAAAAAAATAAAAATGATTTCATAATTTGTTGGTAATGGACTGTTGTAATTAGCTAATAGATAAAATAGTAATGTGATCAATGGTTATTGGAATGCAAGCACAATATCAAATTATTATTCATCCTACTGTTGTGCCGCCCATAAAATTATAATAGACGGTATCTGAATATATATTTATATATCAGCACAATAAAAATATGGGGAAGGTTGTCATCAAACAAAGGCTGTTGTAGTCATCACATTGGAATCTCAATTGAAAACTGTACATTGACATGTTGAATCTTATATGAAAGAAATGAAAAAGTGTCATATTCTGGACAATACAAACAAATATATCATGGGAGACAGATGTGGCAGAAGAGCATTCAACAACGTGTAAACATTATGAAAAGAGCACTGGGAATTCAGAAGAGAGAAAATGTCAGAAAGGTTGTAAAACAGTAAAGGTTAGGATGCAGTGTGGATGCAAAGTTTTACATTGAACAGATTGAGTGATGTGTGAATAGGATAGGGAAACGTATTGTCTGAAATAAAGGAACAAGAGACAAACTGGAAAGTGAGTGAATACATAGTAGAGACTTGTGTAAGGATGTGTGTGGGCTTGCAATATTAAGAGATGAACCCGCAAAGGAAAGATGCTTACAAGATTCATTTTCCGAGACCCTCCAGTCACTGGTTTGATATTACCAGACCGAACTAAACCTGGACTTTAAATTAAAGGGGCACCAGTAGGAACAGGAGTAATGGGATGACTAGAGAGAAGTGGATTTGACTGTGTTGGTAACATGCTAACTAGTAAAAAAGGAGTTAATAATAGTGGGCTCACTCCAGTCAATATAGGAAATCCGTTGGCACATGTAAGTATAACTACCAACGGACGACCAAAATCAAGGCAGAATAATAACAATAAAAATAGTGGGGAACAACAAGGTAGTAAACTTTTGTCCCACAAAAAGAGAGGAATTAAATGTATGTACACCAACGCTAGAAGTCTGGCAAATAAAATAGAGGAGCTTGAAATTAGGCTAATTGAAGAGGACTTCGACATAGTGGGTATAGCGGAAACCTGGCTGGACAGCACGCATGACTGGGCTACTAATATAGAGGGGTATAACCTGTTTAGGAGGGACAGAGGTGGGAGAAGGGGGGGGGGCATTTGTATTTACGTAAAAAATTATCTAAATGTGCATGTTTTGGAGAGAGCCTAAGCTGTAAAAAAAAAAAAAAACATTGCTATGGGTGGAGTGTAAGCTTACTAAGTGGGGAAATGCTTGCAGAGGGGGTATAGTTAAGGGGAAGGAGGGGCTGGCAAAATGTGTAAATAGAGATCCAAATATTGCATTAAATGTGGAACATGTATTGACACATGTAAAGCCTTAAAACGTGTTATGTGTGACTTGATGTATGCGTATATTAGGTGGGAGATCAGAAGGGAAGGTGGCTGGATAAGTATGGAAGATAGGCTTATAAAAACAAAGGAAAATTGTTTCAAGAGATGTGGAAAACAGAGAAAATTTAAAGATGTCAGACATTAGAACTTGTGGGAAAGTTCTAATGTCTGACGAGCGGTCGAGCAGAGTAAACCTTTCCTTGCGATCTGTTTTTTTTTTCTGACATGGCCGCCCAAACATGCTGAGCATGTTTGGCCGACGCGAAGCCACACAATGCACGGCTGATTTCAGCCAAAATACGGCTGAAATCAGCCGTACAAGCATGAAGGGAATAGCCAAACAGCGTTCGGCTCACTTCACTCAACTGCCGTCAGCAGCTTAGTGAATAGACCGCTTAGAGTTCTCCCTTAGCCTTATTTTAAACAGGAACTCTGGGGTCCTCTGTGTCTTAATAATGATATAAAATTGTGTTAACCTGTGGGAGGCAGATGATGACACCAACTGAATTAATCACAACACCTCCTCCCATATATTGTCTTCTATTGGCCACAAATCCATTTCCCACCCCACTCTACACTTCAAGTGTGATTTACATAACATCTCTGGAAGTAGGTCGGAATATAATCTTGAGATCACTCCTCTGATGCTTTGTAGAGTTTATCCATAACCATATTTGAACCAATTTAGCCACTTCGAATAATTCTCTATTTTTTCATATTGGGGTATACAATGTAAACTTAGGGATATTTAACAAACTTTTAATTGATTAATTAATTCATTTTATAGATTTCTATTTATGTTTGTATATATTGACTCCTACGAATAAAGTACACTTGAATTACATGATTACATTTAATTTTTAGTCCTGATAAATGGATCCCCTTGAAACCCGTGAAGCATGTAGGATTTTATTCTATGAGAAAAATAAATATTTTCTAGACATAATACAAAATGTTTGGCCGCTTTTTTCCCACACACTTCTACGACTCAGTGAGATAATAGCCAATCTTCAGTGCCTGATCTCTGAAAAGCAGCCTAAAGAAAACTCCTAATAACAAATGAGATACCTTATCAGTAATAGAGATTCAGCTCTCCAAATACTTACCATCTTATTTGCATATTTAATCCGATGAAAGATAATGAAGGATGTTTTAGTGTTGCATTACAACTTTGAACATCTTACAGAAAAATTAAATCTGTGTTCTTACATAGCACAGAAAGCCATTACACACAATACAGTTCTTATATTACAACACATTTATAGTGGAAAATTGATTTTTTACAATAGAGAATTATTTACACAATGAAAAAATACAATGCCATTGTGCACATGTTTTGTTTAATGCTGGAAGTCACTTCTAACATGTTTACTCATTTATCAATAATTTTTGAAAATAGGAACATTACTTGGCAAAGTCATAAACTATTTATGCTGATTATATGTAAGCATTGTGACTGCTGTCATCAATAGCAAACACAATTGTAGATGCAAAGGGGACACTTGAAGGTTTTAAGAGTTCTGTATTGGACAAATACACTTTTCATATTTATTTTCTCAAGCAAACAAAAGGAATATAGAAAATGTGTTCAGTTTTTTTTCTTCAGTTTTTGATGTTGGTGAGAAATTAAAATTTAAAACCAGAGATTAAAAAGTTTGTGTCAGACAGAATACACAGTTTTAACTTTGGATTTTATCAAATGGAAAAATTTATTATAACTTGTATACTATATTAATAGGAGTACACATGAGCCATGGTAGAAGAAGAGTATTAAATATATTTATGTCGCCCATACCTTTCATAAGAAATGTCAGCTTTTAAATTATCCACTTCCTTATCTACAATTTATTCACAAGCAAAACTCCCAGAACAAAGTGATTTGACTCAGTACCAGTAAATTGGCTGTTCCCTTTACTATAATATTCATACCTGCCTAGAAGACATGCAGACAAATAGAAACATTTGTAGCATTATGAAGTCCTCCAAGTAGCACTAAGCCTCAGTCGGCAAATGCAGTTAAGAATAAAGTAAAAAAGAATGAACCACTGGTAAATTTTCTTTTCAACTAACAATAATTATAGATAGATATAAAAGTCAGAAATAAATGCAACCCTGTAATCATGAATACATAATTGAATGTGTTTTTTAATTGTCTACCTACCTGCCTGCTTCCACAGCACCCTGCCTTATGTCTTGTTTTTTATTTGGTATGTTCCTCTTTTGCCCTCTCCTGTTTGGTACTAGTTGACACAGTATTTAGCTAGACACACCAAGTCTGAGTGCTGCTCGGTGAGTAAAAGCTCTGTTGATTGGTGCAGTGTGCAGACGACTGGAGACCTGGCCCACTGTGTTGTGTGTTAGAGCCAGCAGTCCTGCATGCTGCCAGCACGAGGTATCTGAACCCCTGCAGCAGCACATAGCAAAGCAGCTGCAGTAAAAGAACGGCAAATGTATTATTGTATGTGCAACCTGACTGCATTACAGTAATAAATACAAAGGGTTCAGTTGGGCTTTAAAGAAGCAACTAACTATTTGAGTATTGCTAACGTTGTTATGAGTCATGTCATGTAGGGATGAGCTAAACAGGGTATGTGTTACCTGTTAAGTGATAATAAGCATTTACAAATGTTAGCGGTACTTATCATATAGTGATGAGCTGAGCGTACCTTGGTTGGCTTACCAAACTGTTAATCTGAACCCCACTAAAGTGAAGGGAGCCAATTCTTTCAAATAAATTCTGGCCATTTTTAAGGCTGATAGGCAAGGGATTATTAAACAGATGGCATGGTAAGCTTAGCACTGCCGGGGTCAACATGCCCAAAATCAAAAATGTTTTTTTTTTTTTTAAATACAGTTTGGCAGGGAGCAACTCTTTCCATAATGCTTAACCACCTGTGGACCAGCCACTGTATATATATATATGGCTGGTCCACATACCCATTGTTCCAGAAGGACATACCCACGCATCCTCCTGTAAACACCTGTTTGCATGCGTTCACTGCAGCTGCTGCTCCTGCTGTCATTAGCCTGCAGACAGCCACGGCTTTAAACACAGAAACGGTCGGGCTGGCTCTGTGTGCTGTGAATGCGGTGATTGGTTATTACAGTGATCACATGGCAATTAGACATGTGCAATTCGTTTCGTTCCGAATGAATGAATGAAATGAAATGCGGATGAAATTTCAGAAACTTGGAGACTCGAATGCATCCGAATTCCGAACTACTGCGAAAACGAATGTAAACGAATCTGAATTCCCGAAATTCGTTAGCGGTAGTCCGGTCGAAATTTCGTTTATTGGACGAAATTTCGTTGCAGTAAAATGACATTAGAATTTTTTTTTTACAGTCTGAAGAAGATGAAGAAAAAAAAGTGTGAGGTTCCCCCCCAATTCATACCAGACCCTTTAGGTCTGGTAGGAATGTTAGGAGGGACCCTCCCCCAAGTTAAACCAAAAAAAAAGTGCATGGGGTTCCCCCCAAAATCCCTACCAGACCCTTTGTGTCTGGTTGGAATTTTAAGGGGGGACCCTATACCCCAAAAATGGGAAAAAAAAACTCCCCAATGCTATTCGGGTCTGTGAGCCGAGGTGTCATAATGCTTTTCAGATGACACCTCGGCTCACATACCTGAATAGCATTTGGAAACTCACGAATAGCATTCAGGAGTTCCCGAATGCTATGTAGCATTTGACAGCTGAGAATGTCAAATGGGAGGTGCGAGCCGTGACGTCACTGCTCGCGCCGCCCATCTGTTTACTTTCGGGCTGAATGTCATTCTGCGACGAGTTTTCGTCGGGATTGGACAGGCATCGTGCGGCAGGTTTTTTTTTTTATTTCGGCGTGTCGGCGGGGGTCCTGCATCGTGATTGACACTGGATTACATAGATGGAGCCATTTTTCAGTCCCAAAAAATTATATAAAATGAATTTTGTTACAGTGCTGCGTGATGGAGGAATTCTCAGCCAAACTTGCACAGCGCTGAAAAATGAAAAATGGACTGGTACAGAAGGGGGTGAAACATGCTGGTACTGAAGTGGTTAAAGGATAGCATAAAAAATATGCAATTCTGTTAAATAACATGCTTGGGGGATGCCCTACACCTGGCTGCTAATCTATAAGAGATGTATGAATTGACCCAGATCCCACTCATACATAGAGGGCCTCTGGAAGAAAGCACAAAGAGAGGCACCTTTTCTTGGTGCAGATATGTTTATTCCAATAAGCAGGTTTAAAAAGTAAACAGATGGGTACTCACAAGAATAGAGTGATAACAGGCTGCAGGACAATAAAACCCGGAGCAATGAAAGGATCTGTGCAGTGCGTCCTGTGTATAGATCAATTAAGTGTCGGCGCGTTTCCGGGGCACGCCCCCTTCGTCAGAACATACATAGAGGGCCAACTTAGAGAGGAGCCAATTAACCTACCAGCACACTCTTTGGAGTGTGCTTTAGGTGTGTTTGGAGTGTGGGAGGAAATCGGAGTACCTGGAGGAAACCCCCACAGCAAAGGGAGAACATGCAAACTCCTTGCAGATAGTGACCTGGCTGGGATTCGAACCAGTGCTGCTAACCACTACGCCACTGTGCTGCCCAGATTGTTCAATATTTCACACTGTTCAATATTTGCACCATACATATTGTATTTTATGTGTACGCTTGATATATGGTGGTATACACATGTAGGTGTGTTTTGGGTTGTTTTATTGTCTATTTAGAGGTTTATGGGTTATATTCAATTGTTTCACAATAAGGGGAGAGTGTATTGGTTTAGCACTCTCTTGGCCACATTGCTTTTGGTTTTTCAGTCTTTTGCTGCAGCTGTCATTTATTCATTTATAATTAAAAAGGGGGAACATCCACAAGCGCGAATATTAACATTTATAAACTTGATGGGTTACACCAGCATAGAGAATATTTATGTGTACTTTATTCATGTATAATTTAGTACCAGTGGGCAGAATTTAAAATGTCATTTGCCCATTGGAAAATGCATTTCAATGTTTTACATATTGTGGCAATGCCACTGTGTTCTGTGGCCTCGGGGTGGCCCAGGATTCTCAGCCAGAGGAGCTGAGCGGCTCCAGGAAGCAATTGCTTGTATCAGGAAAGAGCTGGCTTTTCAGTCCTTTCCATGTTTTCTGGTTCAAAGTTGGGATCCTGGAGCCGGGAGATTTCTTAGAGCTCTGGGTGGGAGGAAATCTCGATTCCTCTGTCCATGCTTTAGTGGCAGCCAGCACCTGATTGTGCACCTGTGTGCAACCCTCATGAGGAGGGTGCTGGAGTGTGTTCAGGGATCCAGCTGGGAAGAGGAACAGAGGTGTTCAGGAGTCAGGAGGACTCCACTCAGACGTCAGAGGGGAGCCAGGTGGCTGTGTGTGCTGGAGGCAACTCAAAGACAGCCGAGGAGACAGAGAGCCAGTGACACATGAGGGATGTGTTTAAGAGTGCCACTAGAGGTGGACTGTGGCTCTATTAAGAAATACCCTAATGTCCAGGGACTGGGACACAAGGAGTATGTGCAACAACCTGGAGTGGTGAGATTGTCATACCTTGCAGACCTTGTATTATTGTTGAAGCTTTGTTTTCTGTTGCTAAATGAAATAAAAGACTGTCCTGTTTATGTTTAAAACGGCTTCAAGACTGTTCCTTAAGCGCTCACCATTTGTGCTAACCACCCCAACGTCACAATATGCTCACAGTGACTGTTATATAGAGAGCATTAAAAGTCTAAAAAAATTAAACTTTGATGACTCAAATATGGTTTACAATACGACACAGAAGCCATGCAATATATGACCTGCAGTTGTATGACTTGTTGTATTCAGCATTGTAGGAGTGAGTGTGGGCTTCAGCTGAAAAAATATAATCACAATTGTCAAAACTTCATGATAATCTATATATAATTTCTGCCACCCACAATGTGAATAAATTGAACGGAATTGTTCAAATGTTTTATCAACAAAACTGGAGAATCGTTTTTAATGTCTAACTCACAGAACTTATTACATTAACCCCTTCATGACTGAGCTAGTTTTCAGGTTCTGTTCATAAATCGATCGCCTATATGTGAAACACCCGGTAACGGGTGTGTGCATTTAGCGGGTCTTTTCTGCCCGTGCGTGCCCGCTAGGGGGCGCGCGCGAGCAGAAAAAAATTGCCGTCTGGAGACGGCAACCCGCAGATGCTGCAGTGCCGTCCGTCCGTTTTTTTACTACGGGCGGACGGCAAGAGGTTAATGAATGCCTCAATACTGAGACATTAATGAATGACTGTTAAATGCTGAGAATCAGCAAATACCGGCATTACAAAGCCTGATATAACTCGTCACGTACAGTGTACGTGGCCAGTCATATAGGCACAAAGTGACAGGACGTACACTGTACGTCTCCCGTCACGAAGGGGTTAAATCCTCTCCTAAGAAAACCCTTAGCTTAGCCAACTTGATGGGTTACACCAGCATAGAGAATATTCATGTATAATTTATTCATTTATAATTTAGTACCAGTGGGCAGAATTTAACATTTCCTCTGCCCAGTGGAAAATGCATTTCAACGTTTTACAGTGACTGTTATACACACAGCATTAAAAGTCTAAAAACTGTAGACTCAAGTACAGGGCCGTATTTAACGTGGGGCAAAGAGGGCACTTGCCCCGGGCCCAATCAAGGTTGTGGGGCCCAAAGCATCTGCCCCTTGAGCCCGCTGCGCTGCCCGCAGAAAATTGCCGATCGGATCAAATAGTATAATACGTTATGGCAGCGGCCGCATACGACAATGCCATAACGTATTGTCCTATGCGATCTGCACAATCGCATCCTAAAGCTCCTCCCCCGGCCCCCGCCCGCATTGCGTGACATGTAAGTGTCACATGGGCTTCACTGGAGGACGTGAGTGAGGCTGTGCGTACGGGTGCCTCTCTCACGTCCAGGACATCCGGAAAGAAAGGCAACTGAGGCAGACTGGCACGAGGCGAGGACTAACTGAGGCAGGTGAGAGCTGGGAGAAAATAAAAAAAGAGAAAATAAAATATAGTTTTTTTCATACTGATAAGTAAATGATAACTTAAATACCACCAAAATAAAGCTCTATCTGTCCCCAAAAAATGGTATAATATTAATTTCAGTACAGCGTTGCATGACGGAATAAATGTCAGTCAAAGTACTGCAGCGCTGAACACTAAAAAATGGCCTGGCTAGGAAGGGGGTCTAAACACCTGGTCTTCAAGCGGTTAAGAAACGTTTAACATCACTGCCTTAGGCAAAATAGAGAAACTTGCATATTCAAACATTAAGGCCCCATTCACACTGTGCGACACTCACCTGGGCAGATCCTGCAAAGCCCCCATAAGACCCTGAAGTCTGCCAGATCTCAGAGGGGCCGTGCAGGATCTGTGGTGGGCTTTGCAGGCGGCAGAGCACCCTACGGATCTTGTAAAGCTCCCCACATAACCTGCAGAGACCCTCTGAGACCCTGCAGTCTGCCGGATCTCAGGGGTGCTGTGCAGGATCTGTGGGGGGCTTTGCATGATCTGTGGGGGGGGGGTTTGCAGGCTGCAAAGCCCACAAGAGATCCTGCACAGCCCCCTGAGATCTGGCAAAGCCCCCCACAGAACCTGCAGAGACGCTGCAGTCTGCCAGATCTCAGGAGGTCTGTGCAGGATCTGTGGGGGGCTTTGCATGATCTGTGGGGGGGGGGTTTGCAGGCTCCAAAGCCCCCCACAGATCATGCACAGCCCCCCTGAGATCTGGCACAGCCCCCCACAGATCCTGCAGAGACCCCGCAGTCTGCCGGATCTCAGGGGGGCCTTGCAGGATCTGTGGGAGGTTTTGCAGGCTGCAAAGGCTGGACAATATTTTTGGGATCCATCCCAGCTGCATCGTGGCTCTGCTCTGTCAGCATATAGCGGGCAATATTGCATGGGGGCGTGGTGGGGGTTCCAGGAAAATGTTTGCCCAGGGTCCAATCAATATTAAAGACGGCCCTGCTCAAGTACAGTTTATAATACAACACAGAAGCATTGCAATATATGACATGTAGTTTATAGAATTTGTTGCAATTGAATGATCCCATTATATAAAGAATGCAGGTTCACGCTTTATTATAAAACTGCATTTTGTAAATGTACATTTGTATGTACGTTTGTATGTGAACTGATGAATGTATTGTGTCCTGTACTCTGTTACTTCATCCTTTATTAAAAAAAATGATGTCCATTATGTTTTTTACATTGAAGTCAGTCACATTCTTCTGTGCTAATAGAGCATTCATACTTGCAATAGAGAACATACAGGGTCTATTATGTGAGCAGCAGCATTTTCTACTGAAGGGATTACTTAACAGCCAACAAAATGTGTGAATCAGGAGATAGTACGTTTCACTGCATAGCAGGTACTTCTGAGTGCCTGCAGATTAATTCAGCTTTCCTAAAGAATATCTTGGAAGCCCCTAAATCTAGGGTGCTCCGGGTTGCAAATGACAGTAGAGTTTCAATGTACCTAAGGGGACTCATAAGATAGTTACAGTGTAGTTAAAAATTACTAACTTTTATTTTAACAATCATAAAATTGTTCAAAATTAAGCCCAATATTAACAGGGTCCAGTAGGTATCCTTCCACACCCCTTAGAGGATGGGTGCTGATGTGGCTATGGAAGGCGCTATACAGATCAGCAGAACAAGATGTCACCAGCACACCAGCACACCAGAAGAATGTGCCCAAATGTCTTTATTGATGTATTATGTCAACTTCAGCAGGCTCATCATGTCATGAGTGTCCTTTTGTATCTTGAAAGTCCCCTTATCCTCTCTTTATGGTTCTGGTGTAGAAATGTCAGCCAGCTCCCATGGTTGAGAACCTGGCCCTTCCTCTCCCAACCCCCCAGAACTTTTTTCAGTACACATCCATATTAGGTCCATAAGAAGTAGAAAACCAAATACTGGAAGGTACTTGCCAGCGAGTTTATGTCAGATACCAATGTGTCAGTTTTTGTAGTACTTTCTCCATAGCAATAGACAGCTCAACCATTTCCAGAAAACTAGCATTCAGCTAAGAATTATGTACCATTCTTTAATTCCTTTTCTTTCATTCATTCGGTTTAAACTCTTTTACTAACATCTTTTAAAAAAAAGTTTAGATTTCTGAATCTCTAAATGTGGCTTTCTGATTGCAGAGGAAGAACAGTCTATTAGCAGAGGATAGATAAGCCTCTGTTTCTATTAAACCAATGGCTCTTAACAATCACTGTTCAAAGCATTTAATCTTGCAGTATTGTTTTGCCCTTGCAATGTTGTATATGGTTATACTGTCCTTGAGGCACACAGCTCTGTGTACAGCTAGTCAGTTAGCTAAACAACTGACATAAAGCATAAGAAAAATGATTTGACTTTAGCTGCATTTACTTGATTTGTTCTTTACGTTGTGAAACTGTAATGCAGGCAAAACAGGATAAAAAATTCTTACTTCTTCATACAGAGAACATACATTGTTTTACAAACATTCTATTAGAGTTTTTAATGTTAACAATAATGAGAAAAAAAAATGTGAACATTGAATAAGAAAACATAATCAAAGGCACATCTAGAAATAAAGAAGCCATGACGGAATACAGGTTGAGGAATTAAAATAACAAGGAAAACACAACAGTGAAAGAAGAATAACAAAATGCTCAAATAAACTATTATCTACAAATCATGAGCATGGAGAGGATAGCTCCTCCAAACTCAGACTTGTCAGAGGTCAACGAGTCAGCGAGGAAGCATGTCCCTAGTGTTGTTAAAATGGGTAGGTAACAAAACTGAAAAATGTTCACTCCCTCGCTGTTCATTGGCCTAGGTAAAAATCACACAGTACCTCTCTAATGATATACAGTGACACATTTAATACGTGATCTCAACTGGCCTCTTTACTGCTACGTAGCCAAGCCAACACACAATAGGTTGGGTGTCAGAATGATATGTGTTTGAGAACCAACAAACTGTGCAAAAATGCACAAACAGCACAAAAGACTAATAGGATCCAAATAAATGGCTAAAATAAATAAATGGCTGAGAAATAAAGAAATCGCTAAAAAGAAAAAAAAAAGAAGATAAGATGTTTATATAAATATAAGAATATCAGACGTATGTGTTAATCATGGCCCTTCCTTGGTAGCCAGTACTTCACAAATTTTGCTAAGCTGTAACTAAACAGATAATAATAAACAAATACACAAATTACAGTCCTGCAAAAAAAAAAACAGTTTATAGCCCCACACAATCAAATGCAAGAGATTAACAGTGTACTTCCATTTACAGTATTAGTGTAATTGTCAGATACAATGAAAGTATTAAAAAAAACAAAAACGTTTTGCACTTTTGTGCATAATAATAAATTATATATTTATATATCCAGTTTGCTGATCAATTTTATGTTGGTGTTTTAAGAGGAAGGGGTAAAAATAAATCATGGGCATAACTCTCAAACACATCAGCTTGTCCTGTTTTTTTCTGCACTTTACAAAATTGGGAGCGGGTGTGTTGGCAGATTTATGTGCAATTGAATTGCTCTAAAGCTGGTTGATATGATGCTTTTTACTCGACCCTGACTTAAAAAGGTTTTTCAGGGCCCCTTAACTGTTCACTAAATTATATAAAAAAAAATATATTATTGTGAAAGCAATTGTCATAAAAAAGTTAGATTCCAACCCAATTTATTCTAAGCATTAAATAACTAACTAGGCAGATAAATAATGTTATTCAAAATGCAAATAATGCTATGGCTGGTAAACACGTTTACATTGTTTTTGTTTTTATTTATAAGATTTATTATTCTGAAGTGCTAATTCCTAAGGACACATACCCGTTGCCCTTCACAGGCCCAATCACACTGCTCAAGTTAGACCAATACAAGAGGAATGTAATTGATGAATTGGTTGCTAGGGGTTACAACACCTCAGAATTAGAACTCTTTATTGAATAGGACTGTAGATTTCCAGAGATAGAATTTATGTTTCTGAAGGAATTGTGACAATTGAACATTCTCACCTCATTTTTATTTTAATATCACTTGGATTCCTGAGCTATGCTATAAAATGAAACTAGCCCTAAGCCACATGTCTGCCAAAAGTTCTAAAAATCAAAATATCTTTATAATTCATATATTAAAATATAAAACATGATAATGTTCAATAACTTGTTAATTTTGACTTTCTGGATGTGTAATGGCACTTCAGATACAATTGGTGTCTTGAAGCACATGGACATCTCACCTTAGAACTTAATGTCATAAAGCAGTAGGCTACACTTAACTCCAGTAACTGTTAATATATAGTACAATAGAAATAGGGGTCATGGCCACAAGCAGGTCCCTACCAATGCTGCCACACAGACATTTCATATTTAGCTCTGACTGAAGGCCCTCTGGCTATATAGTACACTATTGCGATGATGCTCATATATTACATAGTTACATAATTACTATTGATGTCTTGGCATATGTGTGATATGTATTGTTTGTCTTGTGATCAGAAGACACATAGCACACAGATCATGTATAATGATGTCCTTGCATACCAAAACTTTTGATTCTACTATGTACTGGCTGTGACGGAAGCCTCCGTTACTCTGCTATTTGGAGGGGACTGCAGGCTTGCCTCCTTTCCACTGACAATGGGCCTTGGCTATGGAGGGCGATTTCTATTGATTGGGAGAGGGGCTTGCCATGGTGCTTTGGGCTGTGTGGGACCCTTTGTTTGTGCTCCATGGATCAAGAGGACCCCAAAGACCTATTTCCCAATTATGTGGGGATACATGGGGAGCTGAGATTGTGTTTTCCTCTACCCCAGTATCCTGTCCTGGACCAGACTCTGGACTTAGGCTTGACTAACAGACTAACAAGTTAAATGGAAGTCTATTTGTTCATTTGTCTGATTGTGTTATCAATTGGGATTAACTTGTCATTATATGTAGCTGAGTACATCACCATATCATAGACACTCAGGAGAAAATCCCATCATATGTGTCTCCTCTCTCTCTACTCTTTCATTAAGACACCGGGGAGGGGATGTCTGTTTGCATTTTGTTAATGTTTGATTGTATTATGTTTTGATCACTAGAACTGTATAAATACTGTGCTGGTTTATATTAAGGTCAGTTCTTGGTTTTCACTTCAACATTGGTGTTGTGTGATGTTTGAGGAGCTTATTTTTTTGTCCTAATATATTGGTTCTGTCCAATATCTAGGCAGGTTTGGGCTGAGGACACTGGAATTCGGGTTCCAGTGGAGAGGAATCTGATTTCTGATGGAGGTACCCAGTTAGGGTACCAAGCGGTCCGTCACACTGGCTCTGCCAGCAAACCTGGAGATTCTGCAACCATGCCACTTAACAGTTATCAGATAGTGGTGATTGGTTAACACATTGCCCCAATGAGTGCCAACCATTGCTGCCTTTGCTGGGGTAAATTGGAGGAGGTGGAGAGCTCACCTATGAGCAAATATGATTTAATTTTTGCCCTTTTAGGGGTAGTATAGGCAAGCAAATACAGCAAGGATCTACTTATGTCCATTCTAATAGAACTTAAAAGACAAAATTATATTTCTGTCTCTCTTATTGTCCCTGGTGATATAAACTGATAACCTTCACAGTAAACTCTCGTTATTTATCATGTATCCGGGTAAATGCATTGCATGGGAGTGTAGAGGGTGTCTACTTCAAAGCTGAGGTGTTGAAGAAACAACATAACACAACAGTTTCTTTAGATCAAGTTTTTACCCAAGAAATTAAAAAACAAGGTAACACACTAAGGTTGTTCAGTTCCACTTATGACTTGTACTCTTCACTTCTGACAAGCAAAGCATGCCTACACTAAGCTCTGAAGTGTATTGGTTTCTCTTGCTAACTGGATGACATTTAGTTTGCTTAATCACTGTTTATCATAAACAAAATCCATGCTTTTTCATTTAGAAAATACTGGTTTTATCTTTTTCTTTGTTTCTTGTATCCCATTGCTGCTGATCTATTTATATACTTGCTTTAGTGGCAGCTATATGTCATTGCTAATGACAGTCTTCCTTGTGGTGACCATGACAGAGCATGCTTGTTTACTGCATGTCAGCACAGCTACTTATAGTTACCACCAGAAGAGCATATGATAGAATGACAACATAGCATCATGATAGTCAGAAATAGAAAGGGTGTTATTACCCTATAAAAGAAAGTACCTCAACAGGGGACGTTTGTGCAGCATAACAAGGGCCTAATAAGGTGCAGAAGAAATAATAATTAAAAAAAAACAGTTACATTTCAGATTAGACATCATAGGCATACAACATCATTATAATGAGTAGAGATAGTCAATACCAGGTATGCAGTACAAAGGGCTAGGGACACTTGTAATAGGTATCAAGGATATTGAATAGCCAAAATTCAAGTGGGTGGGGATTTAAGTGGGTGGGTATTTAAGGAAAGGTGTGGGCAGGGGAGTAGGAAGGAGAAAAAGTCAGATGGGGTTGAAGAAGAAGGAGAGGGGCAAAAGGGGGAGTAGTGAATAATATCAGGGGGAAGAGAAAACATTTGGGAGGAAATATAGACCCCCCACAGGGAGATCT
>NW_017306276.1:3571931-3599249 GCF_000935625.1 Nanorana parkeri | reverse complement strand
GTGGGGCGGTGGGGGGTGGGGGGGGGGGGGCAGGAGTAATGGCAACAGTCCAGAAGTACAGGGAAAAACAGAGAGGGAGAAGCAAATTTCAAGCTAACTTAGGAAGCAGCAAGATTCCAAGTTTGCCTAAACTTCCTGCGGTTATATAAGTTGGAAGTAAGATCTTCCATAAGCTTGGTATCATTGATTCTGAAGAACCACTGTCCTGTGGTGGTGCCATCTGCTTCCATATAAGTGTAATCCTAGCAGCTTTCAGGAGGTGGATAAGTAGTGAATATTTATATTTGTTAATAGAGAGGGAGTTTATATGAAAAAGATACAATGTCAGATTGCCGCATGTTAATTTACGACACAATTCTCACTGACTTCCAAAAGCCCCACAAAAGAGGGCAATACAAAAAGATAGCTGTCACTGTCACAATCGTTTTCTTTCTTTTTCTACTTTTTTAAAACTTTTTAAAAAAGTAGAACAGCCGAGCCGAATGCCGCTGAGCGGCATTCGGCTATTTACTCACTGCTGTTTGGCATCTATGAGAATAGACCGAACAGCAGCGAGCAGCCTGCCGGAGGTTCGGCTTAGCCGATCCAGATGTTGGATCGGCTGAGTCAAACTCCTTCTGCACTTCGGCCGACCTGAAGCCAAACGAAGCCACCCGATGACAGAAGAGTCACTTTGTGTAGTGCACAGACCTTTGTAGGGCTAAAAGATTAGGCTGCTGAAAGAACAATTGTAGATCTCCTGGTCCCACAAGGCTACCATTAACAAACCTCCCCTAAATACTTACTTCTTTTCTAAAGTGCTCAAATTGATTCCTCTCTGGAGGCGGGATATGTGTTGTGATTAGCTCTTCAAGTAGAGGCAGTCAGTCAAATATAGCCACCTCATACATATCCAGCCCTTGAAGAAAGCTAAAAGAAAGAACAGGAAATAAAGTGGTGGCAACATAACTTTAGAGGACACTGCTCCAGGACTGAATTACATTGAAAAAAGGTACATTTTTAATGTAATTCCAGCTTTAGAGGATCAGCGGAACAGGTCTGCTGTGAGTTATTCTGGACAGTGCCTGTACTTAAACCATATTGCAATGCTGGAATTATTGCCTGAGATACGGTTACAATTGTATGCATAGAGACTGAACTTAGCACATCAATCCACCATGACAATTGGACATGATAGCTCCTAAATAGATGCAAACATTTAAGTGAAAATAATTAGGAGGAAAACCTTAAAATGGTCAAGAAGAAAAATGCCTGCAAAACACCTGGAAGCATGTCAAACAAAGTAGGCATCCCTTTACAATGGAGGGTTTGTAGTGTGGGAGTAAAATAAATTGGTGTCATTTGCAGTAATAGTAACCTCCAGCTTCAGTGCAAGTGGTTACAAGAACCCCCCTTTTTATTGGTGGTCAGTGGCAGACTGTAACAATACCACCCAGCAATGGTGGGAGAGTGGCAGGCACAGGTTATAAACCGTCCCCAACATTAGAGTGGCAGGCTCAGGCTAATCCGAGGGGTTTCTCAAAACCCCTCTGTATATGTTTGGAATGTACATCTATTCACACAGCATGTTAAAAATAATTTTACAAAAAATACCTTTTAGATGTTTTGTTGCAGCAGGCAAAATGGCTGTTTCCAGATTTTTCTCAGCATCTTCACAGTGATCAACCTTATAGAAAGACTTAGGACTGAAATTAATGAATTGTGCTTCTCTCGTTAACTTAATTAACATTTAATGGAGAAGTCCCTCACCCCTCACAGCCCCTCCTAACATTACAAAAGAAATAGAAGAAAGTAGAAATTTTAACCCTTAAGAAACCAAGAGTTCCTAACCAAAAGTAAAAGCAATTTACACTGCAAGAAGCATTTTTACAAGAGTAATATGGGGTATGCCTTTTTTTGCATTTCTAGTTCCCTAATGATACAGGAGTACAAAATTGACCTTCATGGCAGGATTATCAGGTATTATTTTAATGCCAGGTCCCTAGACCTTTAAGGAAAGGGAGCCTTAACTGCTGGGATCATGAAACTGGGAGGGGTTGGTGGTACGAATCCTTTCCCTGTATGCAGACGTAAGCGCTTGCTGATTGGTAAAGAAGGAGGCATAGGCAGAGATATGGTTAGGTGTTAAAAAGTGTAAGGTGTGGGCTTGCTAGCCAATTTGAGTCGACTAGCAAGCTGAACATACCTGCCCATCCACCTTCTTTCCTCAGTTGGTCAGTTTTTTACCTTGCCAGCTTTATTGGTTACCACACTAACAGTTGCTGAAAATTCCTTAATGGTTGGATGCCAGTCTAACGACTATAACAGGTTGAAACCAACTATGATTTTTGGTCATGGGAGGAACCTGAGCACATGAAAAAACTGCTGCAAACACAGATACAATGAGACAAAGAGGGGGAGGGGTTTACTAAAGGAGTAAAGGAATTTTCACTTTGAAAAGTGAATCTTTACTTTAGCTGTGTGAATGTGGTGAAAATTCCCTTTGGAAAAAATATCTAATAATATGCACATTAGTTTTGCGTGCATATGATTGGAATATTGAGGTCAGCTGTGCTTTACTTGATTCACTAAGCTAAGTGAAACTTCCCTTACAAAGCAAATATTTACTGAATCCAGGCATAATTTCTGCAAAATGTATTTCATTGATTGAAGCAAAAACTCAAAATTTCACTCATCGAACTACTTAGGCAAAATTAGGAAACAAAAACCAAAGACATGTCTGCACATAAAAGGGTAAATACCCCATCTGCTGCCTGTGCTGCAAATCTGCTTGTCTTCATGAGTTCCGCAGCATTCGGCACCTTTCTGGATGTGTCAGGTGACTGGTCCCCCACTGCGCTCTGTGTTCCTTCCACTGGCTCCTACATACCACAGCATACGGAGGGGGACCAGGCATCTGATATACCCAGAAGAGTTGGAAACTGAAGATTTTCAGCCAGCATAGCTCATGACAGCAGAAATTGTCAGCTCGAGCAGCTTAAGGGGTAGTAACTCTTTTTGTTGCTGACATGCCATTGTTTTTTGTTTTTTAAATAGTACTAGAGTTACTTTAAAGTGACAAAAAAAGTATATCCCCCCCCCCCATGCTGCTGTATGGACTTGCTGACTCGCGCTGATCCAGTGGGTAAGTGGAAAAAAAAAAACCAGCGCAAACATCGGGGCATTTTGACAAGTACAAGTACTTGTCAAAAAGCCCTGTTTTTTCCGCCCTCACCCTGCAGCGCCGTAAGGCGGCCGCCTGAATTGCCTTGCGGTAGTGCCGGGCCTGTCCCCTACCCATGATGATATTCCACTGCCTCCTCTTTTTTCATCAGTTTAAGGTCTTGTCCTCTGTGCCTTAACTCTTCAACTTCTTTCTGTCCTAGATAAGCCCAAGGTCTGCCTCCTATCTTCTCTCTCTTCATCCATGATTATCTACAATCTTCCTTTTTTTTCCAAAATACTTTATTGAAAACCTTTACATAATTTTTCAAGATAGTTGTTAAGTAAAGATCTTTCACAAAGAATACACACTTGAAATGAAAAAAATAAAACATTTATAATATGGTATGAATTTCCAAGAGTACTGTCCCAGAGGAGTTCATGCCCAAGCTTGGTGAACATGGAAGAAATGCAGTTGGTGCAACTGTGCAGGGTAGCAAGGATTTGGAAGTTGAGTGGGATCTATAGATTTCTGATGAGATACATTAGAGTTGCTTAGTAAGCTCAAGATAGGAACCGGTATCCAACATACTAACAAAAAAGAGAGAAAGAGAGAAATCCCCCCCCCCCACCTTCAGCCTCGCCTCGTCATCCCAGTCGGCTCCCCCTCACCTGGCCCCGTCCCTCACACCAGTTACTCTCCTTGAAGTCACCAGTGGACACTTACCCAGAAGATTATTGGTTTGATGTTATACTGTCTTCTGTGAGGCAAAGAAGGGGATCAGATTTGTCATGCGACTCTGGGTGTTCGAGCTGTGCGGCCGCACAGGGCACCATGGCAAGAAGGGCGCCAGGTGGCCGACACAGCAGTCCTCCGGGCAGCTACAGCGCTGTCCAGAGGAGAAACTGTGCGCTGAAGCCTGGGGGGCGCAGGAGGGAGCGCTGCCTGCTGTCAGGATGGCCGAGCGGTGAGGAGGAGAGAAGCTCCAGCTTTCAGGACGGCCGAGCAGTGAGCACTCAGTTTCAGGATGACAGCTGCTCTGTGCGTGGCCGAGCGGAGGATCGGTAAGTATCAATGATAATTACCGATCCTCTGTGCAGAGCAAACACTGGAGTGATCATCTGATCACTCCAGTGTTTGTAAATAACTGGGGACACATAGTGCTATGTGTCCTCAGTTATGAATGAACAGGATGTGATTGACATCACTTCCTGTTCATTCGTGAGTTTCTGAATGGGGACTAGCACACTGTACAGAGGCTTTTCCCCATTCATAAATTGGTGATAGTAAATGTTTCACTATCATCAATTTCTGAATGAATGGGAAGCCTCTGTACTGAGTGCTACCCATTCATTTAGAACAGAGGATGCTGAAAAAGAGATTGAGGACTCTGTGTCCTCAATTTCTTTTTGTATTTAAAAAGGTAAATGCCAGGGGTCTGTTTAGACCCCTAACATTTCCCCAAAGCCCCCCAACAGTAAAAAAAATAAAAAATGTAAAAAATTATTTTAAAAAAAGTGAAAATGACCGCCCAGCACACACGTATTATTAGACATGTGCAACGACTAAAAATTTATTTCAGATGAAATGAACGAAAGATAAAAACGTTTTCATTTGTTTCATCAAACAAAACAAATGTTTATGCTATTTTGGATTCAGCCACTGGCGTGTTCTGGAGGCATGACGTCATATGACACTGCACGTGTTGGGCGCCGCCATCTTGGTGTATATCTAGGTATACACCAAGATGGCGGAGCCTATATCGGTGTGTGACGTCACCTGATGTCACGCACGCATGGCATCATGTGATGTCATGCTCCCCGCCTCCAAGATGGGTTCATGCATTTGCATAAGGCACAGGTGGCCAACATGGCCGCCGCTCATTCTCAAACAAATTATTATGGGCCTGAATAAATTTTTTGGATATTCAGGCAAATAGTAATTCATTAATTTAACATGTAGTCTAGGTTTTGTGTTCTGTTTTTTATTTTTACTTTTCTAGATATACTTGAAAAAAGGGTCGGCATGACAACCTGACTCTTTATTGTTTATAGACTCTATTTTAGTTTGACATTTATTGTTTATCACTTATTTGCCTTCTGTTGTTTTATTTAATAAGAATACTTATAGTGTGCCTACAAGTTTAATACCTTTGAATAAAAGTTTTATTTTTATCATACTTTTTAATGTGTTTCTTTGGGGCTTAACAAAGTGGGAGTCTTTAAATGGTGCGGTTATTGGGGAAATGGGTGTGGTTACTGAGGGGTGTGGTCACTGAGAGGCGCTGTAAAGCTTTCTCGCACAGGGCTCCTAAAGGCTTAAGGCAGGCCCTGACTCCGATTAACCCTCTTCCAGACTGTCAATCTGGATAGCAAGTCTACCAAGTAATCCTCTTAGGTCCCCTTCCAGATACCAGGTGGTAAGTCTAAAAGGACGTACTATTCTTTCTAGTTCAGGGTCCCGGAACTGGTGAAGGAGAATTTCGTATATATCGTTCCATGTCCAAAATTGCATCCAATCAATCCTTCCACATTAGTGATGTTAAAACAGAAATCAAAGTACTTATTGAGGGAGGACTGGGGAAGAGCCACTATGCCATCAATTCCCTCCGGGCCAGTAAAAGACAGGTATGGATCCATAACACTATTGTTTTTTTATAGTCCAGGTGGAGGATCCCAGCTACTAAACATACATAGCCAAGGTTCTCTGGTAAGGGAGATACACTGGACAAGAGACATATAGGACACCTCATGTCCTCCTCATGTCCCAGTATGAGGAGATTTTGGTACATTTTCACAGGCAATTATATAATGTTGCCCCCAACAAGTTACATTTAGGGTATGCTTGCAAATAAGGGCAGGGAGCTTTTATTTTATGAAAGTAGTCGAAGGCATAATATGCCTCATGTAAAATAAGAAACAGGGTTTCTCTCCAGGTCCCAAAGTGCAAATTCTGAGTTGCTGGTATCTTTGCAAGAGTTTTTCACCAAGATCCTCCTCAGGGAACTGCTTGCGCAACAACAGTTAACAGTTAAGGAAGGTTAGGCTCATAAGAGGGTAAAGTAAAGATATTTAATATTTAGTTGCACTCCAAAGGGATTCCAAAACAGTAGGTTTTAGGTACATTATAGGTCTCACTTTGCCAGTAGTGGGTAACTTGGGAGTAAAACATAAAAATTGCTATGCAAGATGTTGAAGCGCTGACACAATTCTGGAAAATAAAAAGATTTTAGGGATGACAAATCGAAGAGGTCGTCCATTTTGGAAAGACCTTGTGATTGCCATAGATCATATGCTCAATGTTCCTGTGCTTGAGGAAACTTTGGATTGCCCTGAATGGGTAGATGTTTAGATATATAGGGATGTGAGTCAAGTCAAAGCCTAACTTCTTTACATGTCACTATAGTGTCTCTAAATAGAACATTGGTTTTCAGATGTGGGAGGAGTTTAGAAATTCTGGTGTGCAGAAGAGCAACTAGTGACCATGGTGCTGCTATGCCCTGCTTCAAAGAATAGTAAGGAGTGTGATGCACCATTTGACCAATCAAGGGAGTGGCAAAGAAGGCAGTAGGCAATATTTGGGATTCCCATACCTCATTTCTCTTTAGACATTATTCATTGGTGAAGAGGTATACAAGGTTTGGAGAGCCACAGAAATTTAGCATAGGCAGTCTCTATCATCCTTACGTCTTTGTGTTTTAGTAAGAGTGTGATGGTTTATAGTGGGTACAATAATTTGGGGAAACTAATAATTTTGGGCAAGTGTGCCCAATTTTCCAAGTCTTTGATAAGGTTGGTAAACAGAGGTGTATAGTTCATATGGTGTAAGGTTGATGGGGTTCGCCCAGTTTTAATGCCCAGGTAAGTAATGTGGTTCTTGACAAACTGAAATCCCTGAGACCAGGGGGAGTCGGAGGAGAAGGCAGTGTGGTCAGATTATCAAAACCTAAGATTACTAAGAAAAAGAGTATTGTTGAGTGAGCAAAGCATCCACAGAGACAATTCAGGGTAAAGCATGGAGAGTTCAGAAATAGCAACACTATAAAAATACTTGCAATCCAGATGATTGGAGAGGAGAACCTCATGGAGGTAAAAAAAAATCCTGGGAAGATGATGAATGAGACTTGGCTGGAGATGGTGGTGATAGCCGCATCCTTTTTCCCCCTGATTGTGGTCGTTGTTCTTTCACTAGGAGAGCAGTGAATTCCAGGTATGAGGATGCCTCCGCTCGAGTGTTAGAGGTATGTTTTTTGCCATCAGGAGATTGTAGATGCAGGGTCGCTGGGTAGGCCAAAGAGAAGCGGATTTTCCCCTGGTATAAAGTTATATAATCAAATCGTTGGTTTCAATAATTTGGCCACTGCTGCTGCAATTTGTATCCTCCATAGGACCAGGATAGGCAGGCGTCTGAGGGAGCGGGATGGAGGCACGGTCAGAGTGGGCGCCCTTTTTTTCGGATCAGAGTCTGGAGCGAGAGTGATCCTTGGTGCGAGCCACAAATTGGTCCATGGTGTATAGGGTGAGTGGTTTGATTAAAATTGCTGTGACAGCAATATGCTAATCTTATATGCCGATGTTAGTCCCATGGGGCCGGAGCTCACTACATGTGCTGCTGATATGCTGGATGCCGGAGCCGGATGTCCTACATTCTTCCTTTACTCACTCAATCTGTTACTTGATTACCTCATAATCTGCCTTGTGGTAAAATCATTCTCTGCTTTTCCTACCCCTACCCATGCTTCCTGGTCAGTTATTGCTCACCTCCCCCCTCTTCCCTGCTTTGATCAGCTTCCACTTTGTTTATTGTATGCCACCTTGATTTGCAACCCGTTGCTCTTCTGCCTCCTCATTTTCTTTTCCCCATATCTTTGTTCAGCCACCATTAAATCGCCTCTTCCTCCCCTCACAGTCCATAATAAGCCCCTTCTGCCTCTTCTCCCAGTAGTCTATGATCAGATCCCTCTCTGCCTTCTAGAATACCAAGCTCCATGATCAATTTACACTATGCCTTCCCCCATTATAAATTCTAGTGAGATGTCACATTTGACCAAATAATATGTGTACAGCAAAAATAATGTCAAAATGAGCAGCAGAGACGGATAAAATCAGAATTGGGCCCTAGGCATGATAGCAGCCTTGGCCAGCTCCTGACATGCCATTGATTAACAGTGATAAATATTGCAAGAGACATAGAGAAGCTGCCCCATTTACAGTGTCTGTATTAGCATGGCCTACCCCATCATCCGCTAGGCCCCAAATTTGTCTTGTGGATAATCTGGCTCTGTAGTGAAGTAATGCATATTAGTTTTTTTGTAAGATTCTGTGAGCATGACCATGATGCTCATATAATTTATTTCAGTTTTATAACATTAAATTAAATTAACATTAAACTAAGATAGTAAGTGAATCCACATTGATAAATTCAATTCAGTTCATCAAAAATAAAGAGAATATAGCAGACAGTTTATTGTAAATGAAGATTGAACAGTGAGGAAAGTTTAGTGATTTTCATTAATTATTCACTAAGTGTGTTATAGAATAATCAACACCTACAAACTGATTTGCAAATAAGAAGACTTGACATTAATAGAGTTTAATGAATTTTACCAAATAAAAACACTGTTCTGAAACTGTGAAGCGTTATTAAATAAACATGAGAAAAAATAAATGCATTGCTTCACATATTCAAGACAGTCATGTAATATTTGTTTGATAAGTAAAAATAAAGAAATGTAGGCTGACATTGTTTAAAGATAACATGTACGCTTGAAAAAAGTGTTTTTTTTACCACAACTTTTCTTTTATACTGGACTTTTAAAGTAACAAATGCAATCATTTATATGTTGGCTGAAATGTTACTTGTATTATAAAATTCTTAGTACTTTGTTTTCTAGAGGTCAAAAATAAGACATAAAAGAGGGACAACTGAGGAAGAAAGAAGGCAGAAAGATTTTTGGGAGGTATGCTTCTTGTTCACAAGACCCAACTAAGTGCAGTAATTGGCGCTTATTAGAGATTCCGTTCTATTCTCTCACATATAGTGAAGGCTCTGCTCCCTTTTAACCACAAACACCAATAACCTGCAGAGGGTGAAAAGAGGATTACATGCTTAAAATACCACACTAGAACATAAAAAAATAAAAAAAAACAAAGAATGTGCTTCCTTTCCAAATGGACTCCTTTGCAGTACATAATTTTCTTATATACAGTACATTTATACATATACAAATATACATACATACATACATACATACATACATACAGTCCCATTATATGTGCTCTTTAATCACCCTCTTGTTCCAAAGCAAATATTTTACATATGTGTGGACATTCTAGAGCTCTAATCGTTTTTCCTGTTTCAGTATTCTTGGCTCACCGTAAAATTTGAAGCCATCTATAGCAGTAGGAAAAACCTTAATACATGGAAACTCCACAAGAGATAGTGAGACTCCCTGTAACAATTACAACAGTTGGGCAAACCTAGAAAATACAGAAGTCTTACACTAAGAGATATAAAAGGGTTATTTTGTCTGCTTTGGCCTACCCTTATCAGCTTTGGATTTATTAACGCCCCCTGTCTCACAGATTTTACATGAAGGGTAATTAGAACAATATTCATTAATTAATTTTTCTCCCTTGCATAACAGAGTTTTCAAGTAATCCTTTTGCTCACTGGTAAGTGTTCAGATCGTGTGTATCACCATGGAAGAAAATAGCTGCCTGCAGTTGACTAAAGAGCATTCAGATACTCAAGCCAATAATATTCCATGTGTTTTTAGATCCCATATGGCAACAAGCAAAATGTGAACATTTCCCATGGGGTATAATCAGGGCTCGAAAATCCACTCGTCTGCTCGTCTGTGACGAGCAGACGGTGGAGCCCGACGAGCAGCTTCCTGGCCGGCCGTTGTAATTACACGGCCGGCCGGGAGCTTTACAGTCAAGCGAGTATCAGAAGCTGTCATATCAGTATCAGCGAGTATCAGTTGCCGGTCCCGAGATCTGCTGTGCCCGATGCGGCTGGGACCGGCACGGCTCTGTGACAGGAGATCAAAGGGAGTTCAGTATACGAACTCTCTTTGATCTCCTCTCAGTCCCCGAATGCAGGAAGTGATGTATATTACATCACTTCCTGCATTCAGTGTCACTCTCCAGCTAGAGAAGCTGATGAAGCCGATCTCTGCTTCATCAGCTCCTCTGGAGGTCCCTAGGTGACATTAGAGGTCTTGGAGACCCCTGATGTCTCCATAAAGAGGACCTGTCATGTAAATTGGCTATCCCATAGGGGGCTTCTTAGCCCCCCATGTAATAGCAATAACGTTGTATGATGGGAGGACGCTAATTTGTGTCCTGCCGTTACCCTAGGGAGAACTATGGGGAAAAGCCCTAACCTCCTTTAACTCCTTTAATCACTGATAACACTAAACTGATGAACAGTAAAAGCTTTTTAATCGTCACCTATGGACGTTTTTTGCGGGCGCACGCAATTTAAGGCTTGACATGTTTGTTGTCTATTTACCCGACGTGACCCTGACTTTTATGTTTTACTAAAAATATGGGTAAGAATAAATGTTGTATAACATAACGTAGGGAAACTTTTTTTTTTTTTTTTACATTTGTGGTACTTTTTCATTATATAGTAAAAAAAATACCCCCTGTGGTGATTATATACCTCCAAAAGAAAGCTCTATCTGTCCCCAAACTTTTTTAACATAAATTGCAAGGCTATAGTCCGGTCATGCTGACTGGTGAAATTTTTGACTGACTGGTGAGACACTATCAAATTTTTCAAGCCCTGGGTATAATATAGTTACATAGTATTTGGGGTTGAATAAAGACATACGTCCATCAAGTCCAACCCATATAGGTCCACGCATCATCTCATTCTTAGGGATACTGGTATCCCTGGATATTACGGTCCCTCAAGAAATTGTCCAAATGTTTCTTGAACAAATCTACATTCTTGGCTGAAATCACTGCCGATGGCAGTGAGTTCCAGACCTTAATCGTTCTTACTGTAAAGATAATTACTGTAAATATAATTTCTAGAGCCTATTCCCAGAGTCTTGAAATCCAAAGTAATTATTATTTATTCCTCTGCCTAATTTTTGGGTTGAATAAAAAAAAAACAAATAGGTCCATGTTCTTCCTAAACCAATCCTCTAAGCTGCTGTGCCAAAGTGAATCTCACCATTTACAACTCAAAAATTACATAAATATTGCATTATTCTAGAAATACTAAACTATACACCCATGATGCAATAATGAAACCCAATACAAAAGACAATACCAGTGTCAAAAGTATACCAAAGTTCATATACATAAATCTTCTTCCAAAGTGCTGAGCCTGGAAGTTTCCAGGGACATGTGCGTGGAGGGATGTTCTGTCTTATGCATGGTTTGTAGTGGCTTGGAAGCACACAATATTGTAAGTTGAGTTTAAATGGTTTTATATAAGTTTTAAAAAGTTTTACGCTATGATTATCGTTTATGCACTAATGCTAGACTGTGATAGGTTAAATTAGAAAGTGTGTGAGACCAAACCAGTCAGTGCTATACTGTATTTGGAATTCCAGAAGCACATCCGACTGTTACTTGTTAGCGGTCCATCAAATTTGGTGAGTGTATTGAGTCTGGAAAGGGCATGGAAAGGGGCTTGGAAGAGCACTTTTGTGTCTAGCACTTTCGAAACATTTCAAAACACAACTAGTCTTGGGGCTTTTTTGGTGTTGGTAAACCACAGTTTAGACAAAATTATATAAAATCGATCACTTTATTGAGTTCAATAAAAGTCCAATAAAATTGTTAAAAACAATATACAATTTCACAAGATCCGTATCATGACCCCTATGAGTAGTACCTCCGGGACCTATTACTGCAATGAATAGGATATAGAAATAACACATATGTTTTACCCTGTCATATATGGAATGGGCCAGTCCTCAGTAGTGGTTGATTTTTTATAATGTTGTCTAAACTGTGGTTTACCAACACCTAAAAAGCCCCAAGACTAGTTTTGTTGTTTTTCACCCCATGTTTCAGTAGTGGTGTGGTGTAGTACTGTTTGGGGGAGTCTACACGTATAAAACTATAATTTATATTGTAATTAATTTATTGTAGTAATTTAATGTAGATTTATGTATATGGATTTTGGTACACTTTCGACACTGTTATTGTCTTTTTTTTAAATTTAGATTTTTATTTGATTTTTCACATCAATACACAAAAAAAGAAAGTATCATGACCCCTATGAGTAGTACCTCCGGGACCTATTACTGCAATGAATAGGATATAGAAATAACACATATGTTTTACCCTGTCATATATGGAATGGGCCAGTCCTCAGTAGTGGTTGATTTTTTATAATGTTGTCTAAACTGTGGTTTACCAACACCTAAAAAGCCCCAAGACTAGTTTTGTTGTTTTTCACCCCATGTTTCAGTAGTGGTGTGGTGTAGTACTGTTTGGGGGAGTCTACACGTATAAAAATCAAAAATATTTGATTTTTCACATCAATACACAAAAAACAAAAGATATGAATATGGACCAAGGATACTACGTGGTGGATCGTGGGCAGGTCAGTAGTGTGCCACCTTCATGATATGCTTAGTCTCGCGGCCAACAGCTCATGAGAGACTACTGTCTGCTCATGGGAAAGGATGTCTTCGATACCCAGATTCAGGAGTGCCAAATCCGGCCTAGGAGTTATTTGACTGCCCGTCGTGGGGGATATAATGCTGAAGACTGAATTCCAATATTGTAGGAGGCGGGGGCATGACCAGAATACATGGAGCAGATTACCAACATGGCCACATCCCCTCCAGCACAAGTTGGAGTTAGAGGGAGAAATTGTAGCCATGCGGTATGGGGTTATATACCATCTCAGAGTGATTTTTTGAGAAAATTCCCACAGGTTGACACATTTAGTCACTGAGTGTGTGTACTGAATATCTTTGCACCACTGAGAGGGGGTATATCTGGCACCCAAATCCTCTTCCCATCTACGGAAAGGCAAAGACTTCATGAAGCAATTCTTCCCCTGCAACACCCCATATATTAGGGATATATCCCGGCGATTAACATGTGGGTTAGTGTAAAACTCCTATATTGTAGCAGGCAGGGGAGTTTCCACTACTTAGGCTGTGGAGAGCAAATGTTTAACCTGGGAATAGCTATACACCTCCTGTCCAGGCAACACAAACTGATTTGCCAACTCGTTGAATGTTTTAAAGATCCCATGTTCGTATAGATCAGACATATGTATCACACCTCTGGACACCCAAGAACGGAGGGAAAGGTCGGGAACAACCAAATCACATACAGCAAGGGGCACAGGCAAATTTGTCATTGTCTTCTGATTATACACTGGTGTATGGAGTATTTTCCATGTTTTAACAGAAATGTCCACTGAGGGTGAAATCTGAGTCCTGGGAAAACCCGGCCACGTACTTCCAACTGCATAGTTGAACAGGCTGTTCCCAGGTACCAAGGACAGCTTGAACTCACACCAACGGGGATCGGAGGGGGGACCAACCCAATGTCTTAGCTGATCCAGAACACTGTCTAGATAGTAGTCTCTCAGATCTAGCGTTGTTACCTTGTCAGATATATCTAGCCACTATGGCTTGCAACTTTTTGAAAAACATATCCTTGAGACCAATCTGGACAGTGCGAAACAGGTACAACAGACGAGGGAGTACCATCATTTTGAATGCTGCCAAGCGCACCGACTATGTTAGTTCCTGTTTGGATATTTTAAGCAAGTCTCTCAAGAGAGATGTAAACACCGGGAGATATAATAAACAAAAATATTTGCGCTGTTGGCTTTTCCACCCTTCAAAAATAGCGACAGCTGCAGTGAAAAACCAAGAGGGAAAAAAACATCCCTGGGCGAACAATAACACAAAAAGTTACACCGCGCTATCTCCCCTTATCATTAAACCCTTTTCACCAAACCCTACAATTCGAAATAATCGATATTCAAATCAAACAAAAATGTTGTATATCAAAGTGTATATAGATATAGATCTATATCTATAGATCTATATCTATAGATCTATATAAAAATTGACTACCAGTGTGAGTGAAACTGTGTTAAGAACTCAAACTAAGACACATGCATTATTGCAAATTCATCACCATACTAATGTATATAACATAGTGAATAAATAAATAAATAAGTGATCCAAACAAAAGTGAATTGGATAAGCATGTATATATAAAAAAGAGCAAGTTGTTCTCTAATCACTTAATAAATAACCAAGAGGAAATAATTCTTAAAGTTAATTTAAGTGAAACTGTCCAAAAGATATCAATGTTTTCCCGTGCTCCACCTTCATGCGATGAAACAAATCTTTAAACACTCACCAGATCTCCCTGATGAGAAAGTATGTAAGGAACTCTTTCTTTTACTCCTTCATTTGCATGGCATATCCACTGCACACATGACGGCGATCTCTCATGATGCAATGTGTATCAGCCACATCAATGCATCCATGGACATCAGATGTCAGCGTTATTGCTACCCTTTGAAAAAGGCTCCAATCACCTGTAGCATTGCTAGCAATACTTAGCAGTATCAGGGAAACAACTAGGTAGAATACCCCAAAATGAAAAAAATAAAAGGCACATAGCATAAAATCTTTAAAACATTTAATTAGCGCAAAATAAAAAGGAACTTACAAAAAGATAAAAACAACACGTTAGATACAGATCGATCCAAAAACTTTCTGAATCCACTATCAATTGATCGATCTAAAACAGACGATAGGCATAGCACCGTGCACACTCTCTCCCGACTAGTTTTGTCAATCCAGACTTTTTCTTTTTTTTTACCCTTGAAAAAGTCTGGATTGACAAAACTAGTTGGTATTGGGTAGTTGGGGGTCGGGTGCAATGGTGTAGTAGAGGTTTTGACACTGCTCCTGCTGTCATTAGACAGTAGAGACCCACAGCTTTAGACCCAGAGCCAATCAGACCGGCTCTGTGCCCTGTGGGTGTGCAGGTGTGCTGGTAATGGAAAAGGGTTGTTGCTGGCTGTGAAGCAGGGGTGAGTGGGTGGAGTTGAGATGGGGGGTCATGCAAGTACAGTATCGGGAGGGAAGCAGTGCTAGTAGATTGGTAAAAGTTGGAGGGAAGGCTCACAGATTGGTAAGGGGGGTGTGCGCTGACAGATTGGTGTCTGGGAGAGTGCAGAGAGCATGGGCAAAGTGGACAGTGGGTGCTGACAGAGCATGTGGGGAGTGCTAGCTGAGAGATGAGAAAGGAGGGTTGGTGCTGAGTGTGGGGGGGATTTGTGTACTAAATTCTTGTCAGCACGTCTTAATAAGCTTGTGGGGGACAGCCTCTAGATAGGAAAGTGCCACTATCGTGCATGCCGGGTTCTCACTACTTTATTTCTGACATCACAGATGCACACATCCCACACATGCAAGGCAGGGCCATGAAAGATCGGTAACCACTGTGCATGCATGCATGCATAGGTGTGCACAGCCTATTGCATTAGGGTGTGCACACAAAAGTACAAACACACACACATGCGTATATATATGCACACATACACACAGACCTGAGGCATTGCAAATTTCCATCTCTTCAACTGTTCCTTACCTCTTCCATCCCAGCTTTCTGTGATTGGATGGGAAGCCTGGGAAGCCACAGTAATGCTCCCCTGGGAAACCTGGGAAGCTGCAAGGGAGCATGGCTGTGGCTTCCCAAGCAACGAGGACTGTGGCTGTTATGTGAAAAATGTAAGTGGCAAGTGCTGCTGTGCACTGTATCACTGGGCCGGTCACAGAGAGATCTTTATGATCTCTGCACTGGCTCAGTGACTACACAAATGTCGTCTGCTGCTGCGGTTTAAGTGTCGCTCATAGGGTGATTAGGGTGTCCTCGGGTACACCCCGCACTCCCAGTGTGCATGCCTATGCATGTATGTGATCTTGCCACCATGTTGATGGTATCCTTGTGGAAGAGTGGAAGTGAAGCTCCATTACACATGTCTACTCTTCAGATTGCAATGCGCATGCATGGGGATATTGTGGCACAGTACTGCGCATGTGTGGGAATACGTTGTCAACACCATAACATGGCCAACACTTTGCACATGTGATGAAATGATTTAAGCACATCTTAATGGCTAATGACCACCTGCTTTATTGCAATTGAACCCACGGGACCTTCATGTCATCTCAGAGAAGTCCAGGGGGGGGGAATATTCTTCAAGAAATTTCCCTTTCTAATTACAAATGTTTATGTCAACTAAACGGTTCATTTAATGTAACTATAATATTTGTTAAATGTTTATATCAGACATAAAAAATGGCAAATATACAGGAAAGAGGGCTTTGGTTCTAAAAAAGGGACTTCCATGAGGAGGAAAGGTTAGGAATGATAATATTAACTGGTGACCTAGTAAAATGCAAGCCTTGACTGTTAGATGCATGCCAAGATTGAAGGGGGCATGCATGTTTTATGCATATTAAATATGTTTACAATTAATTAGTGGCTAATTGGGACTGTGGTGTAAGGGTGTGGGCAAATGAATCTATTAAGCTATGTGCTGGGGTGCATGGCACTGATCTGAAGATTTGTGGACTGCGGATGTCCCTTCCTGTACATTTGTCACAGTTTTATTACTGGTAGTTAGTGTTTGCATAGTTAAAGTTTATGCCCACAAGTGAGTTTTTGAGTAGTTTAAAGCAGATTTGGCACTCGTGGTTAGGATTGGCATTCAGGCTACTGTTCATGTATTGTTCAGGTGCTCGCAGCACCTGTGACTTGTACAAGGTCTTGCTATTGTAAATGGTTGATTGTAATGATAAACTGTATAATTTCAATAAAGCTGTGGTCTTGGCCTCTTCCAATGTGAAACCTGTTTGGTGTCTTTATTGAGGCAAGGCTATTGTTCTTAGCAAGGCTTTATGCATTTGCATCATAGCAGCCAATAAGTAAATTAAAAAGTAAGCAAAACAGTAATACCGTAACCAAAAGAATTCAAACAAATGTCCTCTATTTACTGCATACATTTTAAAAAATGCACATATTTATGCAACTGAATGACACATTTATGTAATCCTGGTATTACACCGTTCATGTTAAAAAAACATCAAATGTTGCATATGGTTTTTAAAATAGTCTGTTTTTTTTGTTATTTATTTTACTAGATGTAAATATGCCTGCCAACGAAGATTTAAACTTTCACTGTTACATAGATATTCTGATTGACCTACCTGTCTACCTTTAAATATATGGAGTCCTCATTATCTGGCTGAACCTGACCTCAACAAACCCCACCAACCTAACGTTATGTTCTAATAAGAACAGCAGATATGAATAAATTACTGATTTGTGTACACTGGAAGAGAAATTCATTATCTAGGGAAAACAAAGTTACAAAAAAGGGAAAACTGTGAAAATAAGGGTGGAACAAATACAATAAATAGATATATATATAGAGATAGATATATTCATTTAAAAAAAATGTTTTTCCAACACTACTACATACATCGTGTTTGATATTTTACATTTTTTCACCTTGGTTGACATGAGTATGGGAGGTGGAGGTACAATTATCCAAGTATAAAAACATATTTTAAATAGCTTAAAGTACATTTTGTTGATCAGGCTTCAGATCACCACAATGTGCTCTATTCGCTTTTAAAACATACAATTTGGTGTCCAAGGTAAACCAATAGATGAAAGCCCTGAAATGTCAACCGAAGAAAGCAGCTTCACTTCCAGGATCTTTGTGATCACCTAGAGCAAAAACATGTCCTTAATGCGGGTTCAATGTCGGCCTAAAGTGAACCTGTGATCAGATCAAGAACAGTATTTGCACTGAGTGGCCAGATTATTATGACCACCCCATCAGTACTTCGTTGGGCCACGAGATGACTCCATGAGATGACTTCGTTGGGCCGCCTCGTGACTCCACGAGATGTTGAAAGGTGATGTGAGGAATCTGACACTGCACTGTCTTGCCACTCTCCGATCTGCCCTAACATTGACTAGTCGCTGACGGCCACAATTCGCACCTTCAGACCCAGATTTTTTAACAACAGCTGCTCTTGAACATTCAACGAATTCTGCTGTTTTGCTGATACTCGCTCCATGGCTCCGAGCGCCAACAATCATCCCACGTTCAAAGGCTGTTAAATCACGTTGTTTACCCGTATCTTCAGAAAAAAATCACTTCTACTGTCGTGGTAAACAACCTGCTTCCCTATTTTTAATGGTCTGGCCATCTAGCAACTTCAGCGCGAAATTATAGCTAATTATAGCTAATTTGCCTACAAACGTCAGGTGGTCATAATAAACTGGCCACTCAGTGTATATATTCTAAACAAGCAATGAAAACACTTTAAAGCAATTATCTCTATCTAAAGGCATTGGCAAGAAATTCCAAAATCTGGATCAGCTGAGCCAAAGCTACGGCAGTGAGTAAATAGCTGAATGCTGCAGAGCGGCATTTGGCTCGGCTATTCTGCCCAGTACCGCCGTGGTACCAAGAAGAATAGCAAATCAATGGGAATAATTTTTTTTAAAAAGTTGAAAACATAAATTTTAAATTAAAGAATAAATAAAGATTTTTTTAACAAGGAAAAAAAAAAAGCAGACGGAGCTAGCAGTGACAGCTAGGTCCGCCCGACTGTACACAGCTGTAGTGAAACTGCAAATCCGATCATGCATCTGCCTCTGGGATCATTTAACCTATTCATGTTTTCAACCGCGATTGTGTGGGACCGCCCGGTTTCCAGCCGCAATACCGCCCCGCCCGTGCGATTGCACACGATCATGGTTGAAAACACTGCGTGTTTATTCGCATGCAGATGATGGGGCAGCGGGGCTGGTTTTCATTTACTTTGTAAAACAATTTCATTATTTTTCCTTTATCGCCTTTTATTTTTTTACATTTTTATTTAGTTACATTTTTAATTATTGTTGTTATTCTTTTTTACTTTTTTAACAATTTTCTTCACTTAACCTTATTGCTATCACACAGGGGAGAACAATCCCCTGTGTGATAGCATTTAGAGGTGACAGGTCCTCTTTATTGACCCTGACACCTCCAACACAGGAGTTCTAGCACGGCACTGTGCTAGAACTCCTGTGACAGGAAAGAGCAGCGGCTGGGAACAGAGGCTGAGGGAGGTGACAGAGCCTGTCACAGCTCCACTGTCCGGCTCTGTCACCGCTCCATGCCCCCTGCTCTCAGTGCTCCACGCTCCCTGCTCACACCGCTCCCCGTCCCCTGCTGTCGCATGCGCATCGGCCGAAACTACATGTGTCGGGCGATACAAATTTACCACCCCTGCGCAAGCATCGGCGCTATATAGCGGGGCATTTTCACAAGTATAAGTACTTGTGAAAATGCCCTGTATCGGTCCCAATACCGATGCTAGCATCGGTATCGGGACATCCCTAGTTTCTACATTGTTCTATGGTTATATATTATGTTTACATGCCAGTTAATACCTATATTTTGTAAAACCAGAGAGTCATATTTGATTTTTACTCTCCCCTGTCTGTTTAACAAAACTTTATGTCATGTAGACATTATCCCTATGTGGTGTTTTCATTCAACAAGCACTTTTATGCCCCAACATGCACCTTTTTGTGCCCCGACATCCCACACTTAAATAGATGTGCATGATTCAAAGACCAAATTATCATCAGATCATTAGCGAGTTTGAGATGCCTTCATCTGTATATGAAAAGGTGTCCGTAAGGGGTCATTTCAACTTTTCCTCAAAGTGTCTATTTTTCTTATTTAAATGTAGATATTCAGTAATGGTACTTGCTGAGCATTTGCAAAGATCCCTTTTGTTTAACATAAAATTAAATCTGAAAGGAGCAAAACTTCTTCATAGCAATTTATTTGTTTCTTGTGGCCACAAGGGATTCAGCATTATGTATATATGTGTTAGTCGACAGTAATGATGTCAGCATATCCTGCTACAGGCTGTCTGCAACTGCTGATCCAGGAATTGTTATTATTTTCATTTCCCTGGGATGTCTAAACATAGATAATGTAGAACAACATCTTTTGATCTTTGAAATAAATACGTTATATAAATATTCAATGCATAAATCATAGGATGACGTGCAGATAATGAAACATTTTGCTTGTATTTACCAGCGTAATGCTGCAACAAAGTAAGAGCAAAATCCTCTTTTGGCACGGGAACAGTCATTGTTCTATTTGAGCACCTTTGAAGCCTAATTTGCCGTAAACTAAAAAAAAAAAATTGTTCCCCCGAAGTGTATCTGAATAAATACCTGTATTGTCATTCTTTGATGTATTTCAATAATGTAGGTAAGCATAACATATTTTCTTGCTTTTAGGAAAGCATATTACTCCTTTTAAACAATGTAATGTACCTGCTATAATTTGTTCACAGAGAGTCCAATTGCATTTTCAGTTTAAACCAGCTAAATACATATCAGGTTAGTGAAAACAAAAAAAAGACCACTGCTTCCTCATTTTTGTGGAAGAATTAGTCTCTCTGCAGAGATCTGATACACTACAACCCAACCCCCCGTGTGCACATGCACACACACCCACACAAACAAACACATAGCTATAGCTCTGCAATGCTGATCCTCTCAGTTGAATGGAAAGCTTCAGCATTTGACTCAGCTGGGAGCATGTCGAAACTCTGTAGAGAGATCACTGCTTCCACACAGAAGGTCCTTCTCTGCAGCATGGTGGCAGTACACACACTTTGCTACTCAAGCTATGGCTGCTTTCTAAAGAAAAAATGCTATTAGACTTTTAACCCCTTTTATTTTGATGCACCTGGAATGTATTTTACTCATTTAGGCCTTATGCACACTAGCTGGCTGTGTTGAAACACAAGAGAAGTTATCTGGCAAGTATAAACCAGCTTTTCTCAACCAGGGTGCTGTGGCACCCTGGATTGCCTTCTGGCTTCCTCAGGGGTGCTTCGAAATTTTTTGATAGTAGGACTCTGATATGAATGGGGAACTCTGCTGTAAAAGGAGGGATCTGAAATGAAAGTGGAGCTCTGATATAAAGGGGGTTTCTGACGTGAAGGGGGGCTCCTGATGTGAAGGGGGTTTCTAATGTGAAGGGGTGCTTCTGATGTGAAAGGAGGGAGACTCTAATGTAACAGGAGAAGTCTTCTAATGTGAAGAAACAAAAGGGGACTCTGATGTAAAAGGGAGAATTCTGATTTGAAAGGGGGGCTTTGATGTGAAGGGGGGCTCTTGATTTGAAAAGAGGACCCCAACTTTTTAATATGTTTTTGCAAAGGGTCCCCCTTACATTTTAGACTGGGATGTTTCAAGCTTTTGCATGCTGTTTAAGGGTGCTGCAACTGAGAAAAGGTTGAGAAACACTGGTATATTAAAACTTTTTTTTTTTAGTTAATATATTTTTTATTTCAGTATACATAAATATGTACATACAATCTGGGTATAAACAAATATCAGAGACTTTTCCCAAAGAAAAAATAAAAATAATAAAGAAACATAACTGTCAATCTCTATATATTTAGCAGAGGCTTCTACATTACTTTATTACAACATAGACATAGCTATTCCCTTTATTTTGCAAAACCTCATATTGTCCATTTCTACTGTTTTACCCATTTCACCCATACATTCTAAATCCATTCCTCCATTGTGGAGGGGAGGGAAGTCCAAGTATTATGTGGGTCCGTATAACCCCTACCTTATTAATTAATCCCCCATATGTGCAGTTCTACGTGAATATTTGTGTTTTCATCCCTCTATCCCCTAAGTGTGAGTTCCTTTGTAATATATTCCCCATAATTTCTTACCCCACCACCCCTAACATATCTATTCATGTGAATGTATTCCCTATTTCTATGTGAACCCCTTAAAATACTCTTACAAAAACCTGTGAATAACAAAATGCAATTCCCCCCACCTGTGATGTAGTGTGCTCCTCATCCGACTATGAACTCTAAACTATTTGTGTTCATCTATGTGATGTTTGCCCCTTTAATACCCCCTAGAATTCTATTTACTAAACCCTGTGAGAGTACCTCCTAACCCATTTTCACTTCTAAATTAATGTGTTTAATCACCCTCGGACTTCCCTTCCTCCCACATTCTATACTCCTTCTTCCCCTTGATTCCATACATGTAGGTCAAATGCATTTATAATCTACTATAAAATAATAAATCCAAATATTGTTTTGAGTTTAGCTATTCACTTGTTGGCCCTTATGTTTACAGAAAGATAAATAACGTCACCAGCACTCCAAAGTATAATAAAGCAATAGTCCATTTATTGGCACATTGCCATTCAAATGCAAGCGCTTTCGGGGCCTCAGGGGGTCCCCTTCATCAGGCTCAGAATAACAAAGCAATGGAACAGTATGCACCTTAAATAGACATTCAAATGTGAGATTTAACACAGACTCCTCCCATTAAGAAAAGGCCAGCAGAGAGTCCATTCCCGCCCAAATGTTTTTAAAATAAATTGCGTTTTTCTAGTCGGTATTCTTTGCACATTGCATCACATTGATTCACAGTTAATATTTAGTGCATTTGATTTTTCATTATGGATATTTTGTAGCAATTACATTTACACTAAGGTGCATGTTATATACATGCGTTTCTTTTTTGTTTTGCACTTTTTACACATTGTATCACATTACTCCAAGGTCAGTATCTACTATATCTGACACTTTGCGGTCTCATTCACACAGCGCGTCTTTTACCATTAATTTCATACGTTATATCTGACCATACAGATTTCAGCTGCTGCTTAACTTGATTAGAGTAGTGGCGCCAGGGCTGTCTTTAATATTAAGTGGACCCTGGGCAACATTTTGCTGATGGGCCCCCACAACCCGCCCACCTCCATTACCTGCCCCCCACTTCCTGACCCAGACCCCCGTATCCATCTACATCACCTTCCCCCAAAACTAAAAACAATATATGTATGTGTGTATAGCAGGGGGGGGGGGGTGAGAGCACCCCCCTGAAATTATGGCAGATAGCAGAGGAAGCAATAGCTTCTTTGCTATCTGCAGGTTTTGTTTTGTTTTTTAGTATTCTGATAGCTGCTGCTGTCAGAATAATAGTTTTCAATATAAATGCAATATGAATTTTACTAATTTAACCACATACTGGTACATTTATTCTGAACTATTTTTGAAATCATACAATATGATTTAAATTAAAAAATCTTATTGTATGATTTATAAAGTAGTATAGAACAAATCTTATTGTATGATTTATAAGGTAGTACAGAACATTGCATGCCCCTGAGCACTTGCTGCATGGTGCGTTGCATTTTTAACAAATGCCTCTGTGTATATTATATGTAGAATGCATATGTTGCAAATGCAGTACACCCTGCAGCAAGTGTGCGGGGTCATGTAATGTAAAAGCAATAACGATTTTACTAATATAACCATGTATTGGTACCAGGGGCATAACTAGAAATCACAGGGCCCCATAGCAAAATTTTGTTTTGGGGCCTGTGATTTCTAGTTACACTCCTTGCAGAGTCCAAGTGAGACTCCACACAGCCCACCTGAGAACGACCCTGCAGAGCCCACCATAGACTCTCTTTAGTGCGCTCTGCAGGGTCTCAGGTGGGTTGGTCACACCCCTGCACACCTCTTACCTGTCAGCCCCAACCCGCTGTCAGCTTCCTCCACCGCTGGGCCCCACCTCCTCCCCCTCCATGGTCGCCGGTGGGCCCGTCTCCTCCTCTACCGGGCCCTGCCTCCTCCCCAACTGCCGACGCTGGCTTCCTCCACCGCAGCTCACAGACGCCAGTGACAGCCAGCAGCGGTCGATGCCATAATGACCCAGGCAGCCAGCACGGCACCAGGGGGACCCCTTTGTTCCTCGTCCTGGCTGGGCCCCACTGTGCCTTGGGCCCCATAGCTGCCTCCTGGGTCGCAATGGCGATAGTTCCACCACTGATTGGTACATTTTTTCTATATCACTTGATAAATCATGCAATACGATTTTTATTTAAATCTAATTGTGTGATTTATCAGGTAGTACAGAACATGGATACATTAGTAAAATCTGTATTGCAATGACACAGCATATTACTAAACACATGGACTGAATATACATTTCAGCACATGTTTAGTGATATGCCTGTAAATACAACACAGTCCAGAATCTTCCTCCCCAGTCCTGCTCCCAGACCCCAGCCTGTGTGCTAAAGACAAATGTAAAGTTAAATACAGATAAGTGTAAATAAAGATAAAGAAAATGATGGTAACCGTTTGTTTTTTTCAGATTTACCTGTGCTGTCTGGCTTTACCCTCCCCCCTCCTTCTCCTCCGTGCCTGCCAGATCTCTGTGACAGGCATCAAGGGAGGAGATCACAGCAGGAGACACACACACACACACACGGACGGACGGTCACTTCACAGGCTGGCTGCTACTGAGAACGGATGTCCGTTCTGTCTCCCCACCGGCTCAAATGCACAGATCATTTTCTGTTTGCCGCTGCGTGTGCAAGGGACAGCTGCTGTGGGCCCCTGTACGTTATGGGGCCCAGGACAAATGCCCCTTATGCCCTGCGGTAAAGACGCCCTGAGTGGCGCGAGGTTTCACTTTATTCATTAGCGATTCTGTGTATGTTTACTTGACCACAACAGCGCCTGCGATCCGGTGTGGCCAATATGGAAAACTGCAGCTGGCCTGCCAGAACTCCTGGCCGAACGGCTCACTAGCAATTACGCGCCGTTAGTTAGCCACAATCACTCACAGGCTATGTTTATTTAAAACATTTTTTGGCGGGAATGGACTCTCTGCTGGCCTTTTCTTAATGGAAGGAGTCTGTGTTAAATCTCACATTTGAATGTCTATTTAAGGTGCATACTGTTCCATTGCTTTGTTATTCTGAGCCTGATGAAGGGGACCCTCTGAGGCCCCGAAAGCGCTTGCATTTGAATGGCAATGTGCCAATAAATGGATTATTGCTTTATTATACTTTGGAGTGCTGGTGACGTTATTTCTCTTTCTGATTCTATCGCGGTGCCATCCGTGGTCACTACAAGCACCCACCCGGCCATACGGATCTTTTCTGTTCGGTAAGGAGTGCAGCGAGATCTCTTGATTTCTGATCATGTTTCCAGAGACCCCATAGAGGCTCCATCTCTATATTTCTTCTTTTCCTCCCTATCTTTTATTATCAAACTCCTGAATACTTCGGACTTTCTGTAAGACTCCCATTTCTCCCATATATACTCATGTTTGTCTTTTTTACCATTATCCTTTGCGATCAATTCCTCCATGTATCTTATTTCTTCCATCATGGTCTCCCACCTCTCTAATGAAGGAGGAATCTTTGATTTCCAGCCCCGTGATATGTTGTGGTATAAAAAACAAAAAACAAAACTTTATGCTTCCCAGATCACTTTTTCCTATGTTTAATTGTTGCTGGACTTAATCGCATGTACACACATTTAGGCACATTTAACTGCATGGACCCAGGATGCAGATATTTGGGTAAATGCACCTAGACTGAATAAACCTAGATGCTGCTGAACAACTAGGAGTGCATTCAGTCATAGAAAAGCATTAGCATGAGTCCAAGTGCATTTAGACATGAGTTACAAATGCACCTGGACTGATATGTTTTCAACTTAGTGTGCATGAGGCCTTAAACTTTTGGGCTTTAAAGAAACAGTTGAGCTTTAAAGAAAATAATTTTGCATGTAAAGATTTAACTTATTTTCCTACAGTGGCTAAGAGCTCTTTATATCTTTAGTCATAATGATAATAAGAACATTTTATACGTGAAGTTTCTGTATGGGCTATATTTATACTAGATGATCACCACTCTATCAATCACACTTAAATTCAGTTAAATTTTTTCAGGCCATTTTTCTAGAGCCCAAAATACCATTGGAATACATTGGATGCATTTTTTATGCGTTCTGTAACTGTTCTGCTCTGCATCTGGAATGCATTTGGTGTGAACAAGCCCTGAAGCCTCCAGCCTGCATATGATCACTATGTCAGAACTCAAATATTGGGCACATGGTTGGGAATCACTCCAATTGGTCCCAGATTGTCAGTGGGGACCACAAAGATTGACAGCAAGCAGTCACTCAAAGTGTTGAAAGGGGAAGATGTATAAATGTCTCCTCAACATGCTGGAACAATAATAATCAGACTGCGATCTGTGAGCAGATTCACCCTCTCTGTTTGCCACGGTGGCCATTGTCACCAATGTGGCAGAGTGGAATTACAAATACAACATTTTATAAATGTCATATAAAACTGTAAGTGAAGTTAAATGTTCCAATGGGAACTGTGTCCAGTTCCTATGTGAACTCTCTTAAGAGGGAATTTACCAGTGCAGTAAAAATATTATTTTTGGGTCCTCTGATTGAAAAGTGTAAGAACCCCTACAGTGTAGGGGTGCTATGCACGTACTTAAAATAGTATTTAAAATAACAGTCTTGGACAAAGTATTTATGCGCTAAAAAAGGCTAATAAATAAATATTTTTAATAGACCACTAATGTAACATGCTACACAGCACTGAAAACCACTGACCATAACAATACTTTCTATAAGAACTGATTCATCTTTTAACATTTGGCAATATAACTGGTTACAACAACATAAACCTCTGCCCATAACAATTACTCAATAGCTAACTACTGATTCATCTTCCAGTATACCTGCTTAAACATGGTGTATTCATTAAGTATTTACCAAGTCTTGCAAACCCAGAGCATTGCACCCGTGATCTACTGATCTCGGTTGCAGTGCTTTGCTGCCTCCAATGCAAAAAAACTAATACATGCAAAAAACTCAGAAGGGTTTTTAAAAAACATCACATCCCTGTCTGCTTTAAACCCAGCAATACAATGAGGCAACAACTGGCTCACCCAAAAGATCCAACACCAAAACACAAGATGAACAACATTGTGCATGCATTCCAGTGCAGTGAGGAGTGCTCGGAAATGTATGTCGGTGAAACAAAAAAGCAGCTACACCAGCCTATGGCACAGCATAGAAGAGCAAAACCCTCTGGTCAGGATTCGGCAGTATACCTACACCTAAAGGAAAAAGGTCACTCCTTTGAAGACAGTCAAGTACGCATCCTAGACAGAAGAGGTGTGAAAGAGGCCATTTATGTAAAAATGGAGAAGCCTAGCTTGAATAGAGGTGGGGGGGGGGGGGGGTCTTTTTT
>NW_017306276.1:3565763-3571359 GCF_000935625.1 Nanorana parkeri | reverse complement strand
GGGGGGGGGGGGGGGGGGCATCTATTGTCTGCCACATACAATTCTGTTTAAACACCTCTCTCTGGGCAGGTTAATAACACATCCTAGACTTCAATTATGCAAATGCATCAACAGTTGTGACTAACAGATTATGTGGATTGGAGCAACATTCATCATATTTATTCACAGAGAATTGTTTGTACAAGCATTTTGAATTGAGAAAGCTGGTCAGATGTCCAGTTGCCTTGACTTATGTTTTACAGATAATACATGCACATTTTCTTTTATGAAGACATGTGTATTTATTGTTTCTTTCTAAAAGATGGACTTTACCTTTAAAGAATGTACTTTAGCCATGGCAGGCTAAAAACCCCTACTATAGACATTTGACAACATTTGGAAAACTGAATACTTAATAAATACACCAGGTTTAAGCAGGTATATTGAAAGGTATATTGAAAGATTAATCAGTCGTTAGATATTGAGTAAATGTTATAGACAATGGTTCATGTTGTTGTAAGCAGCACCTTACTCAAAAGTTAACACCGGCCTTCGGGGAGAATAACCCCATGATTCAGGTAAGTAGGGGGTGGGGAATCTGCAATGTGGACAAAATATATCATGGTATGCCCTGAATATGAGTATAACAATAAACATTGTCCGAAAGGTAAAATGTATATAATATTTTACTATGAGAGAAACTACAACCTTTTGATTAGAGCAGGAGGAGCCATTAACACTTGAAAAATATAGTAATTTCTCCCAAAGTCTCTTTTAACTTATAAATAACCTTAGATGATTCAGAATATAAATAACAGATCACATATCTCTGGAAGCAGTGTTTCTGACAGTTTTCTATCCATTACATATTGGATTTCTAAACTAACGAAGCTTCATTTTCAGATTAGGTGTTTCTAAGAAACTGTGACAAATACTTTAGCAAAGTCCATATATGTTACATCCACAGCCACCTCTCTGTTCACATTTCTAGTTCTACTAATATTTTCTTTTTTATTTCTTTCATGTCTTCCTATAAGAAGTATAAAGTAAACCATTGTTTCTGCTCTTTTGATGCAGCACAGGTTTCAGTTGTTAAAAAACGTGATTTAGATTTTTTTAGAGATAACTTTATTAAGAAATGTGCTGAAGCTTCCTTTCTATTTCCATTATATAGACCACTGTCATCCGCAGTGTTCTGATTTTGTAGTGGAACAACAATAGACAATTAAAGAGATTCCACAGAGCCATTTGTTTTCTGTAGTCCTGGAATAATACTATACTGTATTCTATTTGATAAACTTCATTCTGGATTTGAGCCTGTGTTGTCTCCCTGGGGTTTGCAATGGTCTTTCTACCATGATGCAGTACTAAATTATTTTTCTTGTCTATTCAGTATATTTCTTTCCTAAACTAAGTCCCAATGAGAATTTTCAATTGCAGGATGACAGATGTGTTAATTTTAAATTATATTATGTTTTTTTGTACTCATTCTAGTATTTATGTAATGGTCTGAGATTATGTCCTCCCAAGAATGAATATGCAGTAATGTATTTGGCAAAAAATCTCTAATTCTGCAAATGTATATTACATAAATGCTATCAGTTATATGAACCTGAGGTTTTGCTATGCCAAACTATTCCACTTCACATAAACAAAGCATTAGGTTCATAGGAAATAAAACTTAAGTTGCAAAACACATTTTGTTTGTGGTAGAAAACAAAAGATTTAGTTTGTTCAAAAGCCAGATGCTTTGCGGATTACCAAAGGATTTTGTCAGATTAAAAAAAAATCTGACAAACCAGTTTTGGTCACCAAGGCTGTAAAACCTTGGACACTGTTTCCCCCAGCATTCCACAGTCAGACTGTAAAGAGGCCATGTGATAAATTCTCAATACACTGTCAGTGCAACTTTTTTAACATTATATTGAGTAAGGCAATGGCATACATAGTGTATCTGGGATGGATGGGATGGATACGTTTTTAACTCTTCATCCCATTGTGAAACAATAAAATTAAACAAATATTAATAATTGATTTCAGAAAAAAACAGCCAGTAAAACGTGTAATAAGAAAAATGCCCCTTACAATAATGGTCAGTGGAAAAAAATGCCTCATATTCTGGTGGTCAGTGGAAAGAATTTCCCGTAGAGTGGTGATCAATGGGAAGAATGGTCCCTAAATTGTTGGTCAGTAAAAGGAATGCCCCTTAAACTGGTGGTCAGTAGATAGAATGATTCTTACATTGGTGAGCAGTGGAAATCCTGCCAATTACATTAGTGGCCAGTGGAAAGAATAAACTTTACATTCGTGGTCAGTAAGTGGACTGCAGATAACTAGCATTATCCAAGGGCAAACCTCCCTCCCCATGTTGAGGGCATGTGGCCTGGAATGGTGCAGGAGGGGGGGCGCAAATCCCCCCTGTCCTGCTCTGCAGACTGTTGCTTGGATAAAGGGTCCAGTGAGGGATTTAGGGACCCCATTTTTTTTGTTATTTTTGCCATTGGGGTCCCCCTAAAATTCCTACCAGACCTAAAGGGTCTGGTATGAGTTGGGAGGAGAGCCGCACGCTGTTTTTTTTTAAATTGTTTTTGTGGAATGTCAATGGTTATAAAGTGAGTAAACATTTAATGTCACTTTGCTGCAACACATTTTTTTCATAATTACTGTTTAACTCATCAGAAATGAAAGAAAAATTCAGATTCCTTTGAATCCTTATACCAAAACGAATTGACTTTGGGACCCAAATCCCCAAAGAACAAAATAACGAAAAACCGAAACAAATTTCTTGCCGGCTTACATGTCTAATTTTTAGTTGTATATCACAAAATACTTAATAGGCTAAGAAGAAAATGTGTTCAATTTAAGTTTGTTTTTCTTATTCAGAATTTACTCTCTGCTTAAAACAACATGTTTGTGTACAGGTTCATAAATAATCGGAGTATAGTCAATGGAGATTTATAACCAGCAATTAAAAGCAAATAAAAAGCAGGGAACAGCTAATTCATTACAATCAGTCCAGTCGTTTCATACATACCCAAGAATATTAATTGTAAAATTTCGGCTAGTACTCTGATATTAGCTTCATATTTGCTGTCTCTGAATCTACTATAGTTTGGCCATCTTTCAGGAGATATTACAGTGGCTTGCCCATAGCAATCAATAGGTTATCTGTAATGAAAGAAACTGATTGAAAAATGAGTCTGTTTATTGGCCCATTTGTACTTGGCAAGGCATTGCAAATATTGTAGGCATTTCTCTGTTCTCTCACACACTCTGAGGCACTTCAGGAGAGAAATGGAATGGTTTTCAATAAATAAGCCAGCTGGACTGATCAACAGTTAGAAGGTTAATACTCATCTGTCACTGTGACCACTGTGCCCATTAGTGGATAGGGCACCTCCCACCCACTTATATACAGTATATCCTCTCTGTGTTCCCCCACTGCCCTTTTTGTTTGCAGGAGTGTTCAGTCCAATCACACGGGAAGATAAATATCAGTGGGTGGAGTCGGAGTAGGTACCCTGTCAGGAGAATCCTAAATGGGCAAAGTGACAGATTCTCTTTAAGTAGAAGCAGCTCTGAATCTGCTGGAGTCCTAAGAGCTACTCTGCCATTGCCATTGCAAAGCAGATATGTCCACTAAAAGCAATATTCTGATGTTACAGGAACAAGAAACAGATGATCAGACTAGATCTGATCACGGCAACTGAACTGGAGTTGAGGTGATCCATACCATTTCCCACCAGGACTTGGAGAGTGAAAGGTTTCTTTGCTGAAAGTAGAAAACCCCCTTTTATACAATAGGTGAAAATAGCAACAAGGCCTACAATGGGGAAAACATTACTTTTTAGCAACAAAATTTTCATTGCCAACTCAGTTTTTATAGTTACCCAAATGTTTTAACACATTACTTGTGTTATGTTCTAGGGTAAACAGCCTTGCCTTGTCCGCTTTCTTTTGCTGCAGCATGGGAAAAAAGCCAAACTGATAAGCCAGCCCATTGCTGACAGTTCTTGTATGCTGGTCAAGCCTCAAAATATTTCAGAGGCCGTGATAGCCATATAAAAAAGGAGTGTAAACTGTTTTTATGCAGCCTTTAGTTACAGTATGTAAGTTTGGAAGCCACAGAATATGGTTTAAACAGGCATTTCAAGGATTATATAGACAGGCAATGGTACTACTAAATTAGGTAGAGATGATTTTTTAATGTGACCACAATGCAAATTACTCTTTAAAGGGGAACTATGCTTGTCTGCTCCTCCAGCCATGACAGATCAAAGCTGTTCCTCACTGCTTCATCTCTCTTCCAGGTCCCACTTCACTTATCTCCATCTAGTGGAGGACCGCTGCTGATGTTACTACTGTGCATGCGTACAGGAGATACACTGTCCTTGTCCTTACAAGTGCTGGAGATAAGTCGGAGTGTACACTGCACTTTGCATGTGCCACCAGTAGTGTGCACTCTTTTAAAAAATGTTAGGAGAAAGGCGAAAGGTTTTTTTTTTTTTAAGCAGAAGAGACATGAAACGTCTCTCCTGCTACAAATCTCTTTTTTCTAGCAATCAAAAGTTCCACTTTAAATCAGACCATAGCAATTAACAGCACAGTCACAGTCTGGTGAATATTATATTAATTAGGACCTCTAAATGGGAATGTCCCACTAGTAAACTAACACACAGAGTTACTTGCCATAGAGAAGCATTGCATGGCTCATTACTGCCAAGCTGCAAAGGTTCAGTATAGAAATAAACTGGAGTAACGCAAACATTGTCACACCAGGTTGACAGAATGCAGCCAGTTCCCAGATGTGAATGAGTGTTGCAACCAAACTCAGATTTCTGCTATTACCTTTTCTTCAACCAAGAGACATTGTCTTCTCTCGAGAATAGTACTTAGTCGTAGAGCCTTAATGTACAGAATTGTTACGGCTGAATGGGACGGTTGACGCACCTACGACTGTACTAAGCTGTTTAGCTGTACTAAGCATGATTATTCGGATGTGTTTTCTTTTTCAGTCGGGTTATGTTACCTTGATGCGGAGTAATGTGTTTTATTACGAGTTCTGTGGAATCTATGCCCATACTCTGTAACCACATACAATGTTTTTTTTTTTGTATATGACTTTTTTCTCAGTCAATAAAGAATTAAAAAAAAAAAAAAGATTCTAGGGGTTATCTTCTTCTAGAGAAGGTAGCAAAAACACAGCTAACTTGTTTTTTTTTCTTATGAACAGGATCTTCAGTTTCCTCTACTTTTGCATAAATACAGAATTGAGCCCCTTGGTAATTCATCTTAAATCATAAAAAAAAGACCAGTCAAACTAGACTTTTTATTTCAATCACACACATTTTGATTAATCACCTTTGTTCTTTCTTGTTACTTTAAGATAAAGTTGAATCATTTGTCTCGGTGAAAACTCTTTTGTTTCCTTTGTATAATTAATCAAAATTTTCTAGTTTGTTGTTTATTCATTAACTTTAAATTTGATAACAATACGCCTTTTCTTTGTTGCCAATTATATAATTTGGGTAAAACAGTATTTCAGTAAAAACTGTTCCCCGAAGTACAGTACAGAATACAGGACTTTTTAAATCATTACGACGGAGTTCTATGCAGC
>NW_017306276.1:3554624-3565679 GCF_000935625.1 Nanorana parkeri | reverse complement strand
CCCCACACACACACACTTCCAGCTAGTCTCAGTTTTGTAGTAAGCAATAGGGAGATCATAAGAACAGAGGGGAAGGTTGTGAAAACAAGAGGGGAGGGGAAGGTTGGTTGGGTTAGGTTTAAGTATGTTGTACTGTGTAACCTGTTTATCAAAAGACTGTCGGCACCACCCACTCCCCCTGTTAGCTCTCTTTATACTCCGAAGGAGCTCAGAACAATGATATTCTCCTGTGTCTGGCCAGACTCCTGCTATGGCTGTTTGGAGCGCTTTAGCAGCTGGACACTTGCAGGGTTGTGCAGTCAGAATGTCTGGGGAGGGCAAGGTGTATGTGATGGGATTATAATCTTATATGATCACTTTGTGTATAAAAGGTTCTACAGTTATTCAATGAAGGAGAGTTTGTTTCACCCTACACTTGGTTTTCAGCCAGTGACTGGGTGGACTGGGAGCAGCATCTCCTCAGCAAGGAAGAATACAGAGGCGGAAGTACTGAGTACCTGAGTCTGTCACAAGGGTCTTGTGTCCTGTGTTGTACTCTAAGGGAACAAACTTTACTGGTAAGACAAAAATCTTATTTTCCTGAACGTACAGTTCAGTAGGCTTCTTTAAGTCAGTATGATTGGGACGTCCAAAAGCAGTCCACATAACAAAAAAAAGGGGCCAAGAAGGCTCAATGAAACTAACATTAGAAGAGGCCTGAACATCCACCTTGTAGAACTTAGCAAACATGGTAACAGAAGTCCAGGTAGCATCCAGGAAAAACAAATGCCTGATGCTGAAAAGTCTATGAAACACTAACAGATTTACTTGAGTGTGCCTTAACAGGAAAAAGAGGAACCCTATCTTTTAATATAGGCTTTAATGAGTGTGATCCACTTAGCAATGGTGGAATGAGATGCAGGGAGACCCTTGCAGGAGCCCTCAGGAATCACAAAGAGGTAATGTCTGAAAGGAAGCAGTAGCTGAGAGGTAAACTTTCGCAGCATGCTTAACAGGTTCTCTTTATTGACCCTGTCACCTCCAATACAGGGGTTATATCACAGCACTGTGCTGGAACTCCTGTGACAGGTGAGAGAGGAAGAGCACAGCTCTTCCCTCTCACTGTCTACATGGAGCGACAGGGTTACTTTTAACACTGCTGCTCTGCTCACCGCTCTCCATACTGAAGACGGCGACGAGGACGGAGCCAGGAGACGGAGCCGGGAGGACGCAGCATGGAGAGAAGTAACTGCAGGGGAGGGAGGGGGCGGCGGGGGGACGGCCCGGCAGTCTAATTACAAGTGTTCTCGGCGACATCGCCGAGAACACTTGTAAAGAAACAAGTGATTTCTCCTATTCTACATTTAGTCCTGCTTATGCAAAGCAGGGCTAAATGTAGAAAGTAAATTACCGCCCGGAACTCCATATTCCGGTGTTCGGGTGATTCAAACCTAAGCCGCCCCTCTGATAAGTGCCTTCCGAGGCCGGGCCTCGGTGGCCTTGCCGGGAATCCGGTCCTGCCTAGGATGCTTTGGAGTAGGACAATAGGAAGGCAGAACAGCATCCTGTATAAGATGAAATGCAGAAGCCATCTTGGCGAGAAAGGAGGCCCTAGGCCTCAATACCACTTTGTCCCCATGCAACACTAAAAAGGGCTGCTTACAGGATAAAGCCGCTAAATCAGAAACTTGCAGATGTGATAGCAACTAGAAAAGCCCCCTTCCAAGTAAAGTCAGATAAGGGAATATCCAAATGAGCACTACACCGTGAACAAAGGCATTTACTAGTAAGTGTGAGGCCAGAGGTCTCTGAAATTGAATGGCAAAGGTCAAGATTTGACCTTTAATGGTACTCAACGCCAGATGTTGGTGAGACTGGACTGGAGGAAATAGAGAAAACATTTTGCTTGCACTAAGCAAAGTTGGATGTCTAGGTGCAATGATAGACTTTCTGAGAAGTCAACGTCCTAGCCTTTAGGATAGTAGGGATGACTGCATCCGACAGGCCCCTGTGCCTCAGGGCCATGATCTCAACAGCCATATCACTAAAGCCAAGGACCATGAAATAGGATACAACACTGTCAATTTTCCATACCTGGGATGTGGATGATGGAATGGGCCATCAGTTGAAGTTCTGTCCAAGAGAGGATAAAGCCTGCTTCTTTTAAAGTGGCACAACTTCTGGTGCCTCCTTCATGAGTGATGTGGGCCATAGCTGTGGCATTGTCTAAATGGATTTTCCTCGGGTGTCCCCTCAGAGGATGGATTCAGCGATGAAGGAAAAACTGAATCACCCTGAGTTCCAGGATGTTGATAGGAAGGTAAGATTCCTCAATGTCTCCTGCACCAAGATGGTCTCCTAGGACTGCACCCTAGACTGACAGACTGGTATCCATTGTGAGAACCTTCCATGACTTAGGGGAAAAGGGCTTCCCTAACATCAGTGCTGGTTTGGAAATCCACCATGCTAAGGAGAGCCTGGCCCTGGGTGGTCAGGAACATGTGACGGCCCAATGACTGAGACTGTTTTTTCTATGCTTCCAGAATGTTGAGTTGCAGCGGTCTGAGGTGAAACTGGGTATACAGCACAGCCTTAAACAAGGTGACCAGGAGATCCAATACCCTAAACAGACATAAATGCTTGATGAAATGAAGGCTTCTTCTAGGCACAGAGGTCCCAGATGTGAGGGCGAAGTAACAGATGTCTGCCCCAGAAAGATGCTGCACATAGCCATGTCTACAGTCAAGCCTAAATACTTGCTCAGTTGCTACAGATTGAGGATCCACCGAAGGTTCTGCAGAGTTTGTACTGTCTGGTGTCTATTGTCTGTCAAAAACAGGAAACATTGGTTCTGCAGTAGACCATCAATCAGGTACCCCATAAAGTGAATCCCCTGAGTGTGGAGAAGAGCCAAAACTAGGACAAGCACCTTGGTGGAAACCTGAGGGGCTGTGGATAGGTCAAATGGGAAGCGCAACAACTGGTAAGGATGTTCAACCACAACAAAATGCAGATAACGTTGGTGCTGCATAAAAATGGAGATGTGCACATAAGTGTCCCTGATATCTTTGGAGGCCAAAATGTTCACTGCAAGTAGAGAGGCAAGGCCAGCCTGGCATTTTCCTTGCAAAACATTTGAACCTGCAGGGGAATGGAACAGGTTTGATAACATTTAGTAGGGAGGAGGCGGAGTGTGAACTCCAATTTCTATCCCAGTGAAACGGCACTCTGGACCCAAGCATCCAAGGTGTGTTGGGACAACAACGAGAATTAGGGGTGTCCCATCACTGTGAAAAGGCTTTGGCACCAGACTTGGCTGACTTGGACGGCCATGTCTTCTCTCAAAAGTATGTTCCCCTTTTAGACTTGGCATTAGAAGACAAAGAGGGATTAAAGCGATCCTTACTGAGCCTTTTTCTTCTTGGGGAGAAGAGTATTCTTACTCCCTATGATCTCATTGATGTACTTATCCAAGAATGGACCAAATAGATGTTTGCCTTCAAAGGGTAACCGCTCAAGTAGCTTTCTGGTATTTGAGCCAGACAATCCTGTGTATGTGGATAGAGAGAAGACTCATTCTGGAAATTTGGCAAAAATGATCTGTCAAGGCATTTACCCAAGGTGAATTTTTGTCCCAAGAAGGGTACCTACAAGCCAGAATCACAACTGAATCAACTATGTGCCCAAGAGGAGACCACCAGATGTTGTTGACTGGAATATCTCATCCAAAGAGGAAGAGGCAGGGGCACACAGACACAGTCCGCAGAGGCGATTTTGCACAGGCACAGTGAGCACTACGGCCCACACATGCACTTTTGTTCCCCATGGTCCCTGCGTGTGTTGTATGATAGCCACCACTCCAAGCTCACTCCTATGATGGACCACAATCTCACGTTTAGTTTACTAATTTCTATTGAGTATTAGTTAAGGTGATGATTTACCCACACCGTGCTGTTGTAGGCACATAGAGCTGTATCAGTGGGGATTTTTCTGATTAGGCACAGGTGAATATGGGCAGGTCTTATGATCAATAAATAATCTGCTTATCCAAAGACTCATTTCTTCAGGGAAGCCTATCCCACCTCAACCTAACCACTGAACCATCACATTCTCACGCAGCTACCTCCTCATGTATATCTGGCCCCTCCCTTTTAGATTGTAAGCCCTCACGGGCAGGGCCCTCCTTACCATCTTGTCTTGAATTGTATTGTAATGTCTTTCTTATATTGTAAAGTGCTGTGCAAACTGTTGGCTTTATATAAATCCGGTATAATAATAATAATTCAAATAATAATAATCTATTTCCAGGTCTTAATGTTTTTTTTACTATCTTCATTCTGGGACAGTACAATCACTTTTGGGTTTTTATCAATTAAGTGTTCATTTTAAAGGTACAAATCATAACCTATTTGTAATGGTATTAACACTTATATGGAAAATGTTTGACCATTACGCGAATACCATACAGTCAAACTGGCAAACCCAGTTATTTTGGACTATATATTGTGTCTCCCATTCTAGGCTGCAGTAGTGTATTCTTTTGGTGTTCATCTGTAGGGATGGCATGGTGACTTAAAGTGTAATACACATAACAGGTATTTTTGGCATTATAAACGTTTTCTTGCCTAATAGATATAATTTCTACTTATTGAATATAATGTTGTTAACAGCGGCCCTAAATATGTCTAATTATAGATGTCTTACTGAACCCCGGGCGGAATCCTGTATTGCCCTGTGTTTGCCTATCCAGGGATATTTTAACACGCAAATTGTGAATGAATTGGTGTGCACTCTCCACGTGTAATCATTGCAAGTAAGCAATTGTGTATATTACAAGAATTTGCAATCATATAGTTTTGATGAGAGCATATCCTGTTTGAGAATATTTGTGATATTGAAAGTATGTATTATAACATAACAAATATTTGGACAAGTACAATGATACTCATATGGGATAACACATGTTGATGTGCATAGGATGAGTAACAACACACATTATCAAGATTTCTATTTTTTTTAATGAGTATTGATTTTATGGAACCGTATTGGTGTGCAGTAATAAAGATACATTGTTTTTACATATAATAAGGCATCCTATTCAATATGAGTTTTTGGAGCTATGGTTATTAATGATTTCTGTGGATGAGGTACCCCTCAAATATCCCCTGATTGGTATACAATAGGATACATAATTTGTATTGAGATTGTAGTCCATCACGGGAGCGACCTTGGAGCGGTTACTTTACAACCCCCCCTCCAGAAGGAAGGACAGTGTCAGCATGAATTCACTAGACTTTTGTCTCCCTTCCAATTCTAGTTTAGCCTTAAGGTTAAACAAGAACTCCCGTGTAAATAAAATTAGGAGTAGTAATGAGCTCGGGCGTGTTCGCAAGTGCCTCGTGCCGAGCCCGCCAGGAAGCCGTCAGCGCGCAGGGCCAATCACAGCCACTGAGCCATTTAACGATCTCTGCAGCTGTGGACCGGGAACATGTCTCAGTGCCTGTAATTGGCCCTGAGCGCTGACGGCTTCGGCACGAGGCGCTTGCGAACACGCCCGAGCTCATCACTAGTTGCCACCAGAGCAGGAATGGGTGGGAAATCTTTCTATGGGCAAACTTGTTTCAGAGACAATTGTCTAAAGGTGCCTATACACCTTACAACCATTGTACACATTTTGTTGTCCAGACATCTCACCCTCTTTCAATTTTCTTACAACTAGCCCATCATGCACAGACCAATGTAGATCTCAATTAATGCTCCTCAGCACCACTAACTGGCCGATTTTCATTGATCGAAATGACAGATTTTCATTTGAGCATGTGCAGTTTTTATCTTGAGATTTTTATTGTACAACAACGCCACTAACCTGTCAATTTTCGTCCAACAAGATAAAAATGTTCTAGCCTGCTTGAAAGACGAAAATCCGCCAGGTGTACAGTAATTGAGGTTGTGCACTTCCCATCAACTGGCAGATTTTCAGACAAAAACCCAATTGCCCAAACCCAAATCTCCAGATAATTGTAAGGTATATGGGCATCTTAAGAAGGCATTTCCCTTACAGGAAGTGAAGGCAAATCTTTTTAATGCGACATGGATGGCAAAAAATCTGACAGGGTCTACGCTTGCCAATGGGTCTGCAGCTAATAAGCAAATTTGATTAATTACTCCCTATTCACATTTGCTGTGCATTGAATGCATGCAATATTATGCACTTTTGCATTCCCTCACGCAATGTGTAAAAGGTGTGTCATGCTTGAGGTGCCAATAACAAATACAATTCGGCAAGACACGCAAGACTGCTGCATGAGCATGCATTGACGTGCATAGGACAACCTATTGAAATGAATGCGCTGCCCTATGCTGATGCATGAAAAATTCAGCCAAAAGTGCCAAAACGCAAGTTTGTGGCAGGCGTGAATGGGGCCTAATATCTTTAAAAACTCACTTTATGTATCTAATCACTCCTCCACAGCTGTTTGACAGCATAGCACAATAAATATTAGTTCAGAAAAAAAAAGAATTGCATCATGGGTGTGTCCTAAATGGATTTACTGCCTATACATGATTTATCTTGTGTCTGTTGTATGGGGCAAAATCTGAGTCAATTAAATGCTGTGCTAGCAACTCTCATTTTGCCTATGGATTGCATAATAGGATGCTATGCATTTGAACTGTTGTAGCTAAACCATTATGCACAATGTTATTTTGCATGATCACAAAGCATTACAAATCACATAAATAATAATAATAATAATAATCAATAAATAAAATAAAATATTTGTAAGGCATAAAATATGGATTTACAGTACAGTTGGTGAAAAGCAGGGACATTTTCGATATCATTTGGGTGAAACTTAAAATTTTATTTGATTTAGCAGAGTACAACTATGAATACATTTGGTGGCCATAAAGAGCCTTATCCCTGCAAATAACTCTCCCAATTCAAGCATAGCTTGCAAAAATTGGGGTATGATCTGCCATGTAGGGTGGCAGTGAGTCTAATGAACAAACAGCTTCAACTTAAGGTTACCAGATGATACCTGGGAACACCCTACTGATCACACCCACCATACTGACCATGCCACCCGGATATGGGCTTACTCTGCTCTGGCACAAGAATGGGTAATGGATAGAGTGCAGAGGTCAGGAGTGTGTAGTGCACAGAGTGCAGTGGTCAGGAGCAAGTAATGCACAGCTGGCAGAGGCCAGGGTATGTAACAGGGACGTGTGGTCAGGGGAGGCAGGTGAGGCGGAGCCTCACCTAGTATTATGAATAAAAAAGGTGTCAGCTTCAAGTATGAAGCTGACAGCTCTTTCTCCATTCAGAGTGGTTTGTTACAGGTTACACAGCAGGGAAAGCCTCTCTACTGTGTAACCTGCCATGGACGGAGCGCTGCCTCCAGCTTTTGACAGGTACTTAGGTTACACAGCAGCGGGCTTCCCCACTGCTTGTGTAACCTAACTTGGTGAGGCAAGAGCTGTCACAGTCTCTACTCTGTGTTAGAGGCGTGAGCTCTGTGGATGGCTTGGACCAATGGCAAAACGCCATTAGTCCAAGCTGTCCAATAAAAAAAAAAATCAGTGAGGACATCGATCTCGATGTCTCACTAGTGACTCACCGGTGATGAGCAAGTGAGGGACAGGGAGGCTCCTCCATGTTTCCTCCCTTTCTCCTCCCCACACAGCTTGGTTACTGAGCTGATCAGGGCTTTCGGTGGGACGGGGCAGAGCTTCGGCTGGCTGGAGGATGCCTCACCAAGCACAGAAGGCACGGCACGTCACTGGTATGTAACACATAGAGTGCCTTCCAAACATTTAAAATTACACCCTCCTTACAATACAATCCACCCCACCTCTCATGACAATACTCACCTGACCTACTGGTGAGTGCCCTGGATCCAGACATGGCAGACACCCTTGTTTTTTTTTTGCGAATTATGCAGCTATTGTGCAACCCCCCCTCCGCCTCTCAGCTGAGGAGAAGGTTTATATGTCCCATACTAGGTTGTTCAATGTGTTCATATTCTGGAGGACAGAATGCCTGGCAATGCATGGTAATGGTCAACCACATTTGCAAACTAATCAAAATCAGCAGTGTTTACACATGTCACTCAGGTGGCCTTTAGGTGGCGTTCTTCTTGAAGTGGTATGTGCTATGTCAACACAATAACTTAATACAATGAGGCTAAAGAAAATAAATTATTGACATTCTTTTTTATGTAATAAATCCTATATTGAAACTTGTTTAACATAAGCTGAAACTCCACAAGGATGAGAATGAGTCATACCCTTTTACTTTTTTATGAGAATGCACAGAAGTCAAAAGGAGCCAAAAAGAATTAAGAGTGTATACATATTGCTTAATCACTTATTTTTGCTAACATGCCACCTATTATCTCATCTTGCATGAGCAAAGATGTCTAATTCACCTGTGTTCTTTTACATTTCGAAAAATGCAGCTGCTGACTTTTGTCCTCGCCAACCAACCATGTCACATAAAGCATAGGGAAGGGTTCTGAAACTCTTCCTAAGCTCTGTCCTTCAGACCTGATTGGCAGTGGGTGGGGACAGAAGCCGGCAGCTGCAGAATTCCATACTGAACAAAAGAACCAAGACGGTTACATTGGCAGGACCCGGGGCACCCTCTAGGGACAATACTGAGGATGGAAACCTCAAAATGGAGACTGTCCCTGATAAACGGGGACTGATATTTTCCATCCCAGGGCAGTTTTATTTGGGCTTCTGAAATAGAGCAATGCAGTATATTTATAATGTGCAATGTAAGGCAACCCATAGCAAGCATATTTCCAGAAACCTTGGATAACTGCATTTTTACCCTACTGATTAAGCTAGTAGTGATACTTCACTAGAAAAAAAATGATCTACTTAATTAAAAAATGGTGCAACCCAGGAGCTAAGCAGCTACTGGGAGCAATCCGTCGGAAACTATTTTGTACTCATGTGGCTTTAGTAAAGTTGATTATGATTTTTTTGCTTTTGTTACTTTGCAGTGTGCTTTGCATTTATTGAATACGCCCAAAAGTGTTGTGACATCTTCCTGCTCTGACTGTGTCACTCTTGCTATTAGCAGGCCCGGATTTTCCACAAGGCCACCAAGACCTTAAAGTGAAATTAAGTTTCTTTATTTTTTCTATCTTTCCAGGAGTCAAACTTTTCCATAAATCTTCTTTAAAAATCTTTACTTCCATGTTTTCACAGCATGCATGCCCCCGCCCCCTGTACGGGTGCCGCCATCAGCTAAGCAGCTGCGGTGGAGGCACCCATGCATGCTCATTCACGTGCATCCATAGACACACACAATCTTCTCCACTCAACAGTTTGATTGATGGCAGAAAGAGCCTATGACTCCTTCTGCCATCAGTATTGTCCCCACGCAACCAGAAAGAACGGGGGACAGAGGATCGCATCGGGACCTGCGGCGGTGACAAGCGGTGGTGACAGGTAGGTGTGGGGGGGATGGGGGAGAGACAAAGGTACTTGGCGGTTTTTACCTTAATGCACAGAATGCATTAAGGTAAAACATTTCCAGACTTTAATGCTACTTTAAAGTACAACAGCTCATCAGATGGATGCAGGACGAAGTTAAACAGACCAGGGATTTGTAAAGTGGTGATTCCACATTCGTAAATGAAGATGAGGCTTCCGCATGTGGGTGCACATTCTACCTCACGTGCCCCAACACTGTCTCTCTCTCTGGAATCTTAAGCAGGTGACAGGACCCTTCCTTCCACTCCACAAGGCTTACACAGGATATAGGGCTTATCCAGGCCGGTGCAAGGATTTTTTTTGCCTACACAGGCGAAGGTGCATTCCCCCCCCCGCAGGCGCCCTCAGGCGGCTGCCTATGCAGCCTTATGGTAGCCCTAGCCATGCATAGACATTCCATAAAACCAATTATCTCAGAAACATTTAGAAAAAGGAAGACCATCAGCTACTAGTGCCATATATGTGAAGCCACAAGCAACGATACCCCAAATAGTTTACTGTGGAGCACCCCAATACAAAGACAACCCCAAAGAATGACCATCATCTACTGAAGTCTTATATGTAAAGCCACAGACATTGACACTCCAAGTCCATTATCATGGAGCACCCCAATACAAGGACATCCACCCATAGATCCTCACCAAAGAAAGCATAACTAACAGCAGATAACAAGTTTAACTGCTTCAGGACCGCCAAACATAGATAAACAGCGGTCCTGAAGCAATTTTACCAAAATCGTGGCTGCTGCAGCCGTTTAAAATCAGCCGGCGAATACTGTCTCATATGCAAGCAATCCGGTGGCTATACAGCCACCTGATCACTTGTACAGTGCAAAAGAGTGTGCCCGCCTGCCGCCACTCTGCTGTCCCCTGTGCAGGCCCAGGACCGGCACAGCAGGTCTGTCCTCTTCGATTGGAGGGAGATCAGCACACTCCCAGGTTCTGACCTCTCCTCCGATCACTGGACCCGGAAATTATGTGTATTACATCACTTCTGGTGTCACGCTGTAATTTCCCTGGCTGCTAGTCACATTAATGTCGTAAATATTTGGGGCTAAAAGGAATTAAACTGTAAGACCTATACATATTATTCTACATAATGTAACATGGGCATCCTGGAAGCCATCTTTGTTCTGTCTATTCTGCCAGTATGTAAGATGAATTTGAGTTCATGGTTTCTGGACAAAAACTCTAATATCATCGATTCTCAGAGCCTTACCACATACATTCCCAGGCTGTAAATTGTGGGGGTACCAGACAACAATGACGAGATAAGTACTAACCATGGTACCAGACTGTGTTAGACTGAGAGTGATGGAATTGCTATGTCTCAAACTTAACAAAGAACAAAAGAGACTACCATGATATTGTTTTTTCATCATAGCATCATAACGTCTATTGTGAGCTCTTTTTTGTTAAAAAGAGCTCATAATAGACGTCACCTTGTATACATTATTATTATTGGATAGGAATTGTATTACCAATAATTTCAATTGTATTATTAGTATTGCATGAAGCAATTCAATATTTACTTAATTGAGTAATGTTATATATATCTATATATAAATAT
>NW_017306276.1:3552896-3554609 GCF_000935625.1 Nanorana parkeri | reverse complement strand
ATATATATAGATATATATAAATATATATCTATATATATATATTCAACCTATATTATTTATATATCATTTGGTTGTACTTATTGGCACATATTAGTATATATTATTAATATAGTGTTTTTTAAAAGTACAAATAATTATGTTGGGTATATTGTCATTGTTGTAATCAGTGAAAGAATGTGAGTACCACTGTGTCTTAGTACAAATGACTTAATTCTCAATGTATGTAGAAGAAAAATGAATTGTTGTTCTTGCTCAGACTTTCTCAAGCTATACATCTCTTAAAGAGACAGTAAGTCAGACAAGGTACAGTATGTCAAGATATCTAAGGTGATTTGAGTGTGTGATGTCATAATTAGGTTGAGATAAGCTTTCTCCTCCCACATTTTTGGGTGATAAAAGTTAGGAGAAAGTTAAGACTGGAAGACTAAAAAACTGAAAAAAGGAAGTAATCTACAGGAGTACGTACACAGAAAGGAGAGATCTGAAGCTGGTGGATGGGCTGACAGGGGAAATGGAACTAAAGAGAGCCTAACCATCTCTTGTCCCTACAGTGACACAAAGCTGGCATCTCTAAGACAAAAGATTTCAAAAATTTTGGTAAAGTATAGATTCCTATTTATCTGTAGGCAATTAACTAGCCAAATATATCTAACTAAACCATGTGGTCATTGTTAGCGTCAGGATTGAATTAGAGTAATTTTAGCTGCAGTAAAAATTGCCTCCCTTTCAATCTTGGGAGACGTATTTATGGAGTCTCCTTGAAGCTGATTTCAGTTTCTAGTCGATGGTCTAGCTGTGTTATATACATAAAAATAAAATAACTTAGTTGAAGTTTGTCTTTACCTCAAATAAATTCTTGGCTGATTAGCCAGTCTTGTGTAGAAATTTTAGCTTTTGAACATCTGTTTGGCTGGGAGAGGTCACGTGTTGAATCTGCACATAATTTTGTCAAATTCTGCTTAGCTACTGAGACGTTACTAATTGCATTCCAGGAGTTACTTAGTTTTGTTTCATTAATATTTAAAATAATATCCTGTGGTTTTATTTTTATTATTATCTTGCTGATCAAAATTATTGCAATTTTGATCCATAATTCTTTGTTGTCACCAGTTATATTTTGATTATGTTTTACTGATTTTAGTTAATAAATATATATATATTTGCACATTATTGTTTTTATTTAATCTTCAAGTTAGCGCAAATAAAGAACTCGAGTTATTAGTTGATTTGTGAAAATAAGTTGGGAATCGCCTTAATTACAGATCCTGGCCTGCTTTAACAAATTAAAAACTGTTTTTTTTTTTATCAGAGTAAACATTCTGACATTAACATTAACTTTTCATGCTTTTTTTGCTTGCAAATTCATCAAGTGTAGAATCGACCAATTAAACTTCAAACACATTTTATATACAATATATAGCAAAAATCATATGTGTCCTGATGAATCCTGCATCATCCATTGTGGCTACTGATAGGTTGATGGTGGCAAAAATTCCGTGTTATAAAATGTTAAGAGGCCTTACACTGACCACCAATGTAACTGAGGTATGCTCACTGGCCGCAAATGTAATGGAGGTATTCTCCCTGGCCATCTGCACACACAGCAGAGTGAACAGGGGGCGGGGCTCAGACTATAGAAGCTGAAGCTCAGAGCCCCGTCTATACCGCTGCTTCTGTGTATGGGAGGTGGTCCCCCCCCCCCCGACACCCTCA
>NW_017306276.1:3517062-3552823 GCF_000935625.1 Nanorana parkeri | reverse complement strand
CAATATGCAGCCTTATGGTAACACTGGCTTTGGGCTTATCCTCCCTTGTCACTATACTGTTGTTGTGGCTTCTATTCACTGTCTGAACTTCTATTCACTTTTTTTCAATTTACCCTTATGACAGAGCTCACAATGTTCTGTGTGAGGCCTTCCCTCCGCAGGGCAACCATATGCCACTTTAGGTTTGCTGGCACCTAGATATCATGTTGCTATATGACAATTGGGCACATATTTATCACTTATATCACTCAACATCTCATCCTGGACACCGAGATACAGGTTTTATAATGGTGGCATCAATAACTTGATGCTCACAAAGGAACTAGTGGAAAATGAATACAAATGTAATTAATGGTCCTTTTAGTTAGCATGGAGCAGAACAGACTGAAGGGTCTGTACCTGCTTTAACCTTGGTAGCACTTGTTTCTTGCTCCACAGTCAGAGTCAGATCTCACAAAATGCCAAAAGGAGCACATAGCAGTCATGGCGCCCATCTAGGATCCAACTGTGCCCTGGTGGGGCTTTTGCTAGGGGAGGAGACCTACATGGCTACTAAGGCAAGGCAAGGCCACAACACTGCCATGTGAGTTTGGTATATGCCATAAGGAGTGCATATACTGGCAATAATAAATATTGTCATTAGTTTGCCAGAGCAATTTGGGGACAAAAGGGGGATCTGAGCAGGAGTGACGCACTGGAAGAAATCTATCACAGAGTGGAGGCTTGGGACATCCTGTCTGTCCAATAGGAATGTGCAGAAAGCAAGGAGGGATTGACAAACTTCGACATTACCATGAAGTGTTGGAGGTTTGCCCCTCAAAACAGCCTGGTACTTAAGCATAATGGCAGTGCTTTTAGGCTACTTTAGGTATGTCCAGGAATTTCTAGATGTCTGCACTTTATACTACAGTGTTTTCTTTTTAGTTTTGTGAAAGATATACATTATCTGTCAAAATGTATTTGTTATTTATTAACTAAACACAGATTTCTGTTTATTTTCTAGAATTGTGTGCGCCTTAATAACAATTTTCATGACCAGATCTCTTAGTGACAGCCTGGTGCTAATAGCTGTCAAAGAGAAAAAGTAGATTAATGTTCCCTCAGCATGGGACATTCCGCTGGGAACATTAATCTAAATATTGTGGGTATAAGTCAATTTTTATTCAGAATTTTCAAAGATGCAATTTAGGGATTGCTAGAGAGTTGTTACATGAGAGAGGGAGCAAAAAGAGCTTACAACAGCCTCTATGCACCGGTACAGTTAGGCGGTATAGCAAGAGGAATGGTATGGGTCACGTTAAAATATCACTTTGCATGTACAAAGTCTGTACCACCGTTATACTGTGTTTCTGTTATCTGCCTGTACAGTACATGGTGTAACTGTGTGCTACAATAGCGCACGTAACCACAAATCTGCAGGCCTTAACATCGCAGTGCCATTATTTCAAAATGTTCCCCAATTCACTTCTACATAAGCGAGCAATCTGCCTGCACTGCACGGCACAATTCACGTGCCATGCATTGTGGTGTACTGCGTTAAAAAAGGTTCATGACCATTTTTCATGTGTGAAGGTGTGCTACCATCCCATTTAATTAATTCGCTTACCCAAAGTGTCTTTACATATCAGCAGCCCTTAGTGGTTCCTCCTGCTGCCCTCCAGAGGTCAGCAGGAGGAACCCAAAAGTGTTTGGGGGACTGCCTGTCACTCCCCCACAGAAGCCTGTCGCACTGGCTGCACCGGTGGTAGGTCTGCTCCTGGATCTCTATATACACTATGGAGAGTACATCACTGATCTCTATATACACAGTGATCTCTCTATATACTGATGCTGGTATTGATATTAGTGTATTGCTACTTCAATTTTACACCTGTAGACACAACAGTGAGTTACAGCAAATCTCTCCAAAGGGAAAAGCGGTCACTGGAACAAGTGCTTACATTAGAAGATTTTCTTTCTGTTCCTGATCTTGTGACAACGATTTTGAAGCAGTGCATTAACAAACCTATCAGGGGTTCTAACTCACCAAAAGAAAACAAAAACGTTTTTTGCTTTTGATGGACTTTAACCTCATTGCTGATGGAAAGGGCAGGGGGAGATTTGCAGATGAGACTTGCCTATTACCCTGATCCAACACTTTTGTTTCTCCTGCAAAACACCTCAAATACAGCTCCTTCCTCTTCCTTATGGAAAGCATTTAAACTGCAGGATCCTGGGATAAGCAGAGAGATAGGGGGTGCTGCTTCATTCACTACTTTGAGATTTTATTTTTCCTTTGGGATTTTCTGACAACTGACATAATCTCGAGCTATGAGAAGTCCCAGACACATATTAGAGGTGGGGAGGGGGGACTCTTTCATTGCAGGAGTCACAAAGCAAGTGTGAACTATGTGCACGCTTTGTTGGCAGAGGTAAATTTCTGGTGAGCACAGACAAGGATAGAGGGGGTTAATGACCACTGCTACATCTGCCGCCTTTATTTATGACAGGAGACCGGTGCTTACATCTCCTCTGCTCTTACTGCTGCTGCTCCTGAGCTCTCTGAAGAAACCTTTTATCTCTCTAGTGAAGTCTCAGCAACTCCCTGCAGATCCATCGCCCCGCTGATGGATTATTTTGGGCTAGCTCACTGCGTGCAAGGGGAGGGGAGGGGGGGGATTTTCTTTTGCAGCACTAGATTACATTTTATTTACATCATCCTTCCAAGTATTTTCTGCTATGATCCGCCCTTCCCCAGTACTCTAAGGCAGCTGTCTATTCCGCCTTCTGCTAGCACCTGACCTGGGTGCCAGGGGCCAGATCACACTGTGCCCCATCAACCCCCCCCCCCGCCTCAGGCCCTGGTGCAGCCGCATCGGCTGCACCGGCAGTAGTTCCACCACTGCTGGCGTTGGAGCAGTGTTTGATGGCATGTGCAGCAGGAGAAGTACATATCCTTCTGATTCTTTACAGGTATGACATTTATAAAGATGCTTTGAGTAAGCAAGAGTCATGTTATCACACAATAACGCAAATCATAGTCTTCCTCAAGTCTTTTATAGCTGTGAAGAGCTGAGCTGTCATGCCTAATTACAGTTCTAAATGACAAGCAGCAGGTTTAGATAAAATTGCCCAGGTTTAGGTAATCTATATAAACAGCTCCTTGGATAGGCACCAAATTGTGGCTATAGATGTGAAGAAAAAACAGATAAGAGCAAAATGTATTTAAATGTGACTTGTAATATGAATGTCTTTTTTCAATTATCTGTGCATTTTCTTGAGTGTAATAGTCTAATAACTTTCCATTTCAAAGATTTTATTAAATTTATATCATAAGATTCCCCGCCATAACACCACTAACAAGACATCACAAACAACCATAAAAACAAACAAAACAATACAAAAAAAAGAGGGGAGAAAGACACCAAGATTATATCTACTACAAAAGGATAACGCTCTCTACGGAAAGTGATGGAGGAGTATAAGCAATCCAGGGTTCCCAGATCCTTACAAATGTTTTATTGGAGTCTAATAAAATACTAGTCATTTTTTCGTTAAGAAAAAAGGAATCAATCCTTTTTTTGACCTCTTTAAAAAGCACATATGGTTTCTTCCATGCATGAGCAATGGTCTGTTTAGCCGCCAACTATGCTATGCGAAGCAAGCTGATGTACGGCTGATTTCAGCCGATGTACGGCTGAAATCAGCCGTACCAGCCTGACGTGAATAGCCGAACAGTGTTCGGCTCACTTCACTTCAGGTTGGCCATTCACTCGGCTGCCCTCGGCAGCTTAGTGAATAGACCCCATAGAGCCCCAATTTATGTTGTGAATTAGTCAAAGAAAGGGGTTTATGGTGTAATAAAGCTACCCAACAACTGATCAACTGAAATACTTTCAACCAAAACCTATCCAGTTTTGGACATGTCCACCAGGTATGGATAACATCTCCCCTAGAGGCACATCCTCTAGGGGAAACAGAGGTCTGAATGCGTCGAGTGGAGGTGAGCCAACCTGGAGGGCACCAAGTACCATCTAGTTAAAGTTTTGAATGCGGTTTCTAAAGAATTTACATTAATCGAGCAAGTAGTTACTGATGTCCATATTTGTTGCCATTCTTTCGGCTGTCTAACCGCTCTAAGCTCTTTTTCCCAGTTCTGTACATATTTATGATTATCAGGCGTTAATAACCTATTTAACTGGGAATATAGTATTGAAATAATTTTAGGAGTTGTGGGGCAGTTTAAACAAATATTCTCAAAAACTGTTAATTCTGATGTAAATGGAATATTAGGAAGCATTGATATAGCCCAGTGTCTAAGTTGTAAATATCTGAAATATTCCGTGTCTGGAGCTTGCATATTGTTTTGGAAATAGGACCATGTACGTATTGTGCCATCCTCCACCAAATGGTATAAGCATGTCACCTTTTGAGTGGTCCACCAAACAAAAGTGGTAGGCATTTCCAGTCCTGGTAGAAATACAGGATTACCTACGATAGAAAGTAACGGTATGTGGGAAGATTGAAGTTTACTGTGATATTTTGTATTATCCCATATTTTAAACATATGCTTCAAAAGAGGGCTCATTACTTTTGGACGTGACCGGGCTGGCAACAAAGGAATAGCCCTCAATGAAACAGGGAAACAGGAATATTCTTCTAAGTCTACCCAAATAGGACGGTATGAGGTCATATAAAAATTTGTTAAAGGAACCATTTGTGCTGCTTGGTAATATTTATAAAAGTTTGGGAGGCCTAGCCCCCCCTGTCTTCTATGTACATACATTGTGCTTTTGGAAACCCTAGGACGCTTATTGTTCCATACAAAAGAAACAACTCTATTCTGAAACAAGTGAATTATATATTTTGGAATAAAAATTGGTATAGTTCGGAACAAGTACAGTACTTTTGGTAATATTGACATTTTAATTGCATTCATTTTACCTATCCATTAGAGTTTGTGTCTCATCCAGGCCAACAATAACTCCTGCATCTGTCTAAACAGGGATACATAGTTAACTTTATACAGAGATTGGTAATTTTTCGGGATGTTAATTCCAAGATATGGTAAATATGAGGACCTCCATTCAAAAGGAAAATTTTGTTGTAATATATTAACTTCGGAATTTGACAAAGAGATATTAAGAGCAGATGGCTTGGTCTCATTGACCTTCAAATTAGAAATTGTTGCAAAAAGATTTTAGTCATGAAAAAGATGAGGAAGAGAAATATGTGGGTTGGTCAATGTGAGCATCAAGTCATCCGCAAACATATGGAGTTTACACTCTGTGTGTCCCCTCTCTACACTCCGCACATGCGTATCAGCACGAATAAGGCAAGCCAATGGTTCTATAGCAAGAACAAACAGAAGTGGGGAGAGGGGACATCCTTGGCGAGTACCTCCCAGTATAGAAAATGGGGCCGAGTTTTAATGAAGGTAGCAGAGGAGCCTCAATATAAAGTTTGTAACCATACTAAAAAACTATTGGAAAATCCCCATTTCTTCAAAATATAAAATAGGTAATTCCAAGAGACAGAGTCGAATGCTTTATGGAGGTCCAGAGATAATAACATGCCAGGAATTTTCGCACTGTGCATATGGTGAATAAGATGTACAATTTTGCGTGTATTATCTGATGCTTGTCTATACAGAACAAAGCCAACTTGGTCCCGATGAATAAGAGCTGGCAAAAATTGATTTAATCATGTAGCTAAAATTTTTGAAAATAACGTTATATCTATATTCAATAAGGAGATTGGTCTATAATTGTGGGGGTCCAAATTGTCTTTCCCTACTTTAGGAATCATCACTATGTGAGCCAACAAAGAAGAGGGGTGATGAACATGACCCCCTTTAAAGTGATTAAACAGTGTTACTAAGTGAGGTGCCAAACTATTTGAAAACGTTTTATAATATAAGGCTGAAAATCCATCTGGACTTGGTGTCTTATGTATCTTTAAAGATTTCATGGCATATATTACTTTCGATGTAGAAACATCTGCATCCATAATATTTGTCATGTGTTCAGTAAAAGGAGGTAACGACACTCTCGACATTAACTGATCAGCTAAATGAGGTTGAAACCTAGAAGTTTTACCATATATCTGAGAAAGGAGAGAAGTAAATCTAGATACTATTGTTGCAGTGTTAGCAGTAATTGAGCCATCCGAGAGGCGTAGTTTACCTGGTATGGCATCTTTGGTTTTGCTTTCAGAATATTTGCCATCATAGGCCCAGGTTTATTAGCGCATGCATAAAACATGCGTTTAGACCAACCATTCTGTTTTTCTGCGTCATTATTTAATAAAAGATGAATTTCTATTTTAACAGAATCAATTTTACTTCGGATAGCAGCCGTAGGGTTATTTCTCCAATCGGATTCTAATCCTTCCAAACAGAATCTAAAATTTTTTTACTTCTCTCTTTCTTTCTAGAGGCCAAACTAATAAGTTCTCCCCATAGAACTGTCTTATGGGCTTCCCACTGTCTATTAACTTTCATTACATATGGGTTCAATACTAATATTCCAAATGGAAATGGGTCATGCAGTAAAATCTTTCAAGCATCCTCTTTTCAAGTAGAGCTCTTTTGAAGATGTTTCACTGCAGTCTTGAGATATGTGAGATGTATCTGAAGTAAATCCTGTTATTGTTTCCTTTTACCTAATGCGACGTATATGAAGTGCTAGATATCTCTCTCAGGCGGTCATCGGTTTCTACATTTGATTTATGTGCCTTGAATTTCCAATGGTTTACAGGTAAATTATGAAATTATAAAATCACAGTAAGTATACTATATCATCCTAACACGTAATGTAATGTAAACACATGTAATATACTTAAACAGATGCTTTAACAGATTAGATGAAATAATATCAAAATGCCTTACTGTCAGAATTGAATTGACCAGAAGGCAGATTAGGCCTGTGCCTAGAGGCTGGAGGGACTAAGGGGTAGCCTTCATCTTTATCATAGTTAACATTTTACCATCCCATCTCAAACTGACCACTCAACCATTACGTTTTTAAACAATTCATCCCCACACAGCTACCTCCTCATGTATCACTTGCCCCTCCCTTTTAGATTGTAAGCCCTCACAGGCAGGGCCCTCCTTACCATATTGTCTTCAATTGTATTGTAATTATAATATATTCTCTATATTGTAAAGCACTGTGCAAACTGTTGACGCTATATAAATCCTGTATAATAATAATAATAACATATTCTGTAACACACGTTACAAGAAGCTTAAAACTACACATGCTGCTTTGAATGATATTATGAAAGATTTCTATGCAGGTCCACTTGCTCTGTAACTCAGCAGTAAGTGTAAACTACTGCTACTGCTGGCCCTAGACCTGATCTTGCCAAGCTTCCACTTATGTGGATTTCATGGTAGTAGACATGTAAGCCGGCAAAAATATTGTGTCTTTTTTTTTTTGGGGGGAAAGGAGTCAATTCGGTGTGGGATTCAGATTCGTTCGGATTTTTGACAGTCTGCAGAAACAATATTAAAAAAAGCGTGGAATTCCCCCAATTCATAGCAGGCCCTTGATCCAAGCAGCAGCCTGGCAGGAAAGGGGGGGGGGCGAGAGTGCAGCACCCCCTCCTCCTGCACCATACCAGGCCACATGCCCTCGACATGGGGAGGGTGCTTTGCCGGGACGGACCCCTGGAAAAGCACCTTGCTCCCATGTTAATGAGGACGAGGGCCTCTTCCCCACAACCCTGGCGATGCCTGCCAACCTGTCCGATACCGACAAACTCTCAATGCAAAATGACACCTCTCATCCAGATTTGGATTTGCACATGTCTACTTGGTAGCAGTGACCAGCTTTCAGTATAAATGTAAAAATGTAGCATACATATCAGTTTGCAGGTAAAAGCACCAAAAAAAAAAATCACAAGCCCTGAATACTTACTTGCAGTGTTTTTCTTTTTTTAAATTTGTTTTATTCACTTGCAATGTGCCTTTGAACTTGCTAGAAAATTTGGATACTGCAGGAGAGTCAATTCCCTAGTACATCCCCCTCCCTCCTTTCACGTCATAGCCCTCTCCTCTTCTTGGACTGCCTAAATACTGTCTCTGTTGGACCCCAGCACCTCCACCCCCTCCAACTCCCTTTCATGTAACTACCCGAGGAGGGGATTACTATAGAGTGTCACCTTATTGACAGCTCTAAGTTTGCTAGGGCTGCTGGCATCATATCCAAGATGGTGGTGCCCAGCATCAGTCTTAATGCTTATGGAAGTCACAAGAAGAGGAGTTTACAGGTAAATAAGATGCATAAAGTATTTTAAATGCACATATAATCTTCTGGGAAGATTTTTGTTGAGTTTATGAGTTTGTAGACAGAATCTCTCCATTGTGGCGAAACTGCATTCTGCATGTTTAGACAATTTCTGCACTAGGAGGGTTAACAGTCCTATAACAAAAAAAAACCTGCAAAAACAGCATGTCCCCATTCATGTCCATCACTGGATCATTGGGCATGTTTAAAAAAACTTGTGCCCCCTCCCTAGTCTACTTTGTCCATGTATCAGTGGATACCACAACACAGAGGCCCAATGCCCTGAGATCTGGACTGTTAGGGCTTGTTTGCACCATAACAGTGCTATTACCACCATGCACTATAATGCATGTTATTTATGTTATGCTCCTTGATGCGATACAGTGCTGTTAATTCTGAATGGCACCCCAACGCACCTTCTCAGTGCACTTGCATTGCAGTGCAGTGCAATGCATGTCAACGCACCAAGATGCATTACCATGTGCTGCTGAAAATACTGCATGCACGATTATTGGTCAGTTCTGGTGTGTTGGGCAGCACATTCAAATAAATGGGCTGCCTGAATGCAATAAATGCACTGCCGTGGACCAGGCTGGCGTGCACCTTACTGAGAATTAACTGAGATTGAACAGAATATGAGTAAAGTAAGGCCTTGTTCACACCAAATGCAGACCAGATCCGGTCAGGTTTCTGCACACGCAGTGCAGTGGGTTGTGCCGCGTTTTAGACACGTTTTGGATGCGTTTAGGTTAAAAAAAAATCGCACATGTCTATTGTGGAACGAACCATCTAAATTTCCAAGCGCTTTGGATTACAAGCATGCTTCCGGAATGAATTATGCTCGTACACCAAGGTATTACTGTACTGTATAAGGAGTTGGATGAGCATATACCTATCTCCCCATTGTTTCCCCACTGTTCCATTTGTCTGTAAGGAGTGAAGAGAAATGCTGTTGTTATTTACAAACTCTCAGAAAATTTGAAGCCAGATTAGAACCAGTAGAACATGAATGTTCTGCATAAAAGGAATGCTTTGGGCACCAATGGTTTTGTGTCTACAGGGAAAGCATCAGTCTTCATTACACATATGTGAAAAAAGCCAAAATTATAACTGTTCAATGATAAATGTACTGTACTTCAGTTTTATATGTTCGCCAGGTAGATTTTCCCATTCCTACACAACAAATCTTTATTTTCATTTTCTTGTCTGTCTTTGGCTTTTCTTTTTAATAAACTGAGGGTTTTTGGTAGTTTTTTTACCAACAGTTTTTCTGTTCTAGTTTAGGACAACTTTGTTTCCGTCACCATACCATAATAAAAAGGTACCATAATACCATACAAATAAAATGTAGGACCTAATTCCCAGTTGAAATAAAAAGTAAAATAAAAAGAGGTAAAAGAAGCAGGTATTCAGTCTGACACTGGCATTCATGACATTGTGCTAAATATCTCCATTCTCATAGTTCTGGCTCCACTTGTTCTGTAAAATTATTTTTTGCAGTGTCCAAATATGACAGTGCAGTCTAATCGACACTAGACTTTGTCAATGCTTTCCTGTGCATTCTAGCTGACCTGGTAATACACCCCCCCTCTCTCTCTTTGCACTACAGCTGTGCATGAATAGGCATTTGATAAGGATTGTGACCATTATTTCAAACCAGAATATACTGTATGTACCTATTTTTTTTTTTACAATGCAACTATAGTGCCCCCCTGACCCCCAGGGTAGGGAGGGCTGAAATTTCACTCTCAGGGGTGGATCCTTAGCCATGTGATCAAGAAATTGGGCACCAGTCACTTTAAGGACTTTTTAGAATGCTTTATTGTGGAAAAACTGGGACAGAAGGTATAGGGCTTCAGACATCCATGGCAAAGATACACAGATTCCAGATTCACCAATCAACCAAGAAAAATACTTTAGTAGAACAGGGATTGACAGTGTGCAGTAGAACAACTGCTGAATAGGGATGCTCATGAGATCTTCCCTGCTAGAGACACCAGACTTGTCCCTGAAGTCCATGCTATCTCCTGGTACCCCCAGCAGTCATAGAGCTCCTCTAGTTCTCCACCCCAGATAGTTCCAGACCTCTCCTGTAGACATGTGCGATTAGTTTCGTTCCGAATTGAAATTCGGACGCATTTTCGGAAAGCGGTAGTTTGAACGTTCGTTTCGTTTTCTGTTCTTATTCGTTTCTTATTCGTTTCTTATTCGTTTCGTTCGTTGGAGAAAAATATTTTTTCCCCCTCAAATGTCACTTTGCTGCAAACGAACGAACGAAACGAATAAGAAACGAATACGAACAGAGAACAAAACGAACGTTCAAACTACCGCTACCGAATTTCGTCCGAATCCGAATTCCGAATCCGAATTGACTTTCACACCCGAATCCCGAAAAACGAAATAACACAAATCCGAATTTAAAACGAAACTAAACAAATTTTTTGGCAGTGCACATGTCTACTCTCCTGGGCTCCTCCAGGCTTGAGGGCCGGTCATTTTCTCCATTCTAGTACATGTGTAGGTAGTCCCCTCGCATGTAGTTAACAGTGCCAGGACAGGCTAGGTGGCTGTGAGGAGAAGTGGGTCAGTGATTGTAAGATACTCACTTTCTCATGCAGAAATGTTATGTTACATGCAGATTATTGTTTGTGTTTCTTGATGTTCTGTGAAAACCTGTTGAGGACTAGCTGTCCTCTGTACTTGTCTCCAGCAGTCATCTTGGAGGAGCCTTGTGTCCTTATACGGCACACATTCTCTTGAGATTTGTTTAGCCATTTTGGGTTGGCTTTGATATATAAACAGAGCCAAGCCACCATTTTGGGCAGTAAATGCGTGGTTATAGAAAGGGACATGTACCCAGCCTGAGAGGGAAAGCTAGGCTTTACACAGGGAGAGTGTTCCAGCCTGCAGGGACAAATCAGGGATCCTCAGGAGTCCTGCCTAGGAGGTCTAAATAGTTTGGGAGACTCCCTGATGCATGCTGCAGAATCAGCACCACTGCTGTGTTTGTGAGAAAGACCATGAGACTCAATATATCCCTCTGCTAATTCATTACTGCTGCATCTGTGTAACCTGCTTATGGACTCTGGCAAGTAATCATTGTGTGCCTTGTATAACATATCTATGCCTGAAGAGAGTATATTTCCTGCAGTGCCCATTGATTAGGCTGAAATCTGTATATTTTGTGGATGTACTGTGAACCTGTGCCTTATACGCCTAAAAGAAAGCCATTCTCTCCACTTCTGTAAATAATATTTTCGACTGACACCTATCCGGCAATTAAAATTACTTTGTTTGCAATACCATGCATGTGTGATTCCCTCTGTAAAACAGCCACACTTTAGCCCCGCCTACACATACCACCCCCAGGCCACGCCCCTAAGTATTTGGCATAAACACTCCTGGTGTTACCCCATTGGCTGCCCCACTCTGTAGTAGGGTCACACCCCACTCAGGTATGTGCAACCAATAGTAGAACACCTAGAATTATCAGATAATGTCAAACTATAATTTAGCTAGACTGATTACTGTGCTAGCAACACTAGATTTTAGTAGCCACTCCACTTAAGGTGGTAGGGGCTACACAACAATATATAAATAATATGAGAAAAACATACATAAGAAAGCAACTTACTTATTCAATTCTTTATCACCCAACCATTATTTAAAAAAGTACCCATTAAAATGTTTGTCTTTCCCACTTTTCCCATTTAAACATGGGTCTGTAATCATATACAACTGTATAAAATATTGCAATAACGCTTTGTTGAAGGACTGATTGTGCACTATTCACAGCACACTGAAATCAGTGTAAAAATTGTTAACTGTTAAATGTTTCTGGCAACATAGGGCACTGGAGTGAAAGTCTGGAACATGCATTTCCCCAAAAGAAAAAGGTATTTGGAGGAGTTTCTTGGTGAAGACCAGTTAAAATCATAACTTACAGTGGAACAGAACTAAAAGTGTGAGGCTTTATTTGAACTGTACAGAAAATCTGTCAGTTATTTTAAACTTTTACCAAAAAAATGGTGTCTGAGCAGGCACCACATGTTTTTTTCTCCATAAAACTGTTTTGTGTGCTCCACTCTGATCCGGGTTTAACGTATTGTCACTGGGCAGGGAGACAGGGTGTGAGCAGGCTTCTGACTTAGCCCAGAACTCAGGAAAGTTAAGTTATTCTTAGTAAATTGAAAAAGTAGTTAGATGGGGCTTTTCTGGCTAACAAAACTAGTAGCAGATTTTTGATGGTGCCAGCTAAGACTTTGCAATTTTTTAAGTCTAAAATATTATTTTGGAAGGTTTTTTTTTTCACCAAAACAACTTAGGAGGAATTGAAGAGAATCTCGCAAATGAGTTGTGTTTCAGTAGTGATATTGAAAACTGTAGATGGGGAATCATGAGAATAGGTTTAAAAACAAAGCTTTCCATTAAATTTTGGCAATACAGGTATTCCTCACTTAACGACCGAGTTCTGTTCCTATGACCAGGTCGTTAAACGGATTGGTCGTTAAGTGAGGAACTCTATACAGTACTGTAGTGCATTAGTACAGTACTGTATAGCGTTGCCGATGTACAGTACCGAACAGTGTACTGTACATCGGGCAATGGAAATACTTACCGGGACCCGCAGTGAAGATCGGAGGACGTCACTTCCGCCGGCGACACGGCGCACTGACGCTGACGCGCAAGGTCGGAGGTTGATCGGCGGTCCGTCGTTAGTGTGAGTGGTCGCAAAACAGGAAAGTCGGTAAGCGAGGAACATCTGTACTTACTTATGAATAGATAAGAAGCACCGCATGCCATCCTGATGTTTAGCACGATTATCTATAGATAACTACAGACATAAGAGGCCTCTTAGCCATAGTTACTTAGGGCAATAATCTTTTAGCAATGGCCCTCCTCAGGCCTCCTCAGTGGTGATGACCATATTTGGTCAATGACAGCACCTAGGATGCCCATTGTTTTTTAAAAAATGTAAAACAAATGAAAGGGAAGCTGTTATATAGTAGCAGTAGTAATATGGCTACTAAATGAATGTCTCCCAGCTGAAGCAACAAAAGATTCAGGTGGGTGGGAAAGCTGAACTGAGAACAAACTAGGTTCAGGTCAGTCTCAGCCACATATCAATCAAAGATTTCAGGGACTTAGGTGAGACATTAAAGAAAAGGACCTCCAAGGTAGTATTTCCAGAAATATTTCCTGTACCATGAGCCACACCAGAGAGGCAGCCAGAGCTTAGAGAGCTAAACAAGTGGCTGCAAAACTGGTGTAGGAAGAAGGGATTTGGGTTCATGAAGAAACGGGCTGACTTATCAGTCGGCTACCGGTCCTACAGCAGGGATGTACTGCACCTAAATGGAGAGAGTGCAGCTCTGCTGGGGGAGCCTTCTTCAGGACACAGAAGCGATCTGGCGACAGGTAAGTCGCCAGAATTGCTTCTGTTGTAAAGCCGACAGTCGGCTCTACAAGTTTAAACAGAGTCCCGGCGGCAAAAGTCGCCGGGAGTCTGTTTAAACAGCCCCGATGCTGGCGACGTACACTGTACGTCGTCAGTCACGAAGGGGTTAAAGCCTCCCTTGTGTTCCCTCTTGCATTGTGGCCTAACCAAGGTACTTGTGTTTTGGTTTGGGGTCAAACACCTCTAGTAATATCTATCCTCATCCAAATTCACCCAGGCAAATCGTCATGCATGCATGGGAACAATCCACACTGACAAACGGAGTAGTTCAGTTAGAAAGATACTTCTGCTTTATTACACGTATCACACAAGCTTATATAGCAATAGGAAGAGGTGTCATTGTGGTTAGTACAGATGTCCTGATTAGTTCCTTATAAGGTACACTTCCTCTCGTGGTCTTCACTGTCATCAGTCGTCAGCAAGGGTGTAGTCCCGGATGGAGGCGCCATCTTAGTTTCTGCAGTTACTTACACGAAGGGAGGGGTAAGCTGGAAGCCATTTTGAGTAAAAAGTAATTCACGTATGCACAAACAATTGGAAGAGAACAATGGACATTTATATATTATCTTATATCCATCACACTTGCATGCTGTCCAGACACTGTACAATATGTGTGGTGATTGTCTCTGAAATAATACACTCCAATTTGTTATTAAGCATGAAAACTTCCTCATCTCTCACTCCTACATTGCGCCTTAATCAAGGCACCTACATATTGTCTAGCTACTGTAAAATACGTGTGGCTATTGTTTCTGAAAGGATACACTCTAATTTGTATTCCAGGATAAAAACTGCCTTGTCTCTCTGTTGGAACTTCTTGCACAGCCTCACAGAGAAACACAAGCACACAGTCTGATATGTATGCTGCACGTGGCTTGAAAACAGGAAGGAAGCAACAGCTTTATTCTCTACCTTATTCAATACAACAGAGTATATGCCATAGATAACAGAACTTATAGTGTCTAGTGACCGAAAATGTATACTGCAGGAGTTGTTGCTATAAACACAGTAATGTGTATTCTAACACTCTCCCACTTACATTGTGGCCTAAAGCAAAGGAAATGGCCCCAGGCTCCATTTTGTGATTTGCTAAGAGAAGAGGGGGACAGAAATGTTACTGCAGTTTTGAGGTCTATGAGATCCACAGCACAACAGATAGAGTGGGCTGCTGGACTTCCACCTGCATGTATACCTGACCATTTGCAGATAAAAAGAGGCAGAGCTGATTATGGCAGGTGACTTTACAACAAAGGCACTGGTGATAAGGCAATCCTCCCTTGTCCAATCAGAGAACTTATTCATTAATAAAAATGGGGGGTTTTACGTCATTTTCAGGCCTAAAATGTGGAATATAACATGGGTGCAAAAAATGAAAAAAGGGCCTCAGTCATGAAGGGGTTAAAGCAGAGGAGAAACTGCTTAGCACAGTGCCATACAGGGCCCAGATGGTCACTGTAAAACACTGTCGTAGCTTCAGCAACAACAGTGTTTTACAGGATCCCTGTGGGCTCACCAGGTAAAATTATGCATACTTATATTGGGCCAAGCTTGATAAATGTAAGTATGCATTCAAAGTTATACATGGAGTGCAGCTTTAAGAAAGATTTCGATAGCAGGGTGGCACATTTAAGGCTGGCTACTATTGGAAGTCTGTAGGTACCTTTAGAGTATTCAGGAATGTGGATAAATATATGAATAAACACATGAAACAGCAGAATGAACCTGCTTCTTATCTTCTTATCTGCAACAGGGACTTATTTTACAAAAAAGTTTCAAAATAGTTTTAGTGTTAGGGAATTAACCTCTGAACAAATCCAGAAGAACATGTGGGGAACTTAATAATTAGTTTATCCTGGCGCTTCATTATTATTAGCTTGTATCATTCTGATGAAACATCTCTTTATTTTGCAGTTACTATTTTCCAAAGCTGCATAGAAGAGAAAATTACATTGTGTGCTTTGCTCTCCAATTTTGACTTTACTGTATAAAGCACTTCTGACATGGAAGGAATTATTTTTCTCAGATAACACTGTAGCATAATCTTTTAAGTATCAAGAGAATGCAGAAAAAGTGTTAAGGAAAGATCAGCTAAGTGCCAGTGTATCTATTGATTTTATAATCTGAGTGAATGTCGTATCATCATGAAGGCAAGGGGCAAGTATGCTGTCTCCAGTACTTGAAGTCATTTAAAAAATAACAAAACATCATAGTGTGAAAATCCTTTTGTCTACTTAATTTCTTTTTTTTTCAGTTTGTGCACAGCATTATACGACTAACACACATTTTCTGTGACATATTGGGGTTGATTTACTAAAGGCAAATAGGCTGTTCGATTTGCAAGGTACTTTGCTCTCAGTTTAGTGAATTTGGTTAAATTGCACTTGATTTTAAGCTTGCAAATTGTGTGGTTTTTAGGGGGTTTGTTGAATCCATCGTAAGGTCCAAAATTCACACACTTAAAACCAAGCCTCATTGAAGATTCAAGGGGGCGAGTCCTGAAATCAATTTTGGACATTTTCATGTCTAAAGATAAGGAAATGTGCTTAAAGTTCACAAATCATCTTAGCAATTGTCATATTATCAATAAAACAATGGGGAAGTATGCTGTCCCCAGTACTTGGAGTCATTTAAAAAAAACTAAACAACCTTAAAGTGTAGAAATGCTTTTTCCTACTTAATTTGTACACGGGATTTTCAAAAAGAACACTTTCCTGTGACATACTGGGCATATTGGGGTTGATTTACTAAAGGCAAATAGGCTGCTCACTTTGCAAGAACATTTTCCCTTAAGCTGACCATACACCTTACAATGTATGTGCAGATTTTCTGTGGTCAGATGGAAAAGGTGCAACAGATTCCTCCATCTACACTTAACTGTGTGGATGGAGTAATCTCCACCTGGGCCAATCTGTTGCACTTTTTCCATCTGACCACAGAAAATCTGCAGATAATTGTAAGGTGTATGGGCGCCTTTAGGCATTGTTCACACCAAGCGCGGAGCAGGTGCAGAGCAGATCAGTTGCAGACCGGATCAAAACTGCGTCCAATGTATTCAAATGGTATTTTGTGCTCCAGTTCACATCGCAGCGTGCAGTTCCAGAGCAGGTGAAAAAACTGCAGCACGCCCTATTTTACCTGCTCTGGATCTACAAACGCATCAAAAACGCATGCAAATGCCTGGAACACACTGAAAGCCCATTTTAAACTTAAATAATTTTTTTTTAGCCAAAAGTGCATCAAAAACGCATCTAAAAGACTAGCGTGCGTGTGCAGAAACCTGACTGGATCTGCTCTGAATTTGGTGTGAACAAGGCCTTAGTGTACTGAATGTGGTGAAAATTCCCTTTGCAATGAATATCCATTCACATGCAAGAAAAGTTTAAAAAAAACTAAATTTGCTTGCACATAATTGGATAATGGAAGTCAGCAGAGCTTCACCTCATTCACTAAACTAAGGGAAAATATATTTGCAAAGAGAAAATTCCCTTGTAAAGTGAAGAGCCTATTTACCTTTGGTAAATCAACCCCTATGAGGACTGGTCACAAAGCAGACAATCTGCTGAAACAAATGTGTTCAGGGCCCGTTCACACCATAAGCAGTGCGGTCCGGTCCGATTCTGGCCGGAACGCACTGCCTCGCATTGCGGCTGGCTCACTTTTGTGCCAGGCTGGGGGGGCCGCAATGCGATCGCCAGGCACATGCTGCAAGCACTATTTTGATCGCACCGGACCGCCCTACGATCCCGAGCGGGCGATCGCATTGCGGCCGGAGGGCGTGGCTACGGTGCCATCCACTTCAATGGCCCGCCACGCCCCTTTCAGCCCCACAAAATAGTGAGCCGGCCGCAATGCGATGCAGTGCGTTCCGGACGGAATCGGACCGGAATGCACTGCATATGGTGTGAACGTACCCTTAAGCAGAGTACATTCTCAAATAATTGATAACGCTGTGATATGCTGCTGGTGGGTATGAGTGCAAAATGCTGTTGAACTTTTGCCTTGAAATTAGCTGTTTCATGTTTGCCAAAATGTAACAAAAATTGTCTTCTAACTTTGCATTGTGGCTCTACAAGGCAAAATTACAAAAAAAGAGTAATTAATATAAATGTAATTCATTTATAACACCCACCTCCTACTACTCTTTTCAGAGATATTGGTATAGGTCTCTTGCTTTATCCTCCAGACAGACAAGACTCTAGAGCTACATGCACATGAGGTTTTTATCAACAGCTGGTGACACGCAGCAAGAACGTGTGGATTCTTGCATCAGGAATCTCAGCTGGGTCCATACAGATGCGGCCGATTGAAGGTAATGACAGGCTAACAGCGGCTTCATGCGCATGTGGCTGTCCCCATGTAATCATACAAGGAATGATTTCCTGTGTTTTGACATAGATGCTTGTCCCTGGGTGCAGAGAAATTAAGTCCAGGGACAAGCATCTATCCCTATCTGTAGATAATCACATTATATACGATTAAATGTGGACAGTCATGGACAGATACAGCTGCTATCAGCCTGTTATTGACTTAAATGGATCTGTTCTGACCTACCTGGGATTCCTGCAGCAAGAATCCACAGGTTCACATCATGTCTAGACCAGATCTGGCGGCGTTTCTGCAAATGCAGTGCATTGAATTTTGACACGTTTTTGATGTGTTCCGGTGCATTTTAACCTTTAACCTTAAAATGGCCATTTAGGTGTGGTCCACTGCATTTGCATGCATTTGTGAAGCATTTACATGTGTTTTGGTGCGTTCCTGCTCAGAAAAAATAGTGCATGCAGCATTTTTTCCCCTGAAACGGAATGGACTGCACTGGTGTGAACAAGCCCTGAAATACCATAGGAATACTGTGGGATGCATTTCAAGAGCGGACAAAAAATGTTCTGGTCCAGATAAGGTGTGAACAAGCCCTTATATTTGCTCCAGGTCAGAGGCTCAGAAATCATTGAATTTAAAGAATACAAATGACAGCCAAAGGAGAGAACACCAATAGTAACCCCCATACCTTTCCTATGCAAAAGTCATTTTAAGTCAGATACAGCCATGCAGCTAAAATTTCCAGGGAAAGCCAGCAATAGCAGCTTCCGTAACTCTCTCATGACAGTATCACTTTAAGGTAGGCTCTCACACGGTATAGTTGTATATAAATCTAAAGAAGATTTTACGGAGATTGTGCAATCAGTGTGGCCAAGTTATACTATGCCCTCGATCTCTCTCCTCTCACTCCTTGTGAATAATTATTACAAAGAGGTAAGCTTCAAGCCTTGATACATCTTTGCTCTGTCTTTCATCTGTAATGCCTCTATTTTTGTATATTCTTTATTTTGTACGTCAGAAGCAGTTACCAGTAATAGCTTTACATAGGCAGGTATATATTACTGAACACAATTTCAAACAGTCATACAACAATTTGCGAACATTCTCCTTATAATGCTCACACAATGTCTCTGGAGATTTAAAATGTACTGTATTTAACTGATCCAGTGACGCGATTCTCTTTTATGTATGCACAAACATATCCATGCCTCATTTTTACTTTTTATCACTTTTTTTCTAGTTGTTCTCTCATAGGTTATTGAGAAAACCTAAAGGCTATTTACAGTCTCATTTATCCAGGTTGTGGTATAGCTAGCAATAGTTTGGCACATTCAGCTGGACTTGTTCTGTAATGTTGAAGTTGTTTTGCTGCTTATTCAAGCAGCTTGTTCCGTTCTAATAAGTGTCAGGAATTGTTCCCAATATTTGAACTCACTACACCTTTTATATCTCTCGTTGTGTTCTTTGGCAATCAACCTCTGTCATTACACAATCCATGGTGCATGAATGAAGTTGATGAAGATACCTGGTTGGCTGTACTGGTGTACATTCATGCTATGTCATTAGCAGTGACATGTGGTACCTCTTGCTCGGGGTGAGGCATTCCCCAGCCCGGCCCCCCCACCGGCCGAAGCTCCGCCTCCTGCCAGCCGAAATCTCCATCCCCGCCGGCCAAAGCCCCTCCCACGACCCGTCCCCAAGCTGGTGTAATGGAGGAAGGGAGGAGACTCCCAGTCCCTCACTTGATCCTCACCGCTGAGGCTCAGTGGCAGGTTACACAACGGGGAAGATTTCCCTGCTGTGTAACCGGTTAGATGCTGATCTGAATGGAGAAAAAGCTGTCAGCTTCAGACATGAAGCTGACAGCTTTTCCCTCCATAATTCTAGGTGAGGCTCTGCCTCACCTGCCTCCCCTGACCGCATGTCCATGGACATTAGGGGTTCCTCTAACAGATAAACTGACGAGGAGTGTATACCAGTTGGTCAAGAAAGTAATACAGCACTGAGACCCGTGGGAAGAACAGCTTGCAGGTACACTGACAATGAGAACAGGTTACCATACTAGTGAAACACATGAGTATCATGATGTCATTCCTAGCCTGGAAACAAATATTTACTTAAAGACATAATCAAAAGACAGTCCTTCCTACAGAATTCTTGGGCAGGCATAGCAAAGGGAAAAAGAAAGCTTGATGACTTAAACCTGGGGCAGCTGTCTGAGGCTAGGGGACCAGTGTGGAACTGCAGATTGTTGGGAAAAGGGGCTCACAGAAGCACAATTTTGTGATTAGTATTTTATTTTCTACTTATTTACAGCCTGCTGAAAAATCCCATTTACAGGCTATGTTGAAAACAATACACAATGCAATTTACATACAGAAATTAATGTAGATGACTCCTAGTGCACCTCTTTAGTGTTTTAGAAATAATTTCTTGTGTAATAAAATGTTTATTTGTAAAACAAACATTTAAATAAATATATATATATATTACCTGTGGGGGCTTTTAAAGCGTCTTTTATTGACTTTTTGGGGTACTGCAGTTTTTCACCGTTTCACGGTCGCACGCAATCTGTAAACTGGGCATGTTGGGTATCGTTTTACTCGTTGTAACCTCATCTTTTATATTTCATTTAAAAAATGGGTAATTTGTTGTGTTTTGGGGCATTTAATTAAATTTGTCACTAAATTTTGGGGTTTAATAAGGAGTTGCGCTAATATTGCGCAACATAAAAATTTTCAACTACCACCATTTTATTCTATAGGGTCTTGGCATTCAGAAAATATATAATGCTGGGGGGTTTTACGTCATTTTCAGGCCTAAAATGTGGAATATAACATGGGTGCAAAAAATGAAAAAAGGGCCTCAGTCATGAAGGGGTTAAAGCAGAGGAGAAACTGCTTAGCACAGTGCCATACAGGGCCCAGATGGTCACTGTAAAACACTGTCGTAGCTTCAGCAACAACAGTGTTTTACAGGATCCCTGTGGGCTCACCAGGTAAAATTATGCATACTTATATTGGGCCAAGCTTGATAAATGTAAGTATGCATTCAAAGTTATACATGGAGTGCAGCTTTAAGAAAGATTTCGATAGCAGGGTGGCACATTTAAGGCTGGCTACTATTGGAAGTCTGTAGGTACCTTTAGAGTATTCAGGAATGTGGATAAATATATGAATAAACACATGAAACAGCAGAATGAACCTGCTTCTTATCTTCTTATCTGCAACAGGGACTTATTTTACAAAAAAGTTTCAAAATAGTTTTAGTGTTAGGGAATTAACCTCTGAACAAATCCAGAAGAACATGTGGGGAACTTAATAATTAGTTTATCCTGGCGCTTCATTATTATTAGCTTGTATCATTCTGATGAAACATCTCTTTATTTTGCAGTTACTATTTTCCAAAGCTGCATAGAAGAGAAAATTACATTGTGTGCTTTGCTCTCCAATTTTGACTTTACTGTATAAAGCACTTCTGACATGGAAGGAATTATTTTTCTCAGATAACACTGTAGCATAATCTTTTAAGTATCAAGAGAATGCAGAAAAAGTGTTAAGGAAAGATCAGCTAAGTGCCAGTGTATCTATTGATTTTATAATCTGAGTGAATGTCGTATCATCATGAAGGCAAGGGGCAAGTATGCTGTCTCCAGTACTTGAAGTCATTTAAAAAATAACAAAACATCATAGTGTGAAAATCCTTTTGTCTACTTAATTTCTTTTTTTTTCAGTTTGTGCACAGCATTATACGACTAACACACATTTTCTGTGACATATTGGGGTTGATTTACTAAAGGCAAATAGGCTGTTCGATTTGCAAGGTACTTTGCTCTCAGTTTAGTGAATTTGGTTAAATTGCACTTGATTTTAAGCTTGCAAATTGTGTGGTTTTTAGGGGGTTTGTTGAATCCATCGTAAGGTCCAAAATTCACACACTTAAAACCAAGCCTCATTGAAGATTCAAGGGGGCGAGTCCTGAAATCAATTTTGGACATTTTCATGTCTAAAGATAAGGAAATGTGCTTAAAGTTCACAAATCATCTTAGCAATTGTCATATTATCAATAAAACAATGGGGAAGTATGCTGTCCCCAGTACTTGGAGTCATTTAAAAAAAACTAAACAACCTTAAAGTGTAGAAATGCTTTTTCCTACTTAATTTGTACACGGGATTTTCAAAAAGAACACTTTCCTGTGACATACTGGGCATATTGGGGTTGATTTACTAAAGGCAAATAGGCTGCTCACTTTGCAAGAACATTTTCCCTTAAGCTGACCATACACCTTACAATGTATGTGCAGATTTTCTGTGGTCAGATGGAAAAGGTGCAACAGATTCCTCCATCTACACTTAACTGTGTGGATGGAGTAATCTCCACCTGGGCCAATCTGTTGCACTTTTTCCATCTGACCACAGAAAATCTGCAGATAATTGTAAGGTGTATGGGCGCCTTTAGGCATTGTTCACACCAAGCGCGGAGCAGGTGCAGAGCAGATCAGTTGCAGACCGGATCAAAACTGCGTCCAATGTATTCAAATGGTATTTTGTGCTCCAGTTCACATCGCAGCGTGCAGTTCCAGAGCAGGTGAAAAAACTGCAGCACGCCCTATTTTACCTGCTCTGGATCTACAAACGCATCAAAAACGCATGCAAATGCCTGGAACACACTGAAAGCCCATTTTAAACTTAAATAATTTTTTTTTAGCCAAAAGTGCATCAAAAACGCATCTAAAAGACTAGCGTGCGTGTGCAGAAACCTGACCGGATCTGCTCTGAATTTGGTGTGAACAAGGCCTTAGTGTACTGAATGTGGTGAAAATTCCCTTTGCAATGAATATCCATTCACATGCAAGAAAAGTTTAAAAAAAACTAAATTTGCTTGCACATAATTGGATAATGGAAGTCAGCAGAGCTTCACCTCATTCACTAAACTAAGGGAAAATATATTTGCAAAGAGAAAATTCCCTTGTAAAGTGAAGAGCCTATTTACCTTTGGTAAATCAACCCCTATGAGGACTGGTCACAAAGCAGACAATCTGCTGAAACAAATGTGTTCAGGGCCCGTTCACACCATAAGCAGTGCGGTCCGGTCCGATTCTGGCCGGAACGCACTGCCTCGCATTGCGGCTGGCTCACTTTTGTGCCAGGCTGGGGGGGCCGCAATGCGATCGCCAGGCACATGCTGCAAGCACTATTTTGATCGCACCGGACCGCCCTACGATCCCGAGCGGGCGATCGCATTGCGGCCGGAGGGCGTGGCTACGGTGCCATCCACTTCAATGGCCCGCCACGCCCCTTTCAGCCCCACAAAATAGTGAGCCGGCCGCAATGCGATGCAGTGCGTTCCGGACGGAATCGGACCGGAATGCACTGCATATGGTGTGAACGTACCCTTAAGCAGAGTACATTCTCAAATAATTGATAACGCTGTGATATGCTGCTGGTGGGTATGAGTGCAAAATGCTGTTGAACTTTTGCCTTGAAATTAGCTGTTTCATGTTTGCCAAAATGTAACAAAAATTGTCTTCTAACTTTGCATTGTGGCTCTACAAGGCAAAATTACAAAAAAAGAGTAATTAATATAAATGTAATTCATTTATAACACCCACCTCCTACTACTCTTTTCAGAGATATTGGTATAGGTCTCTTGCTTTATCCTCCAGACAGACAAGACTCTAGAGCTACATGCACATGAGGTTTTTATCAACAGCTGGTGACACGCAGCAAGAACGTGTGGATTCTTGCATCAGGAATCTCAGCTGGGTCCATACAGATGCGGCCGATTGAAGGTAATGACAGGCTAACAGCGGCTTCATGCGCATGTGGCTGTCCCCATGTAATCATACAAGGAATGATTTCCTGTGTTTTGACATAGATGCTTGTCCCTGGGTGCAGAGAAATTAAGTCCAGGGACAAGCATCTATCCCTATCTGTAGATAATCACATTATATACGATTAAATGTGGACAGTCATGGACAGATACAGCTGCTATCAGCCTGTTATTGACTTAAATGGATCTGTTCTGACCTACCTGGGATTCCTGCAGCAAGAATCCACAGGTTCACATCATGTCTAGACCAGATCTGGCGGCGTTTCTGCAAATGCAGTGCATTGAATTTTGACACGTTTTTGATGTGTTCCGGTGCATTTTAACCTTTAACCTTAAAATGGCCATTTAGGTGTGGTCCACTGCATTTGCATGCATTTGTGAAGCATTTACATGTGTTTTGGTGCGTTCCTGCTCAGAAAAAATAGTGCATGCAGCATTTTTTCCCCTGAAACGGAATGGACTGCACTGGTGTGAACAAGCCCTGAAATACCATAGGAATACTGTGGGATGCATTTCAAGAGCGGACAAAAAATGTTCTGGTCCAGATAAGGTGTGAACAAGCCCTTATATTTGCTCCAGGTCAGAGGCTCAGAAATCATTGAATTTAAAGAATACAAATGACAGCCAAAGGAGAGAACACCAATAGTAACCCCCATACCTTTCCTATGCAAAAGTCATTTTAAGTCAGATACAGCCATGCAGCTAAAATTTCCAGGGAAAGCCAGCAATAGCAGCTTCCGTAACTCTCTCATGACAGTATCACTTTAAGGTAGGCTCTCACACGGTATAGTTGTATATAAATCTAAAGAAGATTTTACGGAGATTGTGCAATCAGTGTGGCCAAGTTATACTATGCCCTCGATCTCTCTCCTCTCACTCCTTGTGAATAATTATTACAAAGAGGTAAGCTTCAAGCCTTGATACATCTTTGCTCTGTCTTTCATCTGTAATGCCTCTATTTTTGTATATTCTTTATTTTGTACGTCAGAAGCAGTTACCAGTAATAGCTTTACATAGGCAGGTATATATTACTGAACACAATTTCAAACAGTCATACAACAATTTGCGAACATTCTCCTTATAATGCTCACACAATGTCTCTGGAGATTTAAAATGTACTGTATTTAACTGATCCAGTGACGCGATTCTCTTTTATGTATGCACAAACATATCCATGCCTCATTTTTACTTTTTATCACTTTTTTTCTAGTTGTTCTCTCATAGGTTATTGAGAAAACCTAAAGGCTATTTACAGTCTCATTTATCCAGGTTGTGGTATAGCTAGCAATAGTTTGGCACATTCAGCTGGACTTGTTCTGTAATGTTGAAGTTGTTTTGCTGCTTATTCAAGCAGCTTGTTCCGTTCTAATAAGTGTCAGGAATTGTTCCCAATATTTGAACTCACTACACCTTTTATATCTCTCGTTGTGTTCTTTGGCAATCAACCTCTGTCATTACACAATCCATGGTGCATGAATGAAGTTGATGAAGATACCTGGTTGGCTGTACTGGTGTACATTCATGCTATGTCATTAGCAGTGACATGTGGTACCTCTTGCTCGGGGTGAGGCATTCCCCAGCCCGGCCCCCCCACCGGCCGAAGCTCCGCCTCCTGCCAGCCGAAATCTCCATCCCCGCCGGCCAAAGCCCCTCCCACGACCCGTCCCCAAGCTGGTGTAATGGAGGAAGGGAGGAGACTCCCAGTCCCTCACTTGATCCTCACCGCTGAGGCTCAGTGGCAGGTTACACAACGGGGAAGATTTCCCTGCTGTGTAACCGGTTAGATGCTGATCTGAATGGAGAAAAAGCTGTCAGCTTCAGACATGAAGCTGACAGCTTTTCCCTCCATAATTCTAGGTGAGGCTCTGCCTCACCTGCCTCCCCTGACCGCATGTCCATGGACATTAGGGGTTCCTCTAACAGATAAACTGACGAGGAGTGTATACCAGTTGGTCAAGAAAGTAATACAGCACTGAGACCCGTGGGAAGAACAGCTTGCAGGTACACTGACAATGAGAACAGGTTACCATACTAGTGAAACACATGAGTATCATGATGTCATTCCTAGCCTGGAAACAAATATTTACTTAAAGACATAATCAAAAGACAGTCCTTCCTACAGAATTCTTGGGCAGGCATAGCAAAGGGAAAAAGAAAGCTTGATGACTTAAACCTGGGGCAGCTGTCTGAGGCTAGGGGACCAGTGTGGAACTGCAGATTGTTGGGAAAAGGGGCTCACAGAAGCACAATTTTGTGATTAGTATTTTATTTTCTACTTATTTACAGCCTGCTGAAAAATCCCATTTACAGGCTATGTTGAAAACAATACACAATGCAATTTACATACAGAAATTAATGTAGATGACTCCTAGTGCACCTCTTTAGTGCTTTAGGAATAATTTCTTGTGTAATAAAATTAAGTACTTAGCGCGGAAGCTTGCACTATGGTTTTGTTTTTTTCTTACCTTGCCGAGCGTTGCTTCACTGCTGCTCTGGTGGGCAGCGCTCCAGGTGGGGTCCTAATTTAGGTGCCGGGCGACTGCCCAGAGGACCCCGCTCGGAGCGCCGCCCACTGGAGCAGCAGTGATGCGACGCTCCTCTTCAGCTCAGCGACGTCCTTCAGTGCCGGAGAGCAGCGGCGAGTCAGCACTGGTCCAGTGGGAGGAGCTCCAGGTGAGATCTTAATTTAGCTGGCCAGCACCTATGGGCCAGCTAAATTAGGACACCACCAAGAGCTCCTCCCACCGGACCAGCGTTGACTCGTCGCTGCTCTCCCGCACAGTGAGTGAGGGCAAGGGGGGGGGGGGGGCACTATTAAGCAGGGGATAAATGTAAATCTATGGTCTCCAGTGTATTAGCAGTCTGTACTCTATATGTGGTACATATAGAATACAGACTGCTAATACACTGGAGACCATAGATTTACAATTCTCCTCTGCTAACATGAATGGATTAAATGATCCATATGTAGTCCTGTACTATGGATCATTTAACCCATTCATGTTAGCAGAGGATAATTGTAAATCTATTGTTGCAGTGCACTCTATATCTACATGTACTATGTAGAATATAGAATGTACTGCAACAATAGATTTACAATTATCCAGTGCTAACATGAATAGGTTAAATGATCCATGGTACATAATAGTACATAACATGTAGTTGTACTATGGATCATATAACCCATTCATGTTAGCAGTGCAGAACTGTAAATCTATTGCTGCAGTGCATTCTATATGTAGTACATAGAACATGTACAGATTCCCAATTCACTGCAGCAATAGATTTACCATGATCCCCTGCTAACATGTTATGTACTATTATGTACTATGAATCATGATTTAACCTATTCATGTTAGCAAGGGATAACTGTAACTCTATTACTGCAGTGTGCGGGACATGTGTGCTGTATATGTACTATAGATCATGATTTAACCTATTCATGTTAGCAGGGCAGAATTGCAAGTACCTCCCACAGGCTGAGCACCGAGACGCGATGCAGCAATCCTTCCCAGCGCCGACTACAAGAGGCACCTTGTGAGGCAACAGGGATCGGAGTGAAACTGTGAGTGAGGGAAGCTGGGACAGGGCTGGCTGTAAATCTATTGCTGTAGTGTACTGGACATGTGTAATGTATATGTAGTACATATATACAGCATACACCTCCACTACACTCTAGCAATAGATTTACAATTCTCCCCTGCTAACATGAATAGGTTAAATCATGATCCATAGTACATAACATGTATTTGTACTATGGATCATTTAAAGTCACCTGTCCCTTTAAGAAAAAGTATCGGTAATTGGTATCGGCAAGTACATGTAGGGGAAGTACTTGTACTTGGTCTTGAAAAAGTGGTATCGGGACATCCCTAATATATACATATTAGGGCCGCGGAAATTAATGATTAATTCCGCGATTAATCGTTAACATTTTTGTTCGATTAAAATGCTTTTGATCGCTAATGAAAATACACACCTCTCTGCTGGCTTCCGGGAGTCCCGTCGGAGATCCGGTGATGTCACCGACATCGACGTCACCGGACTCCTCCCCCCTTCCCCAAGTGGCTCCGTCGGCTAACGAAGGGAAGGGGGGAGGAGTGCTGTGACGTCGATGTCCGTGACGGCTAACGAAGGGAAGGGGGAGGAGTCCGGTGACGTCGATGTCCGTGGCGTCACTGGACTCCTCCCCCTACCCTTCGTTAGCCGACAGAGCCACTTCTAGATGTCTTCGACCAGAAGGAAGTGCCCTGACAGTGCCATCACTTCTATGATCAAGGTCTGGCTCCTCAGAGAAGGAAAAGGGATGGAATATATTGAGGTGGAGATGGTGAAGCTACTGGGGCTGAATAGCTTCAGTAGCCAGGAAGAGAATTTATGGGTGTACCCACTCAGTTTTCTTAATGGACAGCTGGTAGTTGGTACATTGTTATGGGGTCATGATACACCCCTCTTACGGGGTGGTGTTTGGCACTTAGATGGCAGGGAGTTTTTTATACAGTTTTATTTTTGTTGCACTTTATGATAAGGGTTATAAGGTATAGTTTAGGGTAATGTACATGTTTTTTCATATAATGTTCTGTTATTGTTATTATAAGTGTACATTGCTTTGGCCATTCACTTCCAATATGATATAAACTGGTTCATTTTGATTGCATGTGAAGTGTCGATATTGTAGGTGGGGAATTAGGGGAATTTGGGCTTCCACTCAGTCAAGTGAAGCTCCAGTTTTGAGGAAAAGAAAAAGTGAAATTTGTTTTTTAGTTTTTTAAGAAATTCGAGCTGCATGTTGAAATGCAAAGATAAATGGTAATAATTAGGGCTGCGGAAATTAACGATTAATTCCGCGTTTAATCATTAAAATTTTTGTTCGATTAAAATGCTTTTGATTGCTAATGAAAATACTCACCTCTCCACCGGCTTCCGGGAGTCCCGTTGGAGATCCGCTGACGTCACGGACATCTACGTCACCTGACTCCTCCCCCCTTCCCCAAGTGGCTCCGTCGGCTAACGAAGGGAAGGGGGAGGAGTCCGATGACGTCGATGTCCGTGACGGCTAACGCAGGGAAGGGGGAGGAGTCCGGTGACGTCGATGTCCGTGACGTCACCGGGCTCCTCCCCCCTTCCCTTCGTTAGCCGACGGAGCCACTTGGGCCGGTGAGTTTGCCCAAGAAACTTGTTCTACCCTATCAATTTTTAAATAGGTTATACTTACATGTAAAAGGAACATCACTGTGCAGCCTGCCAATTGACATCGAACCTTTCTTCTACAATATTCCCAGCTGGTCAGTGTGCCCACAAGTGTGGACCAAACTCCCAGGCATTGGCCTATACACATACAGCACAGCAGTGAAGTAATAAAATGAACTAGGTTCACACTAATCCAGCACGTCATTATTCTGAGTTGCCCCACTCAATCGGCGGCCATATTGAGTGGGGCACGTGAGATTAATAGCGTGCTGAATTAGTGTGATCCTAGTTCATTTTATTACTTCATTGCTGTGCTGTATGGCCAATATATACATTTATCTCTATCAGTCTCCATCACCATTAATCCCTTTGGGCACTATTAAAAAAGAGATAGCAGACTTAAGATTGTTCACCAAATGTTAGCTACCTGTTTCCATCCCTAGAACAGCTAATTGGTGAACTGGGATAAGTGAATTGACCAAAATTTACTTTGGCCCAAATGTGGCAAATTCATCACTTAAATTTCAAAAGCAAATTGGGTTGAAGTCAATTGGGGGCCAATTATCATTTGTGGCCCTTTAGGGGATGCTAAGTAATCTATTGTCACAGCTGTGGGGGACCTATCACATGCAACAACTGTGAAGCGCTTACTGATATAAAGAGTGTAAATGAACACCATAGAAACTATATAGTGTACAACCAACGCAATACACCTACTATTGACCAACAATAAATGTCAGGAATGCGCAGATACCGATACTAGTATCAGTATTGGTGCCGATTCCCAGTATTTGGGTGAGTACTCGAACTCGCTTGAATGCTCCGATACTTACCTCTGATACCGCAGCTTCCGGTCAGAGGGAGATCTCCCTCTGACCAAAAGTGCCGAGGGAGCATGGAGCTTGCTTCCTTTCCAATCAGGAAGCCAGGCAGTAGGTTATGACCTGCCTCCCAGCTTGCTGATTGGCTAGGAAGCCGGCTTCACATGTTGCTAAGCAGCATGGCTTTCTAACCAATCAGGAAGCTGGGCGGCACGTAATGACCTAACTCACGGCTTCCTGATTGGTCAGGAAGGCAGGCTGCCTAGGAACAAGTGAAGCTGGCTTCCTAGCTAAGCTGGGAGGCGGGTCATGACATGCTCCCCAGCTTCCTGATTGACTGGGGAGCCAGCTTCACTTGCTGGTAGGCAGCCTGGCTTTCTAACCAATCAGGAGTCATGACGTGCTGCCCGGCTTCCTGATTGGTCAAGAAGCGAGGCAGCCTCTGAAGCTGGTGTTCTTTCTCTAGAACACCATCTTCACAGGCAATCAGGAAGCTGGACAAAGGGCTATTATCCACCACCTGACTTCCTGATAATCGGGGCACAAGGCACCAGTACTCGGTACTCAGTACACTGGTCTCCAAATTGTGGGAAATTATCGACCTCGGAGATAAAATGTGTTCATTCTTAAATATTTTTTTTTATTTAGATGAATTAGAAAACAGGTGATAAAGGTGCTGATTGGTTGGCTAAAGTTTTCAAGATATTTCACAATAAAGATTTATACACAGGCAAATATATCTGCCTACAAGGGAGGGAGGTGTCTGTTGATCATGATGCCTCTTAACTTCTCAACAAAGTACAATAGAACAATGAAAATTATACCACATGGAAGTGTATACATTTATTTTCACATTGAGACTAAAGATTATTATCTAACTGTAATTTATTGTTCTTTTATTGCAAGGTACATTTGTCTTGGTCAGATCTACGCATCATACAGTTACATCTGGTGGCTTGTGAAAGTGTCATAGCCTAACATTTCCAAAGAACAGTTGCGTGATATTTCATGACGGCAGTGGTAAAAAAGGCATACCACCTATATTTTGGATGCAAAATAGGGGATCTGGACAAGAGTTGGGCCCCTCATTATTGTTGCACTGCATTGGATAAACAAGAAGAAAAAGTCTGTGCCTTTCGCAGTCCCAATGGTGTGGAGGGAACCCCCCAATCATAGAAGCGACTGCTATTTTTGCATGGTTCCCCCAATTGCAAAAGGGATCTCAAGAAAGAAGAAGTGGACCATTTACTATCCAAACATTCCACCCGCTCTGCGTTCTGTACTCCATGGTGAGGACTTGCCTATTCCAGATCCACCAGAATCCTACTCTCTAGACTCAGATGATGATGAAGACAATGAGCAGGATGCAGAAGATTTCAGCTGCTGCTTAACTTGATTGGAGTAGTGGCGCGAGGTTTCACATTATTGACTTTTGTATCATTCTATTTTGATATCACTTTGCAGCTACTATGGATATTTTTGACTATATGGAAAATAGAACAGTTAATCTAGAGGATGTTTTTGGTTACACTGAGCAGAAAAAGTTTAATGACATTAATTTTTGCCTGCGAAAATTAAAACATAAGATGGAAAGAAGATAAAATTATGGTGGGATTGAGAGTCTGTACCTGAGAGGAGGAAATCACTGGGAGGTGTTCGGCATCAGGTGCTTCCTCTACCTGGTTTGAATTAGAGGAACAGCGCATACAGACCCTGGTGGGTCTCTGCTAAAGGTGAGGTGCATTCCAGAAGATTTCTCTGTTGATGGTCACAGGAGACTGAGATTATTTTAAATCCAATGTTTTATCTTCTATTTTCCTAATGGACTATTGAAGATCCAGGATCATGGACATTTTTTAACCATTTATTATTTTACACATGCATTTTTTTGTGGTTGTTATTCTTTGCACATTGCATCACATTGGTTCATAGTTAACATCTATTGTATTTGATTTTTCATTATGGATATTTTGTAGCAATGCATTTACATTGAGGTGCATGTTATATACATGTGTTTCTTCTTTGTTTTGCACTTTTTACACATTGTATCAAATTTTTTCAAGGTCAGTGTCTACTATATCTGACACTTTTGCAGTTTCATTCACACAGCGCGGCTTTTACTATTAATTTTATACTATATATCTGACCACACAGATTTCAGCTGCTGCTTAACTTGATTGGAGTAGTGGCGCGAGGCTCACATTATTCAATGAGCAGGATGCAGCTGACCCGGGGCCGTTGTCGATGTAAATGTAATGCCGTATCTTGGAAACTGGAGCCAATTAATACTCAGGACTTAATTTTCCTTTATTAGTGACCCAATTCTGGTAAAATTCAGCTACTTTCATTCCGAGGCTTTCTCCTTGTAGACCAGTGGTATCGGCAGGTACCGAAAAAAAAATATTGGTACTCGTACCCGATACCGAAAAACCAGTATCGGTGCATCCCTTATAAATGATGCAATACCAGTGCAAATGGTTCTAAACTTTTAAATCAATGTCCATGTCATTGTCTGGATAATATTAGAATGTGATATTATCCATATACAATAGAATCGATTCCACAACTAACGTGAAGCATTCCACCTAAAAGTGCTTCTTTTGGAATAACACTTATTTATACCTCAAGAGGGACCTTTGCCAATATACAAAACATAATTTAGCTGTTTCCCCAAAATACACTCCAATTATAAATGCTCAGTAAATGTTGCTAAAAGAAGCTAGTTATATTCAGCTGGGCTTGTTCTGTAATGTTGAGGATGTTTCATAGCTTCCCCAAGCCACTTCTTAGAGCAGAGCTCCAGGCAAATCAAATCTGCAAGGGTTAATTGCATGTTTTGTCTAGGGAGCTAAAATAACAAACTTATACTCACCTGAAACACGATCACAATTTGCTCTTGTCCCAGTGGAAATCCAGTCACCAATAACACTCTGACAGAGGTCACACTTCCTCACTTTATGCTAAAAAGAAGAAGTTTAGGCTGCATTTTAATTTTAAAGCGTAATAGTACTTTTTACTTATTACTGGTACACAGAAGGGGATTTATCAAAATCGGAGCAGACAAAATCTGGAGCAGCTGTACTTGGCAACCAATCAGCTTCTCTATTTCATTTTTTTTCAAATTCTTTATTTTAAAAAACAAGTTTATCCATACAATAATATTGCACATCTGTAGGATTACATTTCAATGAAGGTGTAAAGTGCCAGCACTAATAGGAGGCTAGAGTTCTATCGCATGGGTCCTGCAACTTTTCAAAAGACAAAAATACATCCAAAAATATACATATAAGGGAACATGAACGAACATTGGGGGTGTGACGATACATGTATGATCCTTCTGCCCTGCCGCTTATCGGCCTATTTAAACTCCAAGCAGCAACTGCTAGTTGCTGGAAAATCTCAGCTGTACCTGTAACTGTGTTCCCGTATGTGAATCCTGTGACTGACCCGGCTTGCTCCTGTTTCCTGCTGTCTGCTACCTGCCTTCTGACATCGGCTTGTCAGACTACTCTCCTGCTTCCTGCTTCGGCTCTGATCTGCCTGTTCGGTTCTGACCCGGCTTCCACTGACCATGTCCCTGTCTATTCTCCTGGCCTGCCAGCTACTGACCCCGTCCGTCTGAATCCTGGCTGCCTGAATCCTGCTTCCTGCATCTGGCTTCCTGCATCTGGCTGCCTGAATCCTGCTTCCTGCATCTGGCTTCCTGCATCTGGCGTCCTGCATCTGGCTGCCTGAATCCTGCTTCCTGCATCTGGCTTCCTGCATCTGGCTGCCTGAATCCTGCTTCCTGCATCTGGCTTCCTGCATCCGGCTTCCCTATCATTACCAGCAGGTCATCAGCCATCAGCATTCACAGGCACTGGTGTCTCTCTCCGTACGTGCGCTACCTGTGCCATCTCGTGGGGGGTGCTCTGACGAGAGTTACAAAAGGAGCCTCCCTCATCATTCAGACCATACCAGGTATGTGACAGTATCGTTCCGGACAAAGTGCTGAGCCTTATGGATACCTGCCTTAGTTAACGTAATGAGTCCTGGCTCCTCTAATCCCGGGGTGAAGCTAGGATTCCCCAAGATTGGAAATAGGGGAGAAGGGGCAGGTGAGATATTCTCCTTTGGGAAAAATTTACGACATACTGCCCAGGTTGGTCCTATGGTAGGGTGGGTTTTTACTTGGATCGGGACCCTATCTTGACACCATGGTAGGGCGGACAGTGGAATCTCGGTCACTGACTGTTCGAGTCCTATCCACTGTTTAAGTGTATCATGGCGGCACCAATCGATTACCCTTGTGAGGTGGCATGCTGTGTGGTATCTAGTCACGTCAGGCAAGCCGATGCCTCCATGGAATTTATGCATACGCATAGTCGATGATTTAATCTTAGGCGGTTTGTGGGCGGTTTGCATAGAAAGTGTACAAAAGCACTGTTAACGGCTTTAAGAAATGACTGTGGGACGTGGATCGGAAGGGTTTGCATTAGATACAAAATGCGCGGCATCACATTCATTTTCAGAATATTGCATCTACCGAACCAGGAAAATTTACCAGCATGCCACCTCGAGAGATCCAATCGAATTTCTTTGAGTAGTGGAGGGAAGTTAAGGTGAAAGGTGTGGGAAAAATCTGCCGGGATAATGGTGCCTAGATATCCTAGCGATTCCATGCCCCACCGAAATGGGAACGCCGATCTCAAGCCCGTGAGGAGGAAGACAGGGACAGATATATTTAGGGCCGTAGATTTTTGAAAATTGATGAGGAAACGTGACACTGCTCCATACATTTCAAATTCCTGCATCAGGTTCGGTAGGGATACATTCGGGACAGTAAGGAGAAAGTGTAGGTAGTCAGCGAAAGCCGCAACTTTGTGTCTACCTCTGCTTCCTAGGTCTACTCCCGTAATAATACCATTAGCCCTGACTCTGCGGAGGAAGGGTTCCAGGGTGAGGATGAATATAATGGGCGACAGCAGACAGCCCTGCTGCGTGCTGTTGAAAATATCGAAGGTGTCTGACAGCAATCCATTAACCGGGACCTGTGCCGTTGGTCTGGAGTATTTCGCCATTATCCATTACATCATTACCTCACCCAGGCCCAAAGTCCGGAGTGTCAGCTCCATGAACGTCCAGTCAACGTGGTTGAATGCCTTCTCCGCGTCTGTAGATAGAAGCAGAAGAGGCCTTGACCGGATGAACGACGCATGTATGACATCTAGTACCCACGTAACATTATCTCTAGCCTCTCTAGTGGGCATAAATCCCACCTGATCAAGATGGATGAAGTCTTGTAAATGAGGGATCATGCGTGAAGTCAACATTTTTGTAAAAAGTTTTAGATCTGAGTTGAGCAATGAGATAGGCCTGTAGTTGGAGCAAAGTTGGGACTGCCAACACCGTACCAGGAAGTACAATGGGGGTAACATTTGCATTTCTATATTGGTAGTTTCTTAGTTGATGGGGCACTTATTGGAATCTACACTAATTGTACAGTTACAATTTGAAGTGAACATGTGGCCAGGCTATAGACATTTAGGTACATTCTAATATTCTCAAAAAGCTGTTAATGAGTTTAAAAACAAGCCCTCAATTACTTCTGCAGCTACAGGCAATGTGTAGCAATGTATCCTCAACAGGGGAAGCATTGTTCATCTATTCTCTCTTCTAACTCAGACCCCCCTGCTCTCCATCCCAGCAATGACTTTGTTATAGAAGGAGCAAGCAGGGTGAGCTGAGCTCCTGTGAGAACAACCTAAATATCTTCAATGCTTCTGCTGTGAATTTAAATAATACACTGCTCCACAGCACATGCAGCTACAGAGGTCAGTGAAGGCTAGTTATAAAGCTAATTTACTACTCGGTAAGTATATAAATATATG
>NW_017306276.1:3484182-3516884 GCF_000935625.1 Nanorana parkeri | reverse complement strand
TATATATATATATATACACACACACACACACTTCAATCTCCATAACCTGGTAACAATTTCACTTCAAGCAGCTCTGTGTATTGCATTTGTACATGAAACCTTATGTAAACTTCTTCCAATATATAATACTATTTAAATAGAAGTTGCACTTTTAGCATTTACCAATTTGAATTATATTTAAAACACCTGCTAGTTCCATTTGATATGCAGATCATATTGTATTTCAATGAATATGCATTATAATCAGGCGATGAACTTGACATTGTGTTATGCTACTTAAAAAAGTTTTAGCATGGTTGTGTTGTGAAAAGTTAAGTTACAATGTCATGCTCGGGTTTTAAAGGCCAAACAGTTACACTTAAACATTTTCATTTGCATACATACAGCATTTTAAATATTCCTAAGTGAAATAAAAATCAGGTATTACTTGTAGGAGGGAGGTTTTTTACTGTAAGTCTACTCATTACCGATGGGTGCTCCATGCTGATGTTGATAGAGCAATAACTTAACAGCCTAATGTTAGTCTATGGGCAACTGGATCTAAATGGATTTATGTCTGTTTACATATGATTACCCCTGACTCCGGCTGATGGGTTACTCTGTGATAACCCCGGGGGCAAATCTGCCGCAGACTTTCCTTCTCTTCTGCTGAATTGGTACAGTCTCGAGCTCGGGATATGAGAATCAACACAGACACAAAGGCGTGTGGTATATGCTCAATATCAAAGATTTATTGTGAAACAAGGAATATATACAAAACTAAGAAATAGATGACGGAGCTTAAACCAATAAAAATCATGCACGTGTATATACATTAATATATGCTACTATGAGTCATAGAACGGTTATACAGGTGGTTACAGAAAGGGAGATAAGAAGACAGTTTTAATGATGCAAGAATACAGCTGCCAACAAGAGAAAGCGGTTCAAGGGCAGTTTATTCAGAACCCTATAAAAAGCACAGCTTGACTTGCTCAAAATATTAACTATATACAAACCAAGAATGAGAGAATAACATGAATTCTCCTATCTATCCCTCCTTTCATCTCAATGGGATAACACTATAAAATATTCCCTTTATACTGGCACGTAGTTGTGATAAAAGAGATTAGTGGAAAAGATTGCTATTGTTTAAAAGATTGTGTCATTGTTAAAAAATTATGGATACATTGCAAACAGCAGCAAAGCCCAATTAAGTAACAAACAGCTATAATTAATCCTCCAATAATTTGTCTCAAACTCCACATATCAGGTAACCACGCCAGTCCCACCAATTACCAAAAACATCCTGTTTAATTCCTGATGCTAACTCATGCAAAGCTTGAATATTTGACTGGATTGAAGTAGCATGATCAGTTAGATTAAAGCAACACATACCCTCAAAATGTTTACCTCCATAGTTGTGTTTAAGGTGTAAGTAATCTATAGCTACTCGATTCTAGAATGCAAAACTATTTAATTCAACTATGTAAAAAGGTTACAAAAAGTTGTTCTTGTTAGAAGAAAAGATAAAATGACCACTTATAAAAAGCAAGATGGGTACAAAGAGTTAATATATATACGTATATATGTTCTTACACATCTCCCCCTTTTGTTCATTTATAAACACCCCATGTCCATAAGACCATGAGTCCAAGGTACTTCCATATGGAAGAAACATCTGGCATGTCTCCTCAACTCTGGCTCTCCTAATCTTTTTGTGCCAGCAGGAGTTCCATTCCCTTGGAAAAGAGTCTCTTAAAGATTAGGTCCATAGGTGGGTGTTCCTTCAGTAAGATGGGAGTAGAATCGTGTAGGTTTTTTGACTTGCATACTCAAAATGAAAGGTACATAGCAATTTTAAGTGCTAAGTAAAGAAATAAAATGAGCAACAATGCCATAAAGATTACATTCCTTTTTAAAACATCCAGAATTCCACTAAGCAAAATATCCTAAGGATCTTAACCCCTTCATGACTGAGCTTGTTTTTAGTTTCTGTTCGTAAATGACTGACACACTTTTGACATTTTTGCTGTGTGATTCTTCCACGTCAGTAATATACTTTCGTACCCACACATATTATATATTGTTTTTTAGCGGACAGATAGGGCTACATATTTATATCACATATGTGTGTCTAACGCCTCACTTAGGACAAATAGAATATAAAAAAAGAGGAAAAAACGTTAAAAAAACACTTTTTCCCCCAGTTTGTAGTATTTTTTACAAAACCAGCACACCTAAAAAAATGCAATAAATACATTTATTTATTTGTCCTTTATTTTTAATTTTTTCACTTATTTTTTTTCTTTACACTTTTCACTATTTTTTAAAAACTGTTAAAAATTTAATTTTATTTATTTAATTATATCAAGCAGTCATTGTGAATTAATCTCACTATTACTGCTTGATAAATTAATAAATTTTTGGTTATTATTAGGCTGGGCACACACCTTACAACCATCGCAAGACTTTTGTCTTGCGATGGTTGTAAGGTACTTAAAAAAACATACGATCTGCCTATCTTGCATAGGCAGATCGTACTTGCGATGATCGCAAGCCACGCCCCCTGAGGGACGGGCTTCCGATGACCGCAATCCCTAACGGGCAGTGTGCGCTTGATCTATCCGCAAGTTTCACCATGTAAATATGAGTCTGCAACCCCCCCTCCCCCCCGGTCGATCCCTACACTGGCTTCCAATAGCTCAAAGGATAAAATTACAAAGCCATCCACAACTCTGCCCCAGCTATACCTCAAATCTTGTCTCAAAATATCACCCTAACTGTCCCCTCCGCTCTTCCCATAAACCTCCTGCTTTCCAGCTCCCCTGATCAACTCCTCCCATGCTCGCTTCCAGGACTTCCCTAGAGTCTCTCCCGTCCTCTGGAACTCTTTACCCCAACATGTCCGTCTGTCTCCCACTCTGACTGCCTTTAGGTGATCCCTTAAGACTCATCTCTTCAGGGAAGCCTAGCCCACCTCAACCTAACCACTCAACCATCACATTCTCAAAAAATTAATCCCCACACAGCTACCTCCTCATGTATCACTTGCCACTCCCTTTTAGATTGTAAGCCCTCACGGGCAGGGCCCTCCTTACCATCTTGTCTCGAATTGTATTGTAATTATAATGTCTTCCTTATATGTAAAGTGCTGTGCAAACTGTTGGTGCTATATAAATCCTGTATAATAATAATATGCAAATTTAAACACAGAATTTCCTTGTACAAAGCTTACAAGATTTCTGACAACATCAACGGGTACTTATGTTTAAGACTATTTAATATGCGAGCTTGCATAGCATATGCCTGTTAAATAAAACATTTTATATAGACGTTAAATAATTGTATTAAATGATAAAGGTGCATAGGCAGGATCGTATCTGCCGCGAGGCAAACAAGGCAGTTTTCAGGGGGGGTGACAAAAATGCTGCCCCCAAACAGTTAGGCAGCCGGGTGGAGGTGGCGGTGGCAGAGGAGTCAGAAGACGCAGAGGAGTCGGCGAGGAGGCGAGAAGTGGTGGCAGTGGAGGAGGCGGAAGAGGCAGAGGAGGCAGAGCAGCATGAGGGTGAGGGGAGAGGCCGGGGGCGACAAATCGATGTCTGATCAGGAAGGGGCGGGGCCAGAGCACTGTCGCGCCATAGGAAGCCGGGTCACCAAAGAGCCGTCAGGCTGCGGAGGAGGCCGGACCCTGCAGCACCAGTCCAGCGGTGGAGGAAGCCGGGGACCAAGCAGCAGGTAAGAGGATCACACTGCTGCTAAAAGCACCCTGCAGAGCCCAGCATGGATTCTGCACAGCCTACTTGAGAGTCTCTGTGGTGCATCACAAGGCGTTTGCCTCAGGTGGCAGAATCAAAGGGAGAGGCAAAAATTATGGGGTCTCAACGTACCGGCCCGCGAGCCGGTACTTTGGGTACGTGGTCACGGACCGCATACCTGACTTGCGGGAGCAGCTACACGGTCTGCATCTCTGTCGGATGCAGACCGTGTGGCTGAGTCTGCGCCGGCACTTGGATCTTTTCGGCCAGCGCTCTTTCAGTGAACGCTGGCCGAAAGGATTGTGCAGGATTGAGTGGTAAGGTCTGCAGCAGACCTTACCAATCGACCACCGGATCACCAGCAACCGACGTGCCGCCTCACAGCCTCCTCCCTGCAACAAGGTAAGCAGGAGAGGGGGCTTTGTATTGCATTGTAGGTGCGGGGGAAGGGGGGGACTGGGAATTATTTTAAATGTGTGTGGGTGGACATATATATTACAACCCCAGTCCGTGTCCCCCTCCCACACACACACCTGCACACCGCATGTAATGATACGTGATATGTTTACATTCGGTTAGGAATCAGTCACTCTCCCTGGAAGCAATGATTGTGCATCCAGGGAAAGTGTTTTCTAACCGCATGTAATCATATGACATTCCATTACATGCATTGTGCAGGCGTTTACATGGAGCTGCTGTCACCTGATCATTAACTTGAATAGGTGACAGCTGCCACTTGTAAACGCCAGATTAGGGATTTCTGCTGCAGTAAAACGCAAGTTTCTGATACAGGAATCCCTAATTGCACCTAAACCTACAGATATGAATGGGGCCTTATTGTGTGTATATTGGTGTCTGTAGTACCATACCGGATACAGTTAAATTTTATTTTAAAGTATGACATCTGTCAAGCGGCCCCCATGAGAGAAGAAAATTTGTCAAGTGGCCCCCGAGATGGAAGAGGCGGGGGGCGAAGATGGAGGAGGCAGGGGGCAGATACACTGACGGAGGAGGGTGGAGGCGTCGCCGGAGCTCCAGTTGGGCGGCGAAGATGACAAGGAGGCCGTGTCTGGCGCCGAGGATGAGGAGGGCGCCCAGTCGTGCGCCGAGGACAAGGAGGCTGTGTTGCAGAGAGGTCAGGCCATGCAAAGTAAGAGAACTGTGCTGGCAGAGCCAAGCATAGCTTCTGCACAGCCCACCAAAGATTCTCAGGTGTGCTGTGCAATACCCTTTGGTTGGCTATGCAGGGTCCGTAGGGGGCTTTGTCGGGTCTCAGGGGGGCTTTGCAGGATCCATAGTGTGCTCTACAGCCTGCAAAGCCCGCCACAGATCCTGCAGAGCCTTCTTGAGATCCTGCAGGATCTGTGGGGGCTGTGCCGAGTCTCAGGGGGCTTTGCAGAATCTGTGGTTGGCTTTGCAGGATCCATAGGGGGCTCTGCAGCCTGGGGGGGAGTTTTGTCTTGCCTAGGGCGGCCCCAAACCGGAATACACCACTGCCCCACTGCAGGGTCTAAGGGGAGCTGTGCAGGATCTGTGGTGGGCTCTACGGGGTCTATGGTGGGCAAGCCTCTGCCCACCATAGACCCCACAGATCCTGCAAAACCCCCCTGAGACCCTGCAGAGCCCCTCACAGAACCTGCACAGCCCCCCCTGAGACCCTGCAGTCTGCAGTGAACCTTCTGTGGTTAGTAGGTTTTACACTACAATACTGAGACCAGCTAGCCATAAAGCCATGGATAATTACAGATTCATTAATAGTGATTAAATAATAAGATTAATTCATTAATAATGCTTGTAAATCTTAATTTTTGAGTTTAAGGTTTCTTTTAACTATTCATTTTGTGAAAAAAGTTTACTATAAAGTACAACCAGGGACTATGTTTACCAACAACATTATAGAGAGAAAGGAGAGGTGATATAAAGGATGTGGGTTTCTGCCAGTGAGGTCTTATGTTGCCTAGCATAGTGCCAAGCACTACTCGTGGATTAGTAGACAAATATACAGTATATATATATTTTGTTCTTATGGAGATGAATGTATCATATTCTGCTTTTTATATTGATGACAGTGGCTCTCATTGCCTCATGCACAGTTTAAATTAGATGTAAAACCACACATTTAGTTGTCTAAAGCGCCGTGTGTTCTAAACAACTTGAATGTGCTCACCTGTTTTCATCCTTTTGTTGCAGATTCAGATGTACCACAGCCTCTTTACAGCCACTTCTTGTCTACTATGTGTGGGTGGGGGTGATCGAAAGGCTAGGACCAATGTGTAAGAAATTCATAATGCCAGGCCCCTCCTAGTGCTTGGGATACACCATGCCATATTGATGGCATGGAAGTTGTCCCATTCTCATGGCCACAGGCTCATTTATTAAACTTGTTCAATTAACTTGTTTCACAAAGATACTGGCCCAGGTGGTAGCACTACTTTGCCCCAGAACCACCTCTGTAGCCCATTGGTTGGTTGCCACAGTTACCTCAAACACACACTGACTTGTTATTTCTCCTGCTTCCTCTATACAGTCCTCAGTACATGGCTTTTGATTACTTTATCCTGTTCTTGTTTTAACAATTTCCATGTTTTTTTTTATTTTTAAGAAAAATTATTTGTTTGTCTTTTTAATCATTTGTTGCATTGTAGTGCTGCTGATCTCCTGTAGCCTCTTTGGTGCCTCTTTTTGTTTAACCCATTAGTGACACAGCTTCAGAAAATGTTTTCGCTTCTGGGGACCGTAGCAATTTTGCCATTTTTGCTCAACACCAGCGCCTCTTGATTGCACAGACAAGTATAAGAGTTTTCTATACTTGTTGTCGCAATCTAGGGGTGCTATCGTCATGTGAAGAACATCCTCCACCCCTCCCCCCCCCCCCCCCCCCAACTGTCCCTCATTTGAAGTGACTGTTGCTTTGGAATCAGATAGATCCTTCAATCTTTCTTTTGGTCTAATGTACAGCTTTTGAAAAGCTAGCAAATAGGAAAAGTAATGGTGAAAAGAAGACCATTCTGGTTTTAACCAATTATTTTTGGCATGTAAATGCTTAATGGTTTGCATCACTAGGGGTGTGCCCATTGCCTAAAAACATTGTGTTGGAAGGCATCCCTCTTTTTCATCTCAAAAGGTTGGGAGGTATTTACTGTAGTCCATTGGAAGCTCATGTGGCAAGGTGACCATACAGGAGGACAATTGTGAGACAGGGCGTTGTCATCCTATAACAGGAAGTGACTGTATAAGGTTCTGCTTGAAGGGATCACCAGTATTATTTTAATGAAAGCTGCATATTTACATATATTTAAAGGTTTATTTTTCAAGTAATAGCAATTATCAATATTCTGAAGGTAGGGTTTGTGCGCATGTGAGTTGTATGGGTGTAGGCAGCTATACAGAAATGCTGAATAAATCACCCTGCAGGCTTGCATTCCAATGACTGTCCTTTGGATAGTGACCCAGGGATAGTCAATAATAGATGTGGATTTGCATACTTTTATTGAATCCTTAGGACAGAGTTTATTTTTATAAATATATTGGGGATTCAGTATCTTGCGATTACAGGTGGAGCCTAAAATGTTGGACCCTTTGGAGACTCCAGTAGTGAAAACTCCCTGATACAGTATTTCAGATCTGCTCGTCCCACTTTAGAATTCTGAGTGTTCCCAATCAATTTGGGGTGTTCCTTCTGTGCCTGCCACATTCTCTATAACATACAGTAGATGAGACATTGAACTGGGATAGGTATAATGTCTACTGCAGGGATGCAGCACATAGATCTTATAATGGGAGACCCCAAAAGATGTAAAAAATCCTTAGGTGGCTTAAATCTCCAGCATAATCAGTTTTGGATGGAGTGACCCTTTAACATAATTTATTTTCACTTTGATAATTATTTCTAACCACTTACAAAATCGTTTTGTGTTGTATAAGAGATAAATTAATGTAATTGTAATGTGAAGAAAGTGTTTAATTATTTAAAAATGGGCAATCATCAGATGCATCTTATTTACTTGAAGGTGTCCTCGTAGAAGATTACTAAAATATTATCAGTAATTTATCAAACTGGATGAGAGGAAAAATGGGCACATGACACTATAAATGACACAAACATTTTGTAACCTCATTTTGAAAAAATGTGAAACAGGCAAAATCAAGGGAATGGATGAAGGTGAATTGGATCTAATTGTTATGTGATCTTTTATAAACACTGACCTTAACAGAGAACGCTATGTGGATTATTAAGCATCTGTTGACCTTCATGCTATCCGTCATAAATACATGAGAGTGGTTTGCCTTTGCTGAATCACTTTGTAAGATAATATGGCTTCTGTAGATCAAAAGTAGAATTTACTCACTGTTACATTGTACTTGAATGGTCTTAATCACCTGTTTGTTCGATACTTACGATTTGTTAAAATATTTGAATAAAAACTTATTATGTAAAAAAAAGTAGAATTTACTAAGCAGCCAGTAATGTGCACCCCATATTTTAGTGGCTCACTTATTTCTTAAATGAGTGCTGTACCTGTGACGGACCGCCTGGTACCCCGACTGGGTACCTCCGTCAGAAATCATCTTTCTCCACTCTGGAACCGGAAAAGCATAAATACAGCTCAAACCTTCCCCTAAAAACCAGGCAGGACTAGTCTCTTAGGGTAAAAACCAAGAACTGACTTTATTGAAACATTGGAAGTAAGAATATTGAGGGGGGACATGATTTTCATGTACAAAATGTTTACCGGGGATAGCAACATTAGCAGCAAACTCTTTACAATTAACTCCATGACAAGGACGAGCCTAAAATTGGTGGAGAAAAAATTTCAGCACAAGGGACGAAGGGGATTCTTCTCAGTCAGATCAGTCAGGGTCTGGAACTCGCAGCCGCATGCTGTGATTTCGGCTGAGCGACTGGAATCGTTCAAGAGACGATTTCCTCAGGGACCGTAATATACAGGGGTACAAGTACTCTTATGGATGAGAACACACAGGGACCTATACATACGCACACATCAGTAGGACCATACACATACACACAATAGGTTGGACTTGATAGACATATGTCTTTATTCAACCTCAAATACTATGTAACTATGTAACAGACCATTCCCTCCCCAATGCCTTAATGAATGAATAGGGAGAGAGGAGACACATGTGATGTGATTATCTGCTGAGTTTCTATCATATGGTAATCTACTCATCTACCCCCGAGTCAGCTACACCTAGAGTCAGCTATCTCAATCCCATCATTAACACAATAAAACAAAGGAACAATTAAACTGTAACAAGTTCAATGGGAGTCTTAGTACAGAATTAACCCCCTTCAGTGCTGCTGAATTCACAGCCTGTACCTATAATGAACACAGTGTCACTTAAACGTAATGCCAGGGAAAATATGCAGTCTATCCATTCCACACATAAACCTAGGATAATAGTTCCTTGTAACCCCAAGAGGTCCGAGGGGGGGTCTCCAAAGTCCTTGGTCCATAGTCAGTAGGAAGGAGGCCAGCCCCCAGGCTCCTCCGACAGCCCCAGTGACGGTTCAGTCCATCACAGTACCCACTAGGGTTGCACAGATACTTTTCGAGTACCAGTGCAGATACTTGGCATTTTCATGAGAACTACCAGGGTTGCAGCGGTTGCAGCTGGGACCTGGCTCTGGCACTCCCCCACTGTCCTGAAATCATTAGTCTGTATTGTTTTAGAAAAACTGTCACATGACAATAAACAAAAATGTATCAGTACTCGTACTTGTAAGTACTCAGCAAGTACCAGTACTCGTACTCGCAAAACTGGTATCTGTGCATCCCTTTATTTATATTTATAAAAACAAAATCGTACATTAAAACAGAAATGTACAAATCCCAGGAGCTCCGTGTGCTCCTTACAAATGACAACTGCCTCCTAATTTTTGAATTTTTCTCTAGTGTAGTCTTGGAGCTCAAAAGTATCGGTACATGTACTCGTACTTGTACCGAGTACTGTACTTGGTATCTGTGCAACCCTAGTACCCACCACCCCAGAAAGGTTTATATGCATTATGTGAAAGAGTCTTTAACATTCACATTTACACTATATGTCCATTGCACCTGTATAAGTTAGTTGGCTATTCTATCTAAAACAATGGTCATTAATATGGAGTTGCCTTCCCTTTTACTGCTTTGCAAGTACAATAGCCTCCACTCTTCTATCTGAGAGAGCATTCCATAAGATGTTGGAGCATGTCTTTGAGAATTTGTTCCCATTCAGCCAAAAGAGCTTATGTGAGGTCAGGTACTGATGTTGGAAGATCTGGGTCACAATTAGTATTCCTTTTCATCCCAAAAGTGTACAATATGGTTAGGTAATCGGCTTTGAGCAAATACTGTAAGTTCCACCACATCAAACTCATTAAACCATGTCTTCATGGAGCTGGCTTTGTGTACAGCAGAACAGTCATGCTGGAATGCCAAAACTATTGCCACAAGGTTGAAGTTGCAGAGTTGTCTAAAATTTATTTAGGGCTAGTTCACACCATGTCTGTTGAACTGCGTTTTTCTGCATACAACACATGTATGGTCAAAACAGTGCACATAGAAAACAATGATTTTCTATGTGCCCAGTTCACACCATACTTGTGCACTGGTGTGCAGAAAAATACAGCTCAATGGGCATGGGGTGAAAAAGCACTAACATTTTGTCCACTCCTGGTACTTAACGCTACCTGCCATCCCTCTGTAATCACAAGAATCTCAGGGCCAGTAAAGGTTCTGGCACACAGATCTTTTATGGGTTGCGAAGGTGGCAGTACTGGTATTTGAGAAGCATAGAGATGCAAAGGGCAGCTAAGCTTTTTATGGCGTTGTCAGGTTGACTGGTAATGAATAATGACCAGCCTACACAACCCATACAAATGAATTAGTTAATGTCACCAGTTTTGAGGTAAACAGGTACACATTTACATACAAAATTTTGCTATTAGGCTATTTCTACTTACACCCACTACAACAATCCCATACCATCATTCTCCTTCACATATTTCTGGAATCCTAGCGTCCAGAGCACTTCAGCTCTCTAACAGGGAAGATTGAGAATATAAATTAATTGAATTGTGCCTGGAGAACTTGAAATACATGAAAGACTCAGGAGCCAGATATGTTTAATTTTATCCTTTTTATACTTACAGTTTACTTTCAGATTTCAGCTTTGGTTTGCAGCCAGAATACATTTATTTTCAAAAGCAAACCGAGATTTATTTTTAGTACCTTTGTTCACGTACTCAGGGCTTTTGCCTGGTACACTTGAGCTGGTATGGACGCATTTACAAGGGTAAACTACCAAGCAGTGATACGCTTCCAGGTTTAAATCTAGTCATTGGCTTATTGCTTTGTTTCTAATTGATTCCCAGCTGTTTATCATGCTTTTTATATTTACTGTTTGAATTATACCATCTTTGCCACTGTTGCAGGACATGGCAATAGCATGACTCTATTGTTGTGCAAAATATTTTCTACTGGCTTATATTTTTAAAGAAAATCTGTCTCCATAAAATTCCTACCAAAATAACCCCCCACTGCATATCAAAGGACTCTCTGAAGGAGCCCATACACTGCACGATTCTCGTATGAGAATCGCGGGAAAACCCGTGATTGTACGAGAATAGATGGGCAGATCGTACGTTTTTTTACTTACTTTACAACCCTTGCAAGACAAAAGTCTTGCGAGGGTTGTAAAGTGTATGGGCACCTTTACCTTCAGCATGCTTTCCATATCAATCAACCCCAGGTGAAACCAAGTGCAATGAATGAAAGCTAGTAGTTGTTACATTTAACTACATTTGTTCTGTAATATTGAATATGCTTCACAAGTTATGCAAGCCAGTTCTTCACATCTGAAAGGGTGGGTTGGACAAACTGTAAACAGTCCAGCTGAATGTAGTGTGGCAGTGTAAGCCAATGCCACGGTGAAGGATGGCGACTTTGGCACCCAGGACTCTCAGCCAAAGGGGCTGAGAAGGTCCAGAAAGTAAAGCATGTTATAAGGAAGAACCTGGCTTTTCAGGTTCTTCCAGGTTTTCCTAAATGTAGCTGGGATCTGGAGCTCTGGAGATCTCTTAGAGCTCTGGGTGGGATGAGATCTCCAGTCCTGGGGCCAGGTGTTACCAATGACCAGTATAGCTGGATCAGGTGGCTGAGAGCAGCCTTATTAGGAGTCGGGACCAGAGTTCAGAGAGAAGTGTTGGAGTTGTGTGCGTGCAAGGAGCACACGGACACAGGCAAACTCGGGTACGCGCTGGATGCACACGGAACAGCCACGGGTGGCTGGGAGAGGTCAGGAATGTCGGTGACCCCATGGACCTGTTGGACGCACTGCTGGGAGAGCAGAGTGAGTGCCCATGAGGGGAGAGGTCAGGAAGGTCGGTGACCCTAGGGCCTGTGGTACACACTGCTGAGAGAGCAGATTGAGGGCTCACGAGGGGTGAGCAGTGTGAGTGTCTTGGAGCTGTGGAAAGCTACCGAGCGAAGCTAAAAGACTGTCATTTATGTTGAGACCAGAAACCGTCTTGAGCACAGGGGAGGTCTACCCTGTGGATGGAATTATATATTTGTGTTTGCCCTAAATAAACTGCATTTTACTTGCACCTCCGGTCTACAGTGGAGTGTCCTTGTTACAGTAGCTAACTACTATTAGATATACCATGACCTGAATGAATGAGACCTGTATAAATGCAATGGGGTTGATTTAATAAAGGTAAATAGGCTGTGAATAAATGAGGTGAAGCTCTGCTGACTTCCAACACCCAATCTTGTGCAAATAATTGGTTATTTTTTCCAAAGTGAATGTTCACAACATTCACTAAACTAAGGGAAATTCCCTTGAAAAGTGCAAATTTCCTTGCAAAGAGAACAGACTATTTGTCGCATGTACACACAAACAAGCTGCAATATATCACATTTTGTTCTTGGGATTCGATAGACTTTAATGAGGGCAGTGGGGATACCTGATTTTACTTCAAAGCACATTTACTCTCTTATAATATATAAGATCGGAAGGATATATTATATATAATTTCTACTTTCATTTTGCCACTTTGCAAATCGGCCTTTTTCTGGTTCTTCTTCAGTGACATCCCTTCTCCAGCATAGAGACTGGTCTTTCCCCAGTTAGGTCCCTCCTCCAGTGCACACACGTTGGTCTTTGCCCAGTTATATCCCTCCTCCAGCGCACACACATTGGTTTTTCCCTGAATCCCTCCTCCAACAGACACACGCACATTGGTCTTTCCCCTGAATCATTCCTTCTGCAGACACACACACATATTGGTCTTTCGATTGTATCCTGCCTCCAGCACACACACATTGGTCTTTTCTCTGTATCCCTCCTCCATCACACACACACACATCTTTCCCTGTATCCCTCCTCCAGTACACACACATTGGTCTCTCCCTGTATCCCTCCTCCAGCACACACACATTGGTCTCTCCCTGTATCCCTCCCCCAGCACACACACATTGGTATTTTCTCTGTATCCCTCCTCCAGCACACACCCACACCCCCACGTCTTTCCCTGTATCCCTCCTCCAGCACACACACACACATATCTTTCCCTGTATCCCTCCTCCAGTACACACACATTGGTCTTTTCTCTTTATCCCTCCTCCAGTACACACACATTGGTCTTTTCTCTGTATCCCTCCTCCAGTACACACACATTGGTCTCTCCCTGTATCCCTCCTGCAGCACACACACCTTGGTCTTTTCTCTGTATCCCTCCTCCAGTACAAACACATTGGTCTCTCCCTGTATCCCTCCTCCAGCACACACACATTGGTCTCTCCCTGTATCCCTCCCCCAGCACACACACATTGGTATTTTCTCTGTATCCCTCCTCCAGCACACACGCACACACACACGTCTTTCCCTGTATCCCTCCTCCAGCACACACACACACATATCTTTCCCTGTATCCCTCCTCCAGTACACACACATTGGTCTTTTCTCTTTATCCCTCCTCCAGTACACACACATTGGTCTTTTCTCTGTATCCCTCCTCCAGTACAAACACATTGGTCTCTCCCTGTATCCCTCCTCCAGCACACACACATTGGCCTCTCCCTGTATCCCTCCCCCAGCACACACACATTGGTATTTTCTCTGTATCCCTCCTCCAGCACACACGCACACACACACGTCTTTCCCTGTATCCCTCCTCCAGCACACACACACACACACATCTTTCCCTGTATCCCTCCTCCAGTACACACACATTGGTCTTTTCTCTTTATCCCTCCTCCAGTACACACACATTGGTCTTTTCTCTGTATCCCTCCTCCAGTACACACACATTGGTCTCTCCCTGTATCCCTCCTCCAGCACACACACCTTGGTCTTTTCTCTGTATTCCTCCTCCAGTACACACACATTGGTCTCTCCCTGTATCCCTCCTCCAGTACACACACATTAGTCTTTCCCTTGTATCCCTTCTCCAGCACATACACATTGGTCTTTTCACTGTATCCCTCCTCCAGCACACACACATTGGTCTTTCCCTTGTATCCCTCCTCCAGCACACACACACATTGGTCTTTTCACTGTATCCCTCCTCCAGCACACGCACATTAGTCTTTTCCTTGTAGCCCTCCTCCAGCACACACACATTGGTCTTTTCTCTGTATTCCTCCTCCAGCACACACATTGGTCTTTCCCCTGTATCCCTCCTCCAGCACACACACATTGGTCTTTCCCTTGTATCCCTCCTCCAGCACACTCTTTGGTCTTTACCCTGTAAACCTCCTCCAGCACACACATATTGGTCTTTCCCCTGTATCCCTCCTCCAGCACACACACACACACACATTGGTCTTTCCCTTGTATCCCTCCTCCAGCACACACACCCATTGTTTTTTTCTCTGTATCCCTCCTCCAGCACACACACATTGGTCTTTCCCTGTATCCCACCTATAGCACACACACATTGGTGTTTCCCTGTATCCCTCCTCCAGCACACACACATTGGTCTTTCCCTGTATCCCACCTATAGCACACACACATTGGTGTTTCCCTGTATCCCTCCTCCAGCACACCCTTACACATATACACATATTGGTCTTCAGTAGCCAATTTGTGGTATATTTGCATTAATCTCTCAATGATTAATTGCCATAAAGAGGAGTGTTAACTCTTCAGTCCCCCAGCTTATAAGCATGAACCGCTCAGTGTAGTGTATGTGATCTGCTTCAACAGCATGTGCATCCCCACCTCAGCAACACATATTCAATCTATGTGCGTTAACCCCTCAGTGACCTCATTGCACCATAAAGGCATTAACGCCTTAAAACGCAATGGTTATATTATTGCTAATCTGGAAGTGCAGCAACCACCTTTTTTGAGTCAAAGAAATAACTGTTGTTACTGCCCTCTGCACTGCTCTATTGCCCCCTAACATACCCTTCAAACTCCTCTCCTGCACTTTTGCTAGTTTATTCTTAAAGCTGAACTCATGGCTGATATAAAATATAAAATGTAATGCAGCCCTGTAATCATTAATACATCATAAATTGTGTTTTTTAAATGCAGGCAGTAAGTCATTTCAGTAAGTACCTGAAATTGACTTGGTATTAGCCTCTTGCAGTCTTTCACACAGCAGGGCTTAGAGAGGGGCAGGGAGAAGAAGCACAATTAGCCAATCAGTTTATCATTCTGATAAGGGGAGAAAACAGGGGGACTGACAGATGAACTCAGTCCTTTGCTTTTCCTTTTACTGTCCATTCACAGTATGGGGGTGGGGAACTGTGAGTGAAAGTGCCAGGACACATATTTGGATGAATTATAAGTTAACGTGGTTGAATTATTTCAAATGTAAAACATTCAATCTTCAGTGAAAGTCAGAATATGTGTTTCATTGAGGAATTCAGAGGGTATGGAAATCAGACCAGCATCCCCTTTGTGCTTTGGGTAATAACCATAGAAGAAAACATGATTCTTGACTCTTCGCTACACTTGGTCTGTCAGCTGTCCGTGGTTCTGAAGGAACATTTCGTATTCTATCCCAGTAAACAGGACATTAAATACCACTGTGCACAACATGGAAATCAATAGCAGTAATTCAGCATGACAAGGCTTTGAATTTGTTCACTCTGTTGTAAACAAAATCTATTTACAATGCGGATGTTCACTATATAGAAAATAACCTTTTTTTATTATCAGAGTTAAAGACACAATGAGTAATGGAATGGATGCACAGATGATTTATTGCGACTGTGCTTGAAAAAACTGTTTCTTGTAATAAGTTTTAAAACACACCATAAACATTCCACAGATATTACTGAGCAAATCAGTTTGGCCAGTGACCCAGATGTATTCTTTAACTGAAGCAGAGAAAAGAGAGGTCATTTATTTATTTATTACAGGTATTTATATAGCGCCGAAAACTTACGCAGTGGACATTCACATCAGTCCCTGCCCTGAAGGAGTTTACAATCTAAGGTCCCTATGTCACATGCATTCATACAGGGCCAATTTAGACATTTAGACCATTTAACCTTCCGGCATGTCTTTGGAGTGTGGGGGGAAACCAGAGTACCTAGAGGAGACCCACATGTTAGGAGCATGTCAATGCTCATATGCCTGTCACAACCACTCAGCTCCATCTGGTGGTTGCCTCATGTCGCTGCACCTACCCCAGTCTAGTCAGCTGCAGCTGATCAGGCTAATCAGCCTGGCTACACACACCTCATAGCCTGGGGGTTGGTTACTGGGGCTCTATTTAAGCATCACAAGCCCAGTGCTCTGGGCTTGTGATAGTTCCAGTCTAGTCTTGTCTAGTTCTGTCTACACAGGCCTGAATCCTGATCTTGAACCATAGTCCTGTCTTGATCCTGTAATCTAGTCTTGCCTTGGATCTTTAATCCTGTACCTGTTTTGTTTTTTGTATCCAGTTCCTTTCTTGTATCTTGCATTCTGTCTGTCTTGTACCTTGACATCAGTCAGTACTTCTCCTTGTTCCTGGGGGCCGCCTAGGGTTGCCACCTATCCAGGATTCACCTTGACAGTCCGGGTTTTGAATTCTGTGCCAAGGTTTCATGGCAGCAGAAACCCGGACACAAGATGTCAGGCAGACAGGGGCAACCAAAATAAAGATAGTGGCTACTGGCCCCCCACTCAAAATAGTCTCAACTGGGATATTTACATATGAATGGGTGGCGCAATTTACATAGGAATAAGCCACCACTCATAATTCCACAAAAATGTCCGCGCGTCGCTAGTGTGTTCAGGTTTCGCTTAAAGAAAAGGTGGCAACCCTAGGGCCGCCTGCGACATTTATGGCCAGAGTATATAGTTAAAATGCTGGGGGCATCCAAGTAACAATAGGCATATATTGCCTTATGGGAAAAGAAGGCTGCTAGAGGTAAAGCAACTATACACTGATGTCTGCATCTGGTCCTGACACCACACATGCACAGAGAGAACATGCAAGCTTCTTACAGATGGTGCCCTGACTGGCTGTTTTGTCCCGCAGGGTGGCTGGATCTCTCAACTGACTGAACAGAACTACAACTCTTATGACAGATAAGACAGCTTAAACTTCATATTTAAACTGCTTGACTGGAATTCAGCTTTACAAATCAATACTTAAAACCAGTTAACCATGTTTTTCTCATTTTTTTGCAATGGGAGAGCAGATAATCTAAAGCTTAGGACCAGGCATTGAAAATCTTACATTCCCACTGCCTCCACTGCATCATTTCACACAGAGCAGATGCTTTCTTTGGGACCTGAACTTTTTCTGGCTAATGCTAGAACAATGGCATTTGACATTACGCCACTTGTTTCCAGAGATGTAAAAAATGTAATGATAGGATTATGATATGGGGCCATTTTAAATACAAAGCACTAAGGCTCCATTCACACTCTGACTTGTGTCAGAACAGGGCAGTCCAGTCACTTCAATGGGCTTCCCTACACAAAATAAATGCAGCAAAGAAGCTCATGCTCAAGCCATTCTCGGTTTTTGACCACACGTTTGTCACTCACCTGCGCACAGGCAAGGATGTACATTTTGTCTGCCACGTTTGAGGTGCCATTAACAAATAATGGAACAGCAAGTACGTCACGTGTTTTTCCACATTATGTGAACGCACACCAATGTGCACACTTTGGCACGCGTTCACTTACGTGGCAACGTGTGAATGGGGCCTTAGTAACAGATCTATAGATTCATGAAATTGTTTCTTCTGACCCATATGAAACTTTAATCACAACCTATGTTGCTTTCTGCCTTGTTAGAAAAGGTCAATTCTGGCATTTAGTCCAATAAATGTTTCAGTAACTGTAAGTGTGCTATATATAGATATATATACCTTTATACCATGACATCATGACAGTATCGCATTTTTTGAACTCTATATGGTCTTTGGAAAAGTTATCAATATTATTGGTATCTTTATAAGGGAGGTATTGTATGCCACAATATGAAGGAAGGATCACTGTTTTAAGTTAAAAAAAAATACAATTTTCTTTTATACATTTTTGTACACAATAAAGATGTAATCTTAACCTACTTTTTTTGCTATACCGGTGGTGTTTCTGATACCTTAAAAGCCCTTATTTTTGCCGTATTATACAGTAACTGTAAGCGGTCTCCAATACAATCCTTCTGTGTACTGAATGTGTCCAGATAATATGACATTCTTTTGCACTTTCAACTCTCTTGTAACATGCGGTGTTCTACTATAAGAGTCTGTTGTGGGCAGCAGTCTCTAAAGTTACAGTCCTGCATTCTCAACTATGACAGTCTGCAGCAATTTCACCAGCAGTCTAGCTTTACAGTCTCTTATATTTGTAACCCTCCCCACAATGACAATATCTGTCTTTGCATTAACTTGTTCTTGTAACATGACACTCTCTTGAAACATGGCTATTCTTTGGTTTAGCAGCGGTGGTCAGTCTGGGTTTAATGTAGGAGTGTGGGTATAAACTATAGGTATAGATTGGGTTGTAAGAGGTGTATATGCAGATTATAAGAGAGTTGTGTATTGTTGTTGTTCGTAGTTTTTTGCCTCTTTTTTTTATTTATTTGTTTGTCTTGGGCTGTGGTTTTATGGTATATGTTCACAATGTATCAAACAAATAAAGAATATCTGATTAAAAAAAGAGAGTTGTGGGAAGGATTGTGGGAAATACGCACCCAGTTTAAAATAAAATGGTGCTAAACTGTCCCCTGTATTCTTGCCCATGCTTAGGAAACTCCCGTGAGCCCAATGCACCATTACATGACTCAACTCTCTCCAGCATATTGGATCTGCCAATAGCTGGAGAAAGACAAGGGTGAAGAGGTGTCACCAGACCAACGACAACTGAAATAAATGTGAGTATGACACCCTATTCACATCCAGGCATACTGGGAACGTGCAACATGCTCCTTCGCATGTGTTTTTTTCTCTGTGCTTGCCGTGCCCCAATGATTTCAATGGGTGCCACACATGTGACAGACTCTGAAAGTAGCTCATGTAGCATAGAGACACCCCGTGTTTTATTCCCCAATTACACCTTTGCACTATGTGAATGTGCACTGATGCGCGGGCTTTGGCATGCATTCACGCAACACATTTAAAATGTGTATCCCGGTTGCGGTGCCATTATTTGTTAATGGCACCCCAAATGCAGCTGCTAAAATGCGCATTTTTGCCCCGCGTGGACACGCGTCAAATGTGCACAGAAGCACAGAAAAAAAACATGGGATGCTTGCAGGTGGAAATGCTACTTTCCCATGTTTGTCACACCTACGGCACCAATTGAAATTAATGGGCGACGAACGGCTAACACTGAAAAAAATAATACATGCGAACATGCACAAACGTGTAAAGTGTGAACTGAATATAAAGTTTTCCTCGTCTGGTAAGGTACCCAGGTCTGGAGTTGAAGTTTAAACATTGGTTTTTTTTTGTCTAATAAGGTTATTTTGTGAATAAGTAAAGCAAAAGAACCCCTTTCTACTTCCAAATTTATCTGGAAAAAAACACATTATTTTCAAAGGCAGGAAAATCTCATCTCTTTTATGGGCTCTGCTTTACCGAAGACAGTTATATTATTGTTTACTGAATGCACACTCCATGCTGGGAAAGACAATACATCTCAAATGATTCAACATTTCTGTGTTTTTGCTCTGCAGCAGCTAATACTTTTTCACACAATAAAAAGAATGTTGGAAACTTTATGGAAATGCACAAACTGACATAAAGATGAAGTCAAGATAAATAATGAGAAAAAAAAGAGTTCAGAGATGAGAGGTATATATCGATGAGAGGTATCGGATATGCATTCCTAATCGTAAAATTTAAAAAGAATCCAGCGCCAGCAGGGGACGTGGACTTACCGATAAACTAGCTAGAGCGTCTGGCCTCTGGCTAGAGCGTCTGAAACATATTCCTTCATAGCTTTGTTCTCCAGAACTGAGAGAGGATATTCTCTACCACAGGGGCAGACTGACCATACGGGCACTCGGGCGCTGCCCGAGGGCCCGTGGCCAGGAGGGTGCCAGTCACTGACCACCCCAGTGCCCTTTCCAGCCCACATGGAGGAGACACAGCTGTGTTAAAGCAGTGACGCCGACGCCGCTTTAACACAGCTGCATCTCCAAGTCTAGTTATGGCGAACCTATGGCAGGTGAGTCTAGGTGCCAGTTGCTGGGGCCCGCACACTCCAGATCCTCGTCTGGGGTGCTCCCTGCGGGCCTCAGGTATCCCCCTGTCTCCGCTTCTCATTAAGTTTTTAAAGATGGCCGCCACGCCACAGCCATCTTTAAACCTGGCAGGTGCCCAAATCTCATTTAATATATTGCCAAAACGGCAATATATTAAATGAAAATCATGCCTTGGTGGTCCAGTGGAGAATCAGTATGATCTGCATCTCTTGCTGATGCAGGCCATACTGATCGCTCTCTTGTGGTGCCTCCACTCACAGGCAGGATCGATTAGTATGGTCTTCATCAGCCAGAGATCATACTGATCCTCCACTGGACCACCAGGATAGTCTCCAAGTGCCCCACTGGACCCCAGAGACTCAGCCACCTCCCTGCAAAACAGGTAAGCTGAACATTTTTTAAACAGCAGCGCCCAGAGTGGGTCTTCGCAAACATTTAACAGAACATTGATCAGACCAAGACAAAATCTCAGACCTCCCCTAGAGTTATGAGCCACGGATACCCCAAAACCACCGGAAAGTGCGGGGAGGAGATCACCTGGAATTGGATCATTTCATAATGTAAAGCACCTATAGCCATGGTAAGTGGAGCGGTCTCGAGGGTGATAAGTGCAGGCTGTAAGGGTCTGCCATCAATGGCCTCAATAGCCAATGGAGTGGTACAAGGTTGTGTGGGTATCAGACTCTGAGAGTAAAAAAAAAAAATCAATAAATGTACATGCAGCAATCAGAGCTGAAGTAACCACCGAGGAGTCTGCCCATGAGAGTACAACAGTGACCAGCGGCTTCTCTTTAAAGAGCACTGGGGACGAGGAAACCCCACCTAAGACCCGTCCCCTATTGCGTCTTAGGTGCGAGCGTACTTCTGGCCATGTGGGCACTACCTCAAAAAATAACTGTGAGGCTTCAGTAGAGACATAGCCCCTCTCGTCTCCTATAGGCCCTTTCAGCCTCGGACAAACAGGTAATTCCCAGTTGCATGGGTTCAATACCTCCAGTAGACAACTCACCGGATGGTGAGGATGGAGAGGGAGGTGTGGAAGGGGAGGAAAATGTGGGAGCCAACTTGTTATGAGGCCTACGCAGGCACTCCTTAACCAGTTGACATCAGCGGTGTTAAACCCCCTTCCCATCCAGGCCATTTTTCAGTGGGGGGGCGGTGTAAACGAGCACATATAGACGATCGGCGGGCTATGGAGCCACTGATCGCTTATATGTGAAACACCCGGTAACGGGTGTTTGCATTGGTCGGGTCTTATCTGCCCGTGCGTGCCCGCTAGGGGGTGCGCGCGAGTAGAAAAAAAATGCCGTCTGACGACGGCAATCCGCCAATGCTGCAGTGCCGTCCGTTCGTTTTTTTAAAACGGGCGGACGGCAAGTGGTTAAACAAGGGCCTCTCACAAAGTCTGGTGTCAATGAGAATTGGGAATGCCACCAGCTCCTCCAGATCGCTAGGCAATTCCTTAGCAGCCACTTCATTCTTAATATTATCGGAGAGCCTATGGAAAAAGGCTGCCACCAGTGCCTCATTATTCCAGCCTACGTCTGCTGCTAGGGTACCGAACTCTATGGCCTACTCGGCTACAGTTCTCATACCCTGCTGGATGGACATAAGCTGTTTAGCTCCAGAGAGGGATCGAGCTGGCACATAAAATACCCGTCTGAAGGAGGCCACAATTCTGGGTAGTTGTAAATAATGGGCTTATCATTCTCCCAAAGTGGATTAGCCCAGGCTAATGCTTTATCCATCAGTAAGGATATCAAAAACCCGACCTTCTCCCTGTCACCAGGAATGCCTGCGGAATCAACTAAAAATAGATTCCCACCTGGTTCAGGAATCCGTGACAACGATTGGGGTCGCCCCCGTAGCCTTGGGGTAAGGGGGCTTGACCTGACATACCCCTTCCAGTGGTAGGCTCAGGAGCAACGGAGGGACCAGCAGAGGTAGTGGCAGGGCCCGAAGGCGAGGCATTAGCTGGGTCCAAATGAGCCGTGCGAGAGAGCAGGGTCTGAAGGGCCTGAGCGAACCGCTCCATTCTTTGATCCTGCGAATCAAGACTGGTAAAAATAGTCTGCAACGGAGAGGGACTAGGGTTTACTCTAGCACCATCTGGATTCATGGCCCTTGTGTAATGTCAGAGCACATTGAAAACCAGACAAGCATTAGGTGCTAGATAAAAAATATTCTATTAAGAAAAGTTTCCACAGGAGCAAGCAAAAATCATAAACAGGAACAAGCCAAGGTCAGGATCCGGAGTGGGTAGTGGTACAAGCCAGGCCAGGAACACGGAGATCAGCGTTGTTAGGAACAAGCCAGGAGCAGGAACCAGAGGAGAACATCAGCCAGGATCGGGTCATACACAGAATCAGAATACTCAGAGCAGCAGGAATGCACTAGCAGGTAAGACCACGCAAGGGCAAGTTCAGACTGGACTGAGTGGTTTATATAGTGAGTGGGGTAACATCATCACTCAGAGACAGGAAACTCCCAACTTGCTCTCTCAGATGATGCTCTCCTGTTTGGCCATAAGAGGGAGCCTGGGAGTAGTGAGCAACATTACTCGGTCTAATCAGACAATGGAGGAAAGTAACAGGTGGGTAAAATGGCAGCCCAGCCAGAATGTCAGGGTGGAATCCGGGCAATGGGAAATACTGACCCCTTTTAGTAAAGGGTATGCCAGAAGAGACACCCCCCAGATACTGTCCCAGTTACACAGACCATGAAAATTAATTTGTAAAAATTATTGGTTAAACCCACAAGTACTTTTTTCACCACTATTTTTGTTTAATTCTGGCTTTTCAATAAGTACAATAATTTAGATGTTTGGTGAAAGATTTAGTGTTTTGTTAGTTAAATAATATATTATTTAAATTTATGATAATGGAGAGAGTGAAATACACTCATCCCCATAATTAGAGCTGACATGTGAGACTGAAGCTGTTACACATTGGCACTATTGATCGGGAATTGAGCGATCACAGACCGGTGATTGCATCATTCACAATCTTCTCCCTGCAGTGAGCGCTGACTGTCAGTAACGATTTCCCGCAGGGATTCTCCTCTCTCCTTTACTTTCTTCCAGCTCTGACTGGAGGAATGGATTTGGAAGGGGCGGGCACAGCCAGCTGTCAATCAGACAGCGGGGTGGATCTTGACAATATTGTCCATTGACAATATATGCTGAGTTATGGGTCACAGAAGGACATTAGTATATATCCTCCTGTGACTCTAAAGAGAACGATGCCAAAAACGGTTGGGCCATAGTTTTCTTTTAATGGAAGCCTAAACATCAGAACAAAAAGATGAACAACTGTGGATCGAGGAGGGACAGAGAGATTTGGCTCCAAATAATGGACAGTCCTAGCAAATAATGGACAGTTGGGAGGAATAAGTGAGGGAAATCACCTGTCAATTCAAAACACAAACATTTTCCAGCACACTTACCACCTAGCCTACAACAAAACAAATGACACTATGAACTATTAGTGTTAAAAACAGAGATTTTAGTTGCACAACTTTTGCGAAATATGTGGAAGTCACACTGCCTCATCAAGGCTCCATTGTGTAGTGTGGTCCTAATTCTAATCTTTGAGAACCTCCATATTGGAGCATATATAGTGGTAGATATATTGGATGCAGGTATGCCTGCAGTTCACCAAAACAAATGTCCTTATTGGAGAATGTCCCCTCTATTCTTGTTCTGGTAACAACAATTTTGGATTTTCCCTTACTTTCTGTCCCAATGGGAGTGATGAACAAATAGAGGGGGCAAATCCTACAATAGACACAAACAGAAATAAAAACTTTACTGCTGTATTCAAAACTACAAGAAAAGTCTTGACTTTTTTACATACACTTTAACCTAACCCACCATTTTAACTATATAGTCATGGCATGTGCATTATACAAGGTTTTTTTTAAAAAAAAAAAAAAAAAAACATTAAATGTTAACATTTTATTAAAGCTGGATAGTATTTGCAATTTTCTGACACAATGAAGTGTCCATATGATGTTAATGAGTTGGGAGTTTATAGTGAGATATTTATATCCCTTTACGTGTTCTATGACAATTTTCACTTAACCTCTCACTATCTATTAAATTCAAACACAGTCCTGGTGTAAAGAAGAGCCCCCAGGGATACTTTTAGAAGTGAGACAAGAGAAGGTAAATTAAATCCAATAATGAGAAGGGTTCTCGGCTCAAAATTGAACTTACTTTAATAGCTGATTGCTGCATTGCCTGCGGGCAGGGACTATTAGAATTTTGTAGAAGCTGTAGCTGATTTTTGTTTGATTGCTCTAAACAAGAAGATGAGTTAGATTACCAATGTCAATATACTGTATATGAGCCAAGCCTCTTGTAAAGCATGAGACTAAATTTGAAACGCATCAGCATACCAAGACATTTTGGACAATGTCATGCTCCCAACTTTATGTGAACAGTTTGGGGATGGCCCCTTCCTGTTCCAACATGACTGCGCACTAGTGCACAAAGCAAGGTGAGTGTGATCACATTTTAAAACTGAAAATCCTGAATTACCCCTCTTCACACTGCTTATACACCTTTACATATTTCTAATATAAAAAGTAAACTTTTGCATAAAAAAGATGAATTCTTGGTTTACACATGTTGCAATACATATTCAAGCTTACCAACTGAGTCAAAGGCATCCTTTTCTGGCCAGTCCTACTTTACTGTGCAAATTGCCAAATACCTTTTCAAGGGTCTGAAATCTAAGCACCAGCCACTCTTTACCAGAGCTCCTGATGGTTGAGATCCTAAGGTTCACCCTGCTGAGTGTGCAAAGACAAGCCATGCAAGTTGAAATAGGGCGAGTAGGACTACAGGCAGATCCAAAATCAGCAGAGAGACAACAAGATCCAGGAGATAGGCCAAAGGTCAGGGCAGGTGGCAGATGAGCAAATCAGGGGGACAAAGCAGGGGTCAGAACACAGAAGATCAATCAAAGTGAAGAAAGTGAAATGAGGAGTGGGAAGAAAGAGGCCAGAGGAAACAACAAAGTTGCTCAGACCCCAGACACACGAGTATGCTCTTTTAAATAGGTCTGGCCCTTTTAAGAGGTGCACACCAATAATGTAATCGGACGTTACCGGACAATAGCCTGGCATCGTCAGGGGCCACATGAAAGGCAGACAGCACTGAAACTCGAAAGGTAAGTGACATACAGTACTTACTTGCTTATAGCATTGTTTAACCACTTTTGCATAGCAAAGACCGGACTCTAGTGGATGGACATATCAGTTCATCCTTTCCCATTCATGTGGAAACCATCAGCTAAAGGCACACCTCTGATTTGAGTGGCTCTGTGCCATGTGATAACTTTGATGAGCAATCACATAAATCACCAATGTAAACAATGTGGTACTGTTTACATTAGTGAGCACTCCGCTTCCTTTACAACAAAGGAAGGGGAGAATGGAGGATTTAAGGATTGAATACATAAATGAAATCCTCCAGCTGCAGAGAGGAATCACATGAGGTGCTGGATGGTGTGTAACGAGACCACATGTTAACATGGACACAGTTGGCTGGCCAGCTTGATCATGAGTTGCAAAATAAGATATGCAAACCAAATTTTCTGTTTTTATGCAAAAGTTTGCTAGAAATATATAAGTTACATCCACACTTAAGGCAAGGACCCCTTGTGATATCTCAGACAGGAAGTAGGGTTTAGCTCAGGAAGTCAGGGTGGTGGGTGAACAAGTGAAAATAGTTTCACTCTTTCCACTACAAAAATGTAACATTAAGAAAGGGAAAGCAGACAAAAACAAATATGAGGGGAAGTGTTGTTCCCAAAAATGTTTATAACTGCCTTCAGGCCGAAACTAATTTGGCAAGTGTGTTTGGATGCTATAGCTGAGTCTTATAGGGGTTACAGGAGCTCTGCGTGGTTGTGCTATGATGAGCAGTTTCATCTGTGTGCGGCTTTGTGGCCTAGCTTGGGATCATAAAGATACTGGGCTGTAGATGAAGCTCATGGCACAGACAAGGCCCCCCTGGACAGCCCTTTCATGGGGAATGGTGGTTTGGGAGCAACTTGACAGTCAACCACACATAAAAGAGACTACTGCTAGCAGTTTAATGAGGAAACGTGTCATTTTGGTGCAAACTATAATTTTTGGCACAGGTGGGCCAGAGTTCACAAAGGTGTTAATAGTCTGGTTACTGCAAAAAAAGAGGCAGCAGACTTTATCACAGATGGCTTTTCAAATAGCTTTAAAATTCCTTGTTCCTTGCCAAACAAATCGTTATATCAGTATCCCTAAATAATTTCCACTAAATTGTTTATCGAGGTAGAATAGCAGGTCCTTTCAATAGCATGCCTATTCCACATCTGCATGTGTCGCCAGTAGATGTAGTTCTAAAAAAGGAACCACATTTAGGTTGATTCATCACTTGATGTATCCAAAATGGCTTTGGTAAAAGATGCAATCAACCAGCGATTGACTTTAGTGTCCTATACTTTTGATACAGCAGTCACCTGGGTTATGGCCAAGGATCGCTAATGGCTAAAATGGATATCAAATTCGCCTTTTGTTTGTTACCTATTTACCCGGAGAGCCAGCACCGGTTGGGTTCTTATTGGGACAGGTGATTTTTCATTGATTGCTCCTGTTAGCTATTTCTTTTCTTGCTTTCTTGCTCTTTTTTTTTAGGTCTTTAGCACGGCATATAAACCCCTAGGTCCAAGACTTGCTCTGTATTATTGCATACTTCAAAAAGTGTTTCTGAACAGTTTGGGATACCTTTGGTGCTTGAAGAAAATTGAATGTCTGCCCATGGAGATTGAATTCTTGGAGATCATAATACATGCGCAAGCAATCGAGTGTCACTTACCAACTGACAAGCTGGAGGATTCACAGTTAGTGGTTAGCAGGGCAAGGAAGGCAAAGGAAGTTAGACCTAAACAGTTGCTGTCTTTGTTGGGTAAGATCAACTTTGCCTGTCACATTATCTGACTGCAGGAGAACTATAAGATGTATGAATTTGAAGGTGAGTCCTACCCAGTTTGTTTCTGCCTTAATTTAATCTTTAGCTGAATAATGCTTATTGGCTATTTAAAAATAAGTCCCTTTAACAGCCAACTATAAAAAATTATAAAATAAATAATTACAATCATTTAGGGCTCTAAAGTCTCATTATTTGCCTAAAGACGGAATGTAGCGGGACGGAATGAACATTTGCATGACAGGAATTCTAATAAAATTTGTACATTCCTACTTCTTAGTAGACGTGCAGATACTTTGGCATGAAGCACAGTTTACTATACATGAACACGACATGTCACAATGAGACATAAAATCACCTTAGCTTGTACGGTAGAGTAGCAAAATACGCTAACCAAATAAGCAATTGTGTTTCCACACTGACTCCAGCGTTGATTCTACAGGATAAATACAGAATGTATGTATAAGGTTGCCAGCTTTCCTATTTTATTAAACCAATTCCATATGAATCTGCCCAGCCCACAGAACCTCAGACCAGCCCAGTACCTTTTAAATGCATAAGCACTTCTTGCAAATTCCAGTTGTAAGATTTTTATTTTAGGCCTGCCTGCATACCTCTGAAATTCCTCTAGCACATTATATACAGAATTAGTGGTGTAGTTACATAGGTAAGGGCAGTGGTACCAGTTATAGACTAGGATCTGCTCATTGCACAAGTAGTGAAGCTTGACTACCTCCGACATCTTTGCCCAACTCTGCTGTGGAGAATCATCTGACAGGCCCATTTTTATGATTGGGAGTGCATTCATACCTTTGCATTTGGGTGCATTTTAGAGCAGATTTAAAATGTATAGATATCACCAGCAATGCGAATCGGCTCAAACAAGGGCATTTATTTTGTAAAAAAACAAAGCAATGTATTGGGGCTACATAATCATTGCAATAGTTGGTTACCATTAAAAACACATGTATAATGGATGATATTGAAACTGTCGTCATTTAAAAGGAGAACTATGAGGTGAGTGCTTTTCACTCACCTCATAGTTCTAGCCGACCTGTGACAATGAGACTGTCACAGGTCGGCTCAGTAGATCGGGAAGTGAGCGGACACATACCGGTGTTCGCTCACTTCTCGATCCTGTCACGGCTCTCTGCCGTGACAGGGGAGGGGCTGGATTTCTCCCTCCCCGCTCTGATCCACCAGTGCTGACTGGCAGAACGGACGGGGGAGGGGGCGTGTACAGCTCACGCAGCTGGGCGGATCTCGACATCGATGTCGGGATCCGCTCCGGCTGCGGCGTCTCAGTATACCGCGAGCTGTAGCTCGCGGTATACTGAGCTTAGGGTGACGGTAGGACGCTAGTTTCTGTCCTCCCTTTACCCTAAGGAGAACTATGGGGAAAAGCCCTGACCCCATAGTTCTTCTTTAATGTTATACAGTATGTGCATTTGGCCAAAAAAAAGGAAACCTCTACCCATTTCCTTTAAAAATGCAATGCATGTAAAATGAACCACATGCAAAAAAGTGCCAAACGTGCGCTGCAACACAATTAAAGTTCAATTAAAAAGCACATAAAATGTGCATTCAGACAAGTGTAAAACACACCTATCATCCAAACTGTACTTGTTCCTACTGTGGAACAGAAAAGGTGGGAAGTGAACCAGTTTGGATTCCAGAAGTAGCATTAGCAACTCACAGTTGTGTCTGATGCACCACCAACTAATACACCCCCCACACTTTCATCATATAAAAAAATATTAGCTAAAGCACAGTAGGTGTTTGGATTACAGTACAAGAAAGCAGAGCACACAAAGGATATTGCATATTTTAGGTTGCATTGATTATTCAAAACATACGTTTTGATTTCCATGTAAAGGAGATGAAGAATTAGGCCGCTGACCGCATATGTTCAGTTAAAGTGGAAGGGAAGTCTTCTATTTAAAAAATTGCTGGCAAGCAGGTTTTTTTTTCTGTAGCAGAAGCAACTGTGTAATTCTTTTCTGCCAAAAAAGCTTCTACCTGCGTGTCAGCAATATTTGTTTTTCTGTTAACTGTGCCATGCATGCGCAGCTCAGTGCACAGGATTTGGAATGTCCTGTGCCGAAATGAAGTAACTCCGACACTCGTGCACAGGAGCTACATTATGGCAGCCCAGAAAATCAAGAGGCCAAGGATGCTAAATCCAGTAGAAGACTATGTGAAGATTGCAGCACCAGTGATGGAGGTGAGAGTGGAGAGAGGAGCACTGGAGTGAATCACCTACTAGATAAGTTGGCCATAATGTACAATAGGGGGTTAAAGACATTAACCACTCTCATCCAGGGCCGGATTAGAATAGCGGTGGGTGGAGCTCCTGCTCCAGGCCTGCCCCTGCAAATAGGCCCGGCGGAGTCAAATCCACCGGCCTGACCCGACACAAATCGCGGCTGGGCGGATCCAGACATAATTGTCGGGATCCGTTTCAGCTGCGGCGTCTCAGTATACCGTGAGCTGTAGCTCGCGGTATACTGAGCTTTGGGTGACGGGAGGACGCTAGTTTGCGTCCTCCCGTTACCCTAAGGAGAACTATGGGGAAAAGCCCTTACCCCATAGTTCTCCATTAAACCATTTTAGCCTGCTAATCGGCAAAACCTGAAATGTGGGGATGTGTGTCTAAATATTCAGTGCATTGAAATGATTCATTCACTTGATTGGATAATGATAATATATATCTCATGCTCAGTGTGCATCCACAGGAAGGCAAGTGTTTACATTAATCTGGTACGTGATTACATAGGTGAACAGAACAGAACAGGCAAATTTCTAATTTATAGCTACAGTACATCGAATCAGAAAACAGGAGATATGAATTTGTATTTTTACCACTGCTCCTAGTACATAATAATCCTAATTCTAAGATGTGTTCTTGTTTTCCCTGTGTGGCCCCGAAACGTCGGCTCATGTTGGATTTCTGTGACATCATTGTCCATTAAAAGGACTCATTCATTTTAACTTATGGAGTGCTGGTGACCTATTTACTTCATTCTTGTTTTCTCTTTCTTGTTCAAATCATGTTACAGGCTGAATAGAGGGCCCTGGCCGCAACCAGGCAGCTGTGGTCCTCTATTCAGGCATAACAGAGGGCCGCTCGCTCCATATCCTTTGATATGCCTGAGCAGATTGTCGCAGCCGCAAGTCTCACTCACTGACCACCTGGAGCCTGCACTGACCACCTGGAGCCTGCACTGAGCACCTGGAGCTCATACTGAGCACCTTGGACCCTTGCTGACTACCTAGAGCCCATACTGACCACCTGCAGCCCACACTGACCACCAGGAGCCCTCACTGACCACCTGGGTCACTCACTGACCACCTGCAACCACCACGTGAAAATGCCTCGATACTAAGCGCAGATACCGGTGTTCTGTCGAGAATGCCGACCTTGTCGTATTTGCTGACCTCAGCATCTGCCCTTGCACATACCAGTATTATCGAGGAAACAGGGATTTATTGACAAAGTATTTCGTTTAAATCGTTAGTTTTGACCGTTAATAATATGCCATCCATCATTTACTGCCATGGATGGCATATTTGTAACGGTCACCATTAACAATTACAAACTAATACTTTGTAAATAAATGCCTGTTTCCTTGTTAATCTCGTCTGTGTGCAAGCGCAGATACTGGATCGGTGTTCTCAACAGAACACCGGCACTAAATTTTCAAACTGAAGTGGCTGCCTGAGGTCCCATGCTTGCTGGGGACATCAGCAGCCTTCCTGTTAACCACAGGGTGCCTGTTTATAGTAGCCTTCCCATGGCGGTGGGGGGCCCTGTATGGTTTCTTGCACCGGGGCCCTGGAGTTTCTAGTTACACCTCTGCCTAAAAATATAAGTTTAGGATGAACTGGTCCTTTGAGAGAAATTCCCTGCCATTTCAGTGTTAGTACAGCCTGGCTGGACCCTAAAGGGCCTGTGATACATAAGCTCCATATTAAAGGGGGTTATATAAAAAAAGTATTCCCGTTGTCACCCTGATGAGTACCCTCCTTTTTGATAATCTGATGTTAAAGGAGAACTGTGAGGCGAGTGAAAATCACACACCTTATAGTTCTAGCCGACCTGTGACAATGAAACTGTCACAGGTCCGCTCAATAGATTGGGATGTGAGCGAACACATAGCGTCGCTTGTTCACTTCTCGATCTATCCCTGAAGAGAGCCGTGACTGTCACTCACGGCTCCCTGCAGGGATTCCCCCCCTCTCCTGTCGGATCCTCCAGCAGTGACTGGCGGAACGGACGGGGGATGGGGCGGGCACAGCTGGCTCTGCCTCTAGATAGGCAGAACCAGCTGTCACTCACGCAGCTGGGTGGATCCAGACAGTAATGTCGGGATCTGTCCCGGCTGCGGAGTCTCAGCTATAACGCCAGCTGTGAGCTTTGGGTGACGGGAGGATGCTAGTTTGTGTCCTCCCGTTACACTTAGGAGAACTATGGGGAAAAGCCCTGACCCCATAGTTCTCCTTTAATGTACAGAGTTTTAGAATATACTGACTCTTTACAAACACAAAAAACTGTTATTGGGGCACATAACCATTGCAATTATTGTCATTATGATCCCAGTCATGCTTTTTTTTTATCTCATTACCTTCCACAAAGGACATCTGGAGGATTTTTGTTCCTTATTTAATGCTAAAAATATTATGAACAATGTCTAGCTCAGAAATGAAAAATGTTGCTGACACCACAGGCAGCCTTTTCTAAGTTGATTTGCTATCCCTGGAAATTGGTATTTCCTGTTACCCTTAATGGAGAATAAGGACTCCCAAAGGGATTAATGACTCACTGGGCAGTTGAGCACAGTGCCAGCATTTTAAAAATGAAAAGTTCATATTGATTGCTGCAGGTATGATTCCTGGTTGTCAATTCATGAGATCAATTTGTTTATGTGCATCATACTGTTCAAACTCTTGTTACAAGGCCTTGCTACAACAACAGAGGTAGCATAAAAGGAAACATTTTTTCAACACAATAATTTTTATTTACGAACCATTGCAACATATAAAATCAAATTGTTTAAAAACAAGCTGTGCATGCTGTGCAAAAGAACTTGCAAGAAATATCTGGTGTTTGTTGGTTTATCGTGATGACGATATACTGTAGACGCCTCAATATGTTTTGCCAACATTTGGCTTCTTCAGGAGGATATAATAACAGCATACTATATATTAAAAAAATAGATCAAATACAACGCTTAAGCAACTACTAAATTACAAGGCACATACAAGTAATGAGCGACATAAAGTCTTACAATAGACAAGCTTTTAGGTACCACCATGGATCACA
>NW_017306276.1:3454959-3483978 GCF_000935625.1 Nanorana parkeri | reverse complement strand
GGCCTTGGGGGGAGGGGGGGGGGGCGCGTGGGTGGCAGGGAACTCACGTAGCGGCAGATATACAATGGGAGAGGCTAAAAAATACAGAAAAAGTCTAACAAAGTGCAAATAAGGTGATACATGCAACTGTAGCATAGAAGAAAAAGTGTGTCATATCAAGCCAAAAGATATTGTGCACCACTGAGTTCCAAAAATATATAATAAACCCTTCTGTATAACTAACAACCAAACATTATTAAGAGGAACAACCCACAGTGATGTGCAAACAAGGTGTGCCCAGAAGCATACACATTCAACATACAGTATGTAGAGAAATAGTGAGCATTTGAAACAACATCTAATGCCGTTTACAAAGTGAAGGCACCACAATCAAGATCAATGAACCAATACAGTCCAGTTATAAGTCAACAAATCACGAATTATGCATGAACAGTATCTTAGTGACACAAACCCAAAGTGTGGCAATATCTCAGTCAGTGTGTGCCACTATTTTTCCCCCTTCAGTGTGCCTACAACCATATGCTTGTGGCTCGTTATATGAGCGTGTTCCTCCAACGTCACGCCGGCACCCAGCCCCACAATGTGGAAGGGGCGTCTGTGATGCAGGATGCAGGACATGGATGTCTATGGAGTATGTTAAAATCCACCCCTCAGTTCCATGAACTGGGTGTATTGAAAGCAATGTCCCTTTTATGAAAAAAGCAATGTCCCTGATTGTTTTGATTTAGGTTTTTTTCTATCTAATAGGGCTTTTATAAATTGATTTTATATAATGGAAATACTCGACCCAGAATTAGTCGTTGAACATTTTATCCCAATTTTTTAATATATATTTTTTGCACGGATCATTTATATATTGTTATATATTCAAGGTCTTTACACAGTGGTTGAATTTTTTTATTGTCCCAATAATTTTTTGTTTTTCCACAGCACAATTGAACTATTAATTTTATTTTTTTTATTTTTTTATTATTTTTTCTTTTATGATCCTATGTAAGACATATCACTTGGTTTAGGGCTAGACCGTTAACCCTAATTTCACTATATCACTTGATCGTACTAAGTTTCATATTAGTTATACCTTTAGCGCTTTGATATATATTTTTCTCGACTGTTGATAGGATTCTTCTATCCTCTTTTTAGAGCTGCTTTAGGTCTTAATTTATTATACATTTCCACTTTAGTCTCCTTTCCAGAAGCGCGGATTATCTATTTCTCAATGTCCCTTTTATGTATCTTCTTGTGAAGTTATTAGATGGGGTGAGATACTTTGACCTTTCTCTTCTGAACACTATATACACTTGATCACAACAACAGAGGTGGCAAGAGGTGATTGAAGATGAAAAAATACAGAAGAGGGTTGTTTTGTCAAAGAGACTGACATAATGAAGGGAGAACGAATTAATGAAGGTAGGTCAATCATTAATTGCTGTTTACTAAGCTGAAAATAGAATTTAAGTCAATTGTTGGATTGGATAAAAGCCCAAACATCAGCTAAACCAATGCACCAGCCTTGTAAATGTCTTATTCTGGTCATTTATACAAGAGATCCTGATTCACTCACAGTGCTGCCGGTTCAAATCTCAGCCTAGTTAGTACTGGACGGTGGATTATGAAAAGACATTGTAAACATGGATTTTACATAATTAAACTATCAGTATTAAAAATAGATTATGATGACTTCCGGTTCCGGCACCCATGTGAGCGGCTGTGAGGAGATCGCGCTCCTGCATCCGCGGCCACGGACCTTATAAAAAACGACTGTTCCAAACCTATTAGTTTGCATAAGGGGACTAGACAGGGTTGCCCGCTGTCCCCCTTGTTATTCAACTTAGCATTAGAGCCGCTGGCCAGGTACATCCTACAAATGGACACTCTGCAGGGTATACTGATCGGGAAGGAGGAACTACGTATCTCCCTTTTTGCCGACGACATCCGTGGTAGATGTGAGAAAACCTCGTATTATCTGTATTGAATTTCTTGGTACGTTGTGGTCACACCCGCTGAGGGTTGACCGCTAAAACAGAATAAAACAGAATGTTTAAAAAAAAAAAAAGATTATGAGCTCATTTACACGGACACAAATACAGGCATATGAGCATACATCGTCAACAGTGTAATACAGAGTTTTTCATGATTGAATGAAAGACAATTTTTTCTCTGGAAGTTGAAAATAAATGTAGCAGGTTTCAGATCTGCAAAACTGGTCATTATTTTGTTACATGCAATTACAAATTGGTTTGCATAGATCTCATTTTTTAAACAAAAGTAGAGCTTTCATTTGAATGTTTTTGAATGCATGCATAGCTTGACTATTGGGTTGTTTTTTTAATATTTGCCTGGAGTTCTGTTTTAAGTTTCAGTGAAGCAAAGCATTTTAAAATTCAGAAGGCTCAATTTTAATGAACACAAATTAAAGTTAATTTTTTTACTCCTCCATCCAAAGGATGAGTCATAAAAGAAATTACTTTTTCAGCACCAGTCAACAGTAATGAGACTAATACTATAACTCCATCTTACCTAGGCACACAGCATACCAAGTACACAGGTTCTTGCCTAATAATTCAAACATTCAACTGCCTCTTGCTGAGCTGCTAGGACTTTTCAGAGGGTAAAGGACAGATTCCCTATAATGTGCAGACACTGCATGGTTTGGCTTAAAGGGTTATTAGACCCTAATAAAAAAAAAAAGCATACAGTGCTGCAGATTTCAGCACTTACCTAGTGTGCAGGTCTGCTTTTCCTTTAAGCTTGTGGTTGCCCTTAATTCCTCCTCTGAAAATAGCACCTTTCCTGCTTGCTGTTTCTGGGTGGCTCTGTCCCTATGAAGCCACCTTTGTGCTGTAAACTGTGGAGAGTACGGATGCACGGCACCTGATCATAACCAACTTAAAGAAAAAGACCTCTAATTAATGGTGTCAACAAGCATCTAGACTCAAAATAGACTAAAAAATGCAACGTACATACTACATTGTCAAAAACATTTAACTTAAAAAAAACTTTAATGTACATTGATAATTGGAAAAAAAAATAAAAAACACATATAAAAAAAACCCGAAAAAGAACACCCATAAAACCAATTAAAAATGCCCCTATGTCATCAACAGGCTAGGAAAACCCCAAACTGGGGAGGTTTTGCAGATTTTAAGTAACTATCTCTGTGTCCACAATGTAATCATATATACTCCATCAATTGGTAATGAAACCCAGATGCCAAGTAGCAAGCACAATTAAATAGGTAAAACATGAACCTAAAAGCAGTTGCTCTGCATTGTCAGTGCATATTGCTTTTTAATTCATGTTTTTGTCTATTTAATCATGCTTGCTACTTGGTATCTGGCTTTCTGGCTTTCATTACAAATTGATAGACTATATATGGGGTCTTTTCTGTTGTAGCCCTGGCTGGCAACCCCTTTAAGCCATGGTAGCCACACAGCTTTTCCTTCTTGCTGCTGATAGGACGGTGCAGCTGGGAGAGGAGAGAGGAAAACTTTAATTGGCCACAGCAGGGACTTGGTGAGGGGGGGTTGGCAGGGCGGGGGGGGCGTATTGTGGAACCTGGCCTTGGGGCGGCAGGGGGAGTAAATCCGGCCCTGGCTCCACCCTCTGATCCCAGAGAGAACTAGACTAGGAAGTGGGCTGGACAAAATTAAGCTTGATAACTTGAGCCACAAGGTTTGCAGTGGAGTGAAATGTGTAGACATGGTGAGAGACATATGCTGTGGCTGTTCTATGCAGGGAGAACAGAGAGGAGCAGAGATTAAGCCTTCCAGGGTGCAGAGCGCAGCTGTGCTGAGAGGGAGGACAGTGCTCTGGTATTGAGTCAGAGGACCCTAGATACCGGTGCAAGCTTGAGAGGGGAGGCCCAGGGCATTGCGGAAGTGCTCTAACTTAGCTTCCAGAAACGTATGAGCAGCATGCAGGTGTTCAAGGCAGAAGAGGACTGTGCCACATCTGCCACCACCTAGCATTTGGACAGAGTTCATGAGACTGTTTACCTTTGAGACATCCACACAGCATCAGAGTGGTGAGAGGCCTTTCACCACCGTTATATGAATCAAACTCGCTTGATGAATTTTGCTGTCACCAGTAGAGCTCTGCCCAGGACACATTGGGAGTATTCCTTGAGAAAAAGAGGGTGAGAGCTCCAATGTGATCAGTTTCTGATGATTTGCTTGAATATACTCTAGTAAAGTGTAATCAAGCCAAGCTGTTACACAGTTGTAGGATATCACACAATTCATAGCCATAGTTAATGTTCATATTAATGTGAAGTAGGAATTCACATAGTTAATTTTCCTTAAGCCATTATCCTTGGTATTAGTAACTGATTATTATACTGCCATCTTGTGGGCGTTTTTGGTTATTGCATTGTTTTTCTGCATTTCCTCCACTTGTGTGTAACGTACTACCCTTCTTCTCCAGTAGTCGTTTAGTGTCATGGCTGCCTATAGCAGGACCACATGTACATGATAGCTTGGAAACATTATCATCCTTGACCTTCAAATACCATCAATTCATCTGCTGTATCCTGTTGTCTGCTGTAACCTGCCGCAAATAATAAAGCTCTTTGTGAGGTATTTGGTGAGTTCAGCTATCTGTAAAGGATTGTCCACAGTGATTATATCTGCTTATACAGGCCAGGCATAGAGGTCTCAGCAAGGGATAAATCGCAACTACAACAATCGAAGTCAAAATACCAATGATCAGCAGATTGCACAGTTAAAGCCTGCAGCACCAAGTGGTCAGCAGGGATACACACTTAAAGGGACACCAGCAATAATGATTGATGGCAGAGGAAGCTGATAGCTGTACGTGGTGGGCCATTGCCATTATGGATTAGGAGGAGGGAAGGTTGATGATGATTGAAGTCATTCAGACAGGACATGAAGGGCATCTCAAGACAGCTGTTGCAGCTTCAAAGAGTTATATTTGGAAGATGCAAGTTTGCAGGGAATTGGGAGTGATCCGTTTCAACACAGAAAAGAAAAAAAAGGTAAGGCTGGAATTCAGCTTTAAGCTTCTCTGTTCTGCTAGATTTTTATTTTTGCAGTTAAACTGGATGTGCAAATTAAGCTCCACGAACCAAGAAAGCCCAGCTGATTTATATAATGCATCATCAATTCATAGCTACATGTCAGAAAGAGATGACTGGCAGGGGGAAAGTTTCACTAACTTCACATAACAAGCTCAAACTAAAAGAACTATTGTGAACTTCAAATGATTCATTAATAGTATCATATTCTCATGTCTGTGTGAAAACCTGATTTTAGATTTATATTTCAAGCACATAAATGACCTTGTTTGTTATGATATTTGCTACATTTCTATCAGTATTGTTAGACACACTTTCACAGCTAAAAGAGAAAAAAAATCAGTTCAGTAAAAAAAATTTAAAAAATAGCATGCTAGGAATCCAGGCACCCAATATCTAGGGCAGCGGTGGCGAAAACTACAAATCCCAACATGCATCTGCCTCCAGAAGTTATGTCTGTTGCTGTCAGAGCCTTGCAATGCCTCATGGGACTTGTAGTTCCAAAACAGCTGGAGTGCCAAGGTTCGCCACCACTGATCTAGGGCGTAGATACGAGGGGATTCATGGGGGGTCCAAATCCCCCCTTTTCAGGGAGTGTGGCTCAGGTGCAGCAGGTAGGCTAGAAAATCTTGGCCGGAAGATCTGCATTTTTTAGGTTTTTCTCAATAAATGAACTGATGAACAAGCTAAGCCTGCACAGATTGACACTGCAGCTGGACCTGGTAGGTGACATTGGCCCTCGTGCTGGAGGGGGGAGAGCACTGCAGAATTAAAGCAGAGTGAACTGGGGGCAGGCACTGTTACACCTTCTCTTCCAGAAGCCCAGCATATTTGCATGGCTAGCTCTTACAACTTTCTTGCAGGGTGCTGTGCATGTATTTATATTGCTCTGTATGGTACTACATATCTGGAATACCAATAAGTCCAGTATAGATGGTTTTATTAGGTTAATTTAATTGACCACTGCACTCTGTACATTGTCTGTATGTGAAATTCTCCTGACCCCTGCACTCTTTATACTATATTGTACAACAGTTGCTGGCTAATAAGTAATCACTGGCTCTGTTAATGAAGTTCTTCATAGACTCTTGCTTGTGGCACAATAATTAGAGCATGTTTTGTGGGTACAAGTACCGTGGCCTATAAACAGTGAGTCCCAACATGTTAACAGAGGTACCTTAGTGGAAAACATCGGGGTCCTGATTTTATTTCTACCAGAGACACCATATGCTCTCCTTTATTTTTTCCGGGGGCATTAGTTTTCTTTTCAAGGATATACTGCTAGGTACAGTAAATAAGTAGATTAGACTGAAAATTTCTTAGAGGGCAAGGATTTATCTGAATGATTTAATGTTCTCCATACAGTGCTATGGAAATAGGCAACACACATATACACACACATGTTTGTGTTTGAACTATTGTGTGCACACACACTAATGCAATAGGCTGAGCACGCCTATGTTCATAACTTGTTTCCTTTTGAGAGACAGAATAACCTTGATGCTTCCTCTACTTAGAAGGACATAGACTGCACATTACATGTGTGCGTACACATGCAAAGAAAGGTCAACGTTTCTTCTTTTTTATATAGCCTTACACACTAAATTGTCTGTTCCCAGTAAGATCACACTGCCGTGATCACCACCACTCATTACAGACCGATCCTTCTCCATGTTTACATTGTAATTTGGTGAATGTAGCTTGTCAGAAAAAAGAAGACAGGGTTTTTAGGTAAAAGTATAAGAAGAGCATGAAAACAACTTTAAGAATAGTATTATCGCTTTGTCCTACTATCAAAGATTGGTTGCCAGTTTTACCCAAATCTGATAAGTCCCCTTTTGCACATATGAATACATCTTCTTTTGTTTGGTCAGTCAACACTGACTAGTGTGCATGGGAGGTGTTCCACCTGATTTTTTTAAAGGAAGGAAACAGTATCTGCAATTGATGGATTTTTTATTAGTATAAATAAGTTGCCAAAGGCCCTTAGGAGCTGTAGATGGGAGCTTTTGATGCAGTTCTAAGGAAGAACTGCAATGATGGCACTGTCCTCGGGAATTGGTGAGACCCTCTTCTCCAGAGGTGAAGTGCTGGCACAGCTCTGTGGGTACACAGATATGATGGTGCTGTCCATCATAGCCGCTGTCTTCCATCAATTTGCTAATAAACGTGTTTGCTGGTCCAATATCAACAATGGACTTGTCCAGTTCCATCATAAAGCTAAAACTATTGCTCTTTTCTACAACAGAGATGATGTATCTATCCTCCAGGAGTATTGAGGTATTTGTACTCTGGTACACTGGTAGCACAGACATTGGAGCTACTGGTAACAGTTCAAAACCTTGATTTTCCGGTTCTGCTGTGTTGAAGGACCTTTTTTTTTCACCGCAGGATACAATAAGATATGAAAACAAATGTTCAGAACTGGAACTGTTTAGACATATCTATACATAGAGACAAAAAAAATATGTAGGCCTAAAATAGTTACCTACCTTGCTTGCGTGAGGCCCTTTTCCTAGTACGCCACCTGTTCCAGCTGAAATTTGTAACAGGACAGATGTTAGTCAGCTGAAGAATATTAATGTGATGGCAAACATCCCTAGGAGGGCTGGTTCTGATGGTGCTAGCAGGGTCCATGTCAGGGCTGATTCCGGTGGTGCCAGTGGGGGTGGAGTATAGGAGCTGAGCGATTGCACACAGTGTCTGTGGCTGCTTACTAAGTTGTTTTATCTAAACCTTACTTTTATCTATAATATGTTAGTAGTGTCCTTTTTTAATAAAGTATAGTATCTTTTTAAAACCATCTGCACTACGAGTTTCCACTTTTTGTTTCATGCATTGTCCATTTGGATGAATTGACTGCTTCCAATTCCTCAGACTGCAATGAGAGTCTATACCTCAGGACAGGAAATCACTGGGAGGTGTTTGGCATCAAGTGCTTCCTCTACCTGGTTTGAATTAGAGGAACAGCGCATACAGACCCCGGTGGGTCTCTGCTAAAGGTGAGGTGCATTCCAGAAGATTTCTCTGTTAATGGTCACAGGAGACTGAGATTACTTTACATCCAATGTTTTATCTTCTATTTTCTTAATGGACTATTGAAGATCCAGGATGATGGACATTTGTGTAACCATATATTATTTGCACTGAGGTGCATGTTATACACATGCGTTTTTTCTAGTTATTTTTTTTACATTGTTTCACAGCTAACATCTATATTATTAGATTTTTCATTATGGATATTTTGTAGCAATGCATTTACACTGAGGTGCATGTTATACACATGCATTTCTTCTTTTATTTGCACATTTTACACATTGTATCACATTATTTCACGGCCAGTATCTACTATATCTGAAACTTTTGTAGATTAATTCACACAGCGCTGCTTTTATTATTAATTTTATACTATATATATCTGACCACACAGATTTCAGCTGGTGCTTAACTTGATTGGAGTAGTGGCGCGAGGTTTCACATTATTCAAGAATATTAATGTGATGGCAAACATCCCTAGGAGGGCTGGTTATGATGGTGCTGGCAGGGTGCATGTCAGGGCTGGATCCGGTGGTGCCAGCAGGGAGCACATCACGTCCGGTGGCCAGCCACTTGCACACAGACCTCCTAAGGAGAGGCCCCAGGAAGGGAAGAGAGTTCTGCATAGTGTCCCCAAACCCTTTATCACCTGCCCTCGGCCATACCTCTGAGTCATTCTACTCAGGGATTGGTCAGGGTCAGGTGCATGGTCATAGTCTGAGGATGGATCCTCCCTCACTGTATGCCAAGTCTCCCTTTTCCTCAGCTACAGGAGGAGCAATCAATCCAGTAAACTCAGGGACACCTGTAGAATGCAGAACTCTGAATAATCAGTATATAGACTGGTTACAGTCCAGATATTCACTCAATTTAGTAGTGACCACTAGAGGGGGCACAACATATGGAACATCTAGAAATGTTAAACGTAGTGTTACGCTCTCACACTGGATATCAGTAATTAATCCAGATGAAACATATATACATTGTCCAGCAAAGAACAACTCTGGGGGAACATTTTTAGTAACCCTCGGAGTGGGGCTACCCCTGCTAGTTTTTGTTCATCCTCTGAGCTGGCCGGCTGTGACATGGCTTCCTCCTGCCTGTCTCCTCCTCCGCTGCAGCAATGGCATCCTCTCATCCTCTACACCTCTATCCTCTATAGAATGTGGTCACTCAGGGACCTTAGACCGCTGCCGTAGATGTGGGGAGAGGCTCCAGGGACCAGTCTTAACCTGCCCATACACCTTACAACCATCGCACGACTTTCGTTGTGCGATGGTTGTAAGGTAATTAAAATCTCGTACAATCTGCCCATCTTGAACACGCAGATCGTACTTGCGATCATTGCAAGCCCTCCCCGCTGAGGGGAGGGTTTCCGATGTTTCCAATGCTGAGCGGGCAGTGTACGCTTGCGCACACCGGCCCGTTCGGCATTTGTCTTCCAAGCACACCACTAACCTCCGAAAATCTTATGATTACGATCATCGCAAGCCCTCCCCGCTGAGGGGTGGGTTTCCGATGATTCCATTGCTGAGCGAGCAGTGTGCGCTTGCGCACACCGGCCCGTTCAGCATTTGTCTTCCGAGCACACCACTAACCCGCCGAAAATCTTACGATCATCGCAAGCCCTCCCTGCTGAGGGGAGGGTCTCTGATGATTCCAATGCTGAGGGGGCAGTGTACGCTTGCGCACACCGGCCCGTTCGGCATTTGTCTTCCAAGCACACCACTAACCCAACAAAATCTTATGATTTTCGGCAGGTTTTCAAGCGTGCTCGGAAGACAAAAGACGCGCGACCGTACAGTAAAAACAGTCGCACGTCTTCCATATACCTGCCGATTATCGTATATCATGGGATCACCCGCGATTATCGTACGATAATCACCAGGTATATGGGCACCTTAAGAGCAAGGCTTGGAGAATCAAGTGAGTATAACTTTTTTTATTTCTGATCCCAGGCAAAAACGACCACTTAACCCTTGCAGTGAGAGGGCAGAATAGCATGATCAGACTGCTCAAAAAAAAAAAAAGAGCCATAACTATCCTTCACACATACATGTTTGGTCACTGTTCTGTAAACTTTTTTGGGGTGCACTGTATCAAAAGAATGGCAGAAACTGATCCTGGCAAAGTGGAAGTGGTGGTGAACTGGCGGCAGAACTAAGAACATGGTGATGCACACAGAGCAGGCCAAACTGCTGTGCATGCTTGCTTAGCTCTGATTTTGCCTCTTGATCATGCCCCCTGTTATTACAGTGTCACATAGAGGCCTTAGTAAAAAAAAAAAAAATTGAATGGAATGGGACAGTGGGGATTGCCTAATTACAGAAGTCAGAGTCAAGTCAATAATAGTCACAGTGCAGCCCACTCAACGGAATCAGCCTGTATTGTGGATTAAGCATGGCATATGATACTTTGACACACCTTGACAGAGGCAGGGCACTGTAGACAACACAGTCATGTGGGTACTTGGCCACTAAACATTAGCATCCCAATTACTAGTCTGTAGTACTTAGCACTCAGCTACTAAGATCTTGTCCATAGTACTCAACACCTAAATGTAAGTGCCTAGAACATTGACCTGAAAGTGAACCTTCACCCTAAAATTACAGTTTGAGGCATTGTAACCCTCTCTCTTTGTGTTTTAACAAAAACGAAACATTCTGTACCTTTTGCCTAAGGATGAATTTTATTTTAAATCTCCTCCTATAGCCTCCTGGGATACTGACGTCATAAATCACAGGAGGCTGCACAAGGAGATTCCTTTCCATTATTGCAAATAGGCCTAAAAAAGAGATCTGGCATCACATATCCCAGGAGGCATTGCTGTCCTCCATTTGTAGATCAGTATGTAAAAAGACCTGGTGCCAGATATCAGTTTGCTTGAGATCTGGTGCTGCTTGGAGCTAGATGGGGCAACTGAAGAACCAGAAAGAGAAAGCTGGCTGCACAGTAGGAGGAGAAGACAACACTATTTGTTTGGCATATACTGTAGGTAGTTACAGTATAGGAAAAGCATCGAGTGTGTGTGTGGGGGGGGGGGGGGGGGGGATTGTTTGGGAGGGTGAACTTCCTCTTTAATTTCTAGTTCAAGTTCCTAAGCTCTAGTACCAAACCCATGGCACCAAACCCCTAACATCACCTTGTCTTCTAGCCATAGACACTAACAACTTAGCTCTTCATCTATAACGGAATTATCACTCAAGTGTGCCTAGAGCAGCACATCTCTACAGAGCAGAAGCAAGAATGAATCTGCAGTTTGGTACAATGTGAATAGCTGACTTGTTTTGTTATTTTATTTAGGTCAATTATCAAATATTGAGCATATGTCTACCTTGAGAAAAGTACAGTATTCCTACCTTCAACATGCTTAATCCACAGTACCAGGGAACCGGCTGTACACTTGGCATCTGTTCTTGCAGTAAGGAAAACAAGTCATTGTTAGCTATTATTTTGTTTATAAAAATAATAAAATAAACTTAAATTCTCATTTTTAACTTTTTATTAAGATGGACTAAAACACATTGTACAAGACAATTGCTGGTTTGAGAGAGATTTATCATTCTAAAAGCTCTTTCTAAAAAAGGATTGATGTACTTGTTCATTTAGCTTATGTACTGTAGCTGCCAACATATCCAAAACAGCATCTCAGGTGGATATAATCCGTAGAATTTAAATCAGTATGGAGTCATGCACATAGCGCATTAGCAGTATTCGTGTTTGCCACAAATTAATTAAAGTAGAAAAGATTATTTTGTGCTGCCAGTAGTAAAACAACAGGTAATAATCAGTTCAACATATTGTATCAACAGTATATTGATAATATCACTGCTAGCTAAATATACAGTGCATTAAGAAAGTAATCAGGCCCCCTTAACTTTTTTCAATTATGTTGTTATGTTGCAGCCTGATACTACAGTTATTTAAATGTTTTTTTTTCCTCATGAATGTACACTCAGTACCTCATAATGGCACAGTGAAAACAGAGTTTTAAGTTGGCCACACACCTTACAATGATCGTACGATAATCGTATGCGATCGACTTTTCGTCCGATAATCGCAAGGTGTGCGGGCAGTGTGCAACCGCAAATACTGTACAATCGTACGACTTAAAACTTTCAAGCATGTTCGAAAACTTTGGCCGATCGTACGATTATTGCAAGGTTGCTGGCGTTTCCGTACGTCAAAAATCGTACGATCTACACTGCTCATGCGCAAACTAAAATACGTGTGGTTGATTACCGCAATTCGTCCAGGTGCTTTTCTTTAATTACGACTAATTGAACCTTGCGATAATCGGGGCATAATGGGGCCACCGTACGACAATCGTATGACGGTTCGATCATCGGACGAAAAGTGTTAATCGTAAGGTGTGTGGCCACCGTAAAGAAATGTTTGCAAATGTATGAAAAAGGAAAAACAATATGCATTGTCAGCTGTGAGGCCTTCTATAGAGAGGTGTGTGCCTGACCCTTCAATTCAATTTACCACAGGTGGACTTCAATCAAGGTGTAGAAACATCTCAACAACGATCAAGAGAAATGGGAGGCACCTTAGCTAAATTGCATGTCTTGTTGCAAAGGGTCTGAATACGTATGCCAATGTGATATTTCAGTTTTTCCTTTTTCATACATTTGCGAACATTTCTAAAATTCTGTTTTCACTTTGTCATTATGGGGTACTGAGTGTAGATTAATGAGAGAGAGAAAAAGAATTTAAACAACTGTAGTATCAGGCTGCAACATAACCAAATTGTAAAAACTGAATGGGGTCTGAATACTTTCTGAATGCAGTGTAGATATTGCAGCAATTTCATTAATAAGCTTTAAGATATGAAGTCCCATTAAATGTCGTTCAGGATTAGCAAGATATGATATATTACAAGTATGTTGCATAATGAAATTTCAAGATCTTTTCTAATAAGATTGATGCATCCTCCATTTTACAGTGCTGCTGACAATATTCATAGAGTAAAGCCCTTCAAAACTACCCTAGGATATGATAGCTGGTAGACATGGTAGGTCTGGTAGGAATGTTAGGAGGGACCCTCCCCCAAGTAAAAAAAAAATGTGCGTGGGGTTCCCCCCAAAATCCCTACCAGACCGTTTAGGTCTGGTAGGAATTTTAAGGGGAGCCCCAGCCCCCCCAAAATGGGGGGGAACGTGGTGTCCCCCCTAACATTCCTACCAGACCCTTGATCCGAGCACTGGCCCGGCAGGGCAGGAAAGGGGGACGGAACGGGACTATCAAGCGCCCCCCCTTCCTGCGCCTTACCAGGCCACGTGCCCTCGGCATTGGGAGGGTGTCCCTATGCCGATGGGTACAATGGCCTCTCTCCACAACCCTGACCCGGTGGTTGTGGGGGTCTGCGGGCAAGGGGCTTTATTTGCATCGGGGTGCCCCTTTAATTAAGGGGGCACCCAGATGTCACCCCCCCTTTGAATGAGTAAGGGGTACTCGTACCCCTACCCATTCACTAAAGGGTCAAATCAAATCGCTATTAAAATAAAAAAAAACACAACTAAATTTGTAACTATTCCTTTAATTAATGCTACATAGCATTCGGGAGTTTCCGAATGTTATTCGGGTCTGTGAGCCGAGGTGTCATAATGCTTTTCATATGACACCTCGGCTCACAGACCCAAATGGCATTCGGAAACTCACGACTAGCAAGACAAAACTGCATTCAAGTAGAAGGACAGTGTCAGCACAAATTCAGAGATGATTTGAAATCTACAGCTGAGTGATATACAAATAAGCAACATTTTGTTTATAGTTAAAGTACCTGAATGCATTAATACGATTTAACTCCTGAGTTTAGTGTCACTTTAAAGGCAGTAGCATTGTTTTGCCAGTAAAGAAATCAATGTGTGGAGTGGGACAGAGAGGTGAAGGTTAGGTGGAATTCTGTAAGCCTACAGGAAGGCTAACAACGTTGGTTCAGTGCAGCAAAGGCAGTTTGTTCTTAGTACAAACAGGAAATTAGAAGCACACCGAATCTCTGGAAGATCAATAGTTGTTTTTCTGTACCTGCAACATATTTAAAGAGATAAAACACAGCAAATGTAACGCAGATACAAACTGAATATTTATAATGACCGAATTGTACAGTATTTGGCTAATCCATCAAGAAATCAATGGAAGGTAAAATCTCATGAACAATTGTGACCCCTTGAGGGGCAGCTGGGCATGCTGCTGGGCAAGCTATCATCAAGCAAATAACATGGGAAGCCAGACACTGTGGGGGACCTGTGACAATGCAAGAAAATAGTGAGGTTTGCTTACAAATGTTGGTAGCATCCCAAACTACTATTATTCATTAATTTTAAATTGAAAAAAATGTATTCAGTTAGTTTTAACAGTGACACTTGTGTTTTCATCAAACAGTACTAGGTCTGCAGAGTGTGGTTTTACCAGTCCCTTTTTACAACATGATTCATGTTGACTGGTGGCCGATGTAGTAGCAGGTGAACTATTGTGCTATGTGGTTGTGATGTGTGAGGAAGCTTTAACAGTTGCTTTGTACACAGTTGATACAACAATGTAGTATAATTAGAATTAGGATTCTGACCAAAGTTTCATTTTCTTTAATGTGTCTCTTGTGCCAAGAGACACATTACAGGAATCAACTAGGTCATTAGTGGTGGGGATTTTGTAGAGCTTTGGGTTGGGTTAGATAAAGCCTCCATTCCTCAGTCCACATCTTACTCGGTAACCAGACCTCTTTATTAGACTCTGCTGTCTACAGGCCTTTGTATATGTGAGCTGACAAATGCTCAGGCCTTGATCTCTAGATGTTTCTGCTGTGAGAGCCTGCTGCTGTGAGAAAAGGCTGAGTACTGACAGAACACTAATGAAATACAAGTGCTGCCTTTTTGTTTTGCAAAACCCATTAGGGGCCACCCTGTTAGGAACTGATCTGAGTTTATTTAGTGTCTCAGACAAGCAGAGTTTTACTTTTGTTATGCTATAGACGTGCTGGACAAAGCCCATCATTATTGAAACTGCAATTATGTACTGCCTTGCCGAATAAAAAATTCATAACAAACTTGATTGGACTGCTCCCGGGTCTTGTGCATGGTTTGCCACTGCTGTTACCAGTTAAGCCTGCCTCCCCCCCTTTAAATAAAACAAAGAAGACAAACATTCTCTCGAGTCTCGTTCATGACCTTGTCATAAATGTGCTTGGAATTTGTGCCAAAGGATTGTTGCTTCTGGGATCTATCTGATATGACCAGAAGTTGATGGACTCCCCTGGTTGTAAATGGTCCTGTATGTATCCATTTTCCAAGACGAAGTGAAATGTATTTATTATTATGCCATCCTGTGAGTTGTTAACTATTGCACCACACCTAGCTTTCAGAACTGTTAAGCACAGTAATTTGCTATCAAACAAATAAGTAAAAACCCCTTATGTAGCAAACATGAAAGAAGAAATGATTATTAAAATAGTATTGGTGATCATTAGAAATGTAGTTAACCATGTGTATGGCTTATGGATGATGCAACATAGCCCAACTTCAGCCAAAAAAGTTATTTTACTTTTGGATAAAGTGGGATGGCTAGAACCTCTGCCAACTGTTTATTGTTGTCTGTGGCCATGTTTGAAAGATTTCACAAGTGTTACACAGGAACAGAAAGTTAGGGGAACAATCTCTTTTATGGGGGAACAAATTTTAACATGACAGAGGTTCTTATCCTTCTTCCTTACCCTATCAAAAAAAAAAATTGTTTGGCTGGCATTAGTGTTTAATAAGGTGTAGCTGGTGCTATTTTGTTTTCCATTCATAGTCTTACTTTGTATAACACCAGTATAGCATTTTCAGTCTTTTTGATCTTTTTGCTTGTGTTCTATGAATATAAGACTGTCCATATGTAAACGGTTTTCCGCATTATAAATGAGACCTCCCACACCCTTCCTCTTTGCCTTGTGTTCAAGAACAAACAAGGAATTTTCCACTTAATTGTGGAAAATGGAAAGCTGCTTTAAAAATTGTTGATTCAGCTTGTCTGGAGTCCAAATCATGTGAGATTCTCTCTACACAAATTCTAAAGCTTACCATTTGCCATGAAACCTAATCACATTATCTGGCTGTTTTGGGGCTGGATAAATGAGTCACATCTCTGCAGCACCAGAAAACCGCCAGTGAACTCATCTGAGGTGAAAATATTGAAAATAGTTTTGAAAAACAGTTGCTATTGTTTCCCCTAAAATGTGCTGGTACATCTATTGTTAACCCTCTTTAATGCTTAATTTAAAAAAAAGGAATATCTGTGTGGACTGATCTGCATGGTATTCCTGCACGTGGCTATGGCAGGAACCTCAAAAGGGAAAATAAACAGGAAAAATAACCCAGCCACCATATCTAAGGATTGGTAACCTACAATATATTACATTTTTTTGAGTTTAGATGCACTTTAAGTCTTTATAGTTTTTAAGTATTTTATAGTTACATTCACTCTGTACCTTTGCCGCCGTTATCAGCTGGATGCTTATAAAGTTGTTTTTTAGTTTTTTGCACTTTTCCAATTTTGTATTATCACTTTGGGATAAATTAATGTACTGTTAGAAACCCATCCTTTCTCAACTCAGCTTAATCTCTGGCAACTATAATGGCCAGAGATAATGCTTTTTTTTTTCTTGCATATGTGCAGTTTTGCACTAATTCCCACCAGGACAATTGCAAGCTGTTCTTGTATTTAGAGATTGTTGTTTCTTTAATTAGATTTAAATTTATCAACTTCTTGGATTCTCAGCGGTAAATACTAAAATTAAGTTTGTGTACACTGATCAATAAAGCCAGATAGCACCCAAGTCACCTTGGTATTTACTGCAAATAGCACTGATGACATCTTTGTATGCCTAGCTCCAGCAAAGTGGTGCCGCTATGATCATGTTTTGTGTTTGAAATGTTTGATCTGTTAAAGCAGACCTTTACACTCAAAAATCAAATTCTACCAATGCAATCCCTCTATGTATGATGATTAATAATAACATAGACATGCCAAGCGTAAAATGCTGTGATTTTATATTTGCAGAGCATTCACATTCTGCTTTGAAAGGCCAAAATTATTTCAGTTTGCCAATACAATGTGCACTGGGATTGCCACATCGACAGCAGAGAATTTTTGGGAAATCTCATTTGTAATTTAACGAGATCTCAGGGAAAGGCATTTTCCTACCCTGAGATGATGTGCATGGTCACATGTCCTAGTTACATGTCTAGTCACGTGCCAGAAATCCAGGAATTAAAAAGTTGATCAGAGGCCCAGCAGGTGTGCAGTTGTCAGTAGCTATAATACCTCTTATGATCGGAGATGGAACTCCGAATCAGGAATGAGGAAGTGTCAATGGCGCTACTTGTAATGTTCACTTCACAAACAAGTAGCAAAAGTCAATTGTTTGAATGAGCAGGTAACAACTCTGGTATTTGCAATGTTCACTTCACATCACAAGGTCATTTATCTCATAAGTTTGTATGGCAAGTATAAAAGGTGGTATTTGTAATGTTAACTTCACAACCACACAGCAAAAGTCAATTAGATTGAGTGAGAAAGTAACAGCTCTGGTATTTGTAATGTTCACTTCACATCATAAGGTTATTTATCACATACGGGTCTATTCACTAAGCTGCCGAGGGCAGCTGATTGAACAACCGACCCCAAGTGAAGTGAGCCGAGCACTGTTCGGCTATTCACTTCAGGCTGGCACGGCTGATTTCAGCCGTACATCGGCTGAAATCAGCCGTACATCGGCTTGCTTCACATGGCTTCGGGTTGGCCGAACATGCTCAGCATGTTCGGCCGACCCGAAGTGCAGAAGGAGTTCGACTCAGCCGATCCGTTCGCTCCGTGTCAGAATGAAGAAAAAAAAAGAAACAGCAGTGTTTCTCTCCTTGGCGGCCGGGAGCAGGAGACTCCCCTGGGCCCCAGGGAGAGTTAGCTGTTTGGAGATCAGTGTCCCTGGTTAGCAGGTAACCAGGGACGCTGATCTCGGCTGGCTCCGCCCAGCTGTCAGAAGCAGGCTGTCGGCCGTACAGCACCGCTTCAGTTCTACTCCTGGGGCCGAAGCTAGCCGAAGGATCGGCCGAAGCTACGGCTAGATCCTTCGGCAGCTTCGTGAATAGACCCCATAGTTTGTATGGCAAGTATAAACGGTGGTATTTGTAATGTTCACTTCACAACCAAACAGAAAAAGTCAAATAGGCTGAATGAGCAAGTACTTGCTGTTAGGTTTACACTGGTTAACAGGCAGATCCAATCCTGGAGTCTATATCCTGTCTGTAGAGGCTGGTATAGCAGTAGTTTTAGGTGCAGGGATGTAAAGCACTAGAAGCCCCAGAAGGATCAGGAGGGTAGACAGGCTCAGCAAGGTTCCTTGGGGACAGTCTATCATTCAGGATGGAGAGCGGGTATGCAGAGGGCTTGGCCCGGCATCCACACTGATTGCAGGAACACCAGACAAGTGAACCCTTGCTGCTTAAGCTGAAGAGGAGGGCGAAGTGGCGTGACGTCGATGGACCGGGGGGGAGCTACCCTCCGTGTCCGAGATGCCGGTGTAACACCCTGCCACGGGGCTTAACTGTTCCTTGGACCACAGCTGCGGATCAGGGTATTCCTATCAAGGACGGGTATCAGATTGTAGCTCTACCTCTTAAGCCGAGTATAGTTTTAGGCGAGGAGGGAGCTACTCAACATCACACCCCGTATAGCAGCACTTCTACCCTGTAAGATGCCAGTAGGGTAGTGAGGAAATCACATTAGCAATTCAATAGGTGTGAGGTATAACAGTTCACTTGATATTAATTAGCAGGTCAATAGGTATGAGGTTGCACAGCTCACTGGGTATCAACTAGCAATTCAAATAGGTATGAGGTGTCAATTAAACAGTTCAATAGCATTGAGTTGGAACTTAGTAACACTCCAATAGGTATGGCCGAAGCCTGGGTACTTGCGCTTGTGCTGACCCCCGGGATGGGAAAGCGTCGGTTCACTGCTGCACTCGTTTTGGCTTGATCCTTGTAAGGAGCAGGAGAGGGCTGCGTTGATCAGCGCCCTGCTTCCACAATAGTGGGACGCCGATCAATCAGTGACCCGCGGCTTTATGACGACGGCCCGAGTGAGGGGGCAGAGTCTCGCGGCGCGTCTGCGCAATGACGATGCCGGACCCCGTCCGAGAGTGGGCGGCGCCCTAAGTCGCGCATGCGCAGCAGCGCGGACAGAGCTCGGTCCCGGCCGTGACGGAACACAGTTGTTACAGCCGGAGAGGTAAGTATAGTGGATCTGTTACAGTAGCAACATCAGTGAACTCAGGATTGCTGACTGCATGCCATGCAGGTCACTTGCAGAGGAGTGCGGCCAGCAAAGACACCTGGAGAGATGATCCAGTGCAGCCAGGAAAGCCAACCAGTGTTTAACAGGGTAGGACTGGCTCCAATAGCAACCAGGAAGGATATGTCGTCCGGAGAAAGAGAGTCCAGCACGGCCAGCGAGTGTCCAGAGGGAGAGTGTAATTTTCCAAAGCCAAGAAGGAGAGTTCAATAGGAGAGTGCCATCTCCAAAAACAACCAGTGGAATATTATCACCCGGAGTGGAAACCTGCAGCAGAGATGAGTGGACAGTGTGAACACAGATCCAGCATTCTCAAATGAAGTCAACCACAGAGCCTGAGAGGTTTGGTAAGACTGACTTGTATGAATTGTCTGCTGGAACTGAATATCTTATAGTCAAAGAGATTGACTGTAACCTTATGTGTGAAGTGGGAGTGATGCCAGTTGGGCGACCCACGGGACAGTTTGTTAGAGACTTGCCTCTACGCAGTGCGTAAAAAAATGGAGAGGCAAGAGTTAAAAATGCATGTAATAATGTGATATTTCCTTCCAATGCAAATGTCAATTTGAAGCATATTGCTGGTGGGAATGATAACACTGCTGAGTTAAGAAATGTCAAATGTGTTAACAGTACCTGTTCTGAGGCTAAACACCAGTCATGTTGAAAATATGTGGTCTCTAGCAGCAACCAGGAGGTGCGCAGCAGAAATATCCTTGGAGGCCTCAATGGGGCCAGATAAGTTGATGGCCGAGGTTCCCAAAGATAATTGTGTTGCCAGCCTGATGGGTCACAATGTGGGTGTATTGAGTGGGTGAATTGGCTCACAATTGGCTCAGGGTGAATTGGCTCACAATGATAAGGATATGTATGGGTTACTTGCAGAGCTGCCGGCTCTTATGTGGGAAAAATGGTGGCTGTATAATATAACTGATGATGCTGACACAAGTGGTTCTATATCAGATATAGTCTGTAAAAACCTTATTGAAGGTCAGCGTTCAGAGCAGTTGTCAGTGGAGGTGTTTTGCGATGTTGCTGCTGTAGATGACTGTTCCACGGTATCTGAGCCCGCTTCAGACACTGTTCTGCCCAACCAAGATGGGAGAAGGTTAAAAACTGTGTTATTGAGGGCTTGTTCACATGACGTCCGGATTCAGTCCAGACCAGATCCGTGCTTTCCTGCACCCAAAATGCATTCCAATGTATCCCTATGTGTTTTATGGGTTACAGTTCTCATGTGCGCAGTCCGTTCCAGACAGGACAGAAAAAATACTCCATGTCACATTTTGTCCAGTCCGGAAATGCACGAACGCGTCAAAAACGCAACGTAAATGTGCCAAAAACACACCTCACTGCAACTAACATACCTTTAGCCCCACTACCAACTAAAAAAAAATATATATATTAATTTTTGTTTAACTGGAACGCGTCAAAAACGCATAGCACCGCGTCTGCAGATCTGCTCCAGATCCGGACCAGATCTGGTCCGGACATCATGAGAACAAGACCTGATGGTTCTGACAGTGATGGAAAATATGATACGTTGCAGAATTATAATGATCCAGTTGCCATATGTGACAGAAGTAGAAAAACAAAAGGCTGGTACTAATGATAACAATGGTTGGGTTCATGACAAAGATGAAATTATTATATTATTATTATACAGGATTTATATAGCGGAAACAATTTGTGCAGCGCTTTACAAAATGGAGGAGACAGTACAGTTACAATACAATAAAATTTACAATACAATTTCAGAACAATAGGGTTAGGAGGGCCCTGCTTGTGAGAGCTTACAATCTAGTAGGACGGGCAAGTGATACAAAAAGGTAATAATTGTTTAAATTGAGTTATTGGAAGAAGTAAAAGGGCAGTTATGTTGAGATGAGATAGGCTTCCCTGAAGAGATGGGTTTTTAAGAATTGCCTAAAGGTGGGCAGCATGGGAGATAAACAGACAGATTGGGGTAAGGAGTTCTAGAGAATGGGGTACACTCTGGAGAAGTCCTGGAGGTGAGCATGGGAGGAGGTAATTAGAGAGCTAGAGATCTGCAGAAAGGACGGTTTGGGGGATATTTTGGGATTAGGTCAGTGATGTAGGTAGGGGAGCAGTTGTAGATGGCTTTGTATGTTGTTAGTATTTTGAATTTTATTCCTTGGGCAATTGGGAGCCAGTGGAGAGATTGGCAGAGAGGCTTGGCAGACAATGAATGGTAGGTAAGGTGGATGAGTCTGGCAGCAGCATTCATGATAAACTGAAGGAGGGATAGGCTGTTTAGCGGTAGGCCAACAAGGAGGGAGTTACAGTGGCTGAGGAGAGAGATTATAAGGGAGTGAATTACAAGTTTTGTGGTTTTGTTTGTTATCATGGGGCATATTTTAGAAATGTTACACAGGTTGAGTTGGCAAGATTTGGATAGTGATTGGATGTGGGGCTGAAAGGAGAGCTCAGAGTCAAAGATTACATGAGTACCCTGGCTTGATGGGAGGGGTTGATCGTAGTGCTGTTGATTGTGATGGAAAAGTCCGGGGAGGGAACACAGTGAGGAGGAAATATTATAAGTTCAGTTTTTGACAGACTGAGTTTGAGGTAGTTGCGTGACATCCATGCTGAGATATCAGTGAGTAGATTATGAAATATGTGGTGACAATAGTAATGCTCTGATACTTAACAGTGGATTGGTTGCTGTAAGCAAAGGTAAAATAACTGAATGTGTCATTGGGAAAACTGCTGGTGACATTATTGATAACTATGAAGTAACTTCAGATGATTGTGGGATGGTTGCCAGGAGCAATGACGAGAACGCTAGTGTGGCACATATCACAAGTGAAGCTGGCAATGAGATAGCAGCACATGAATGTAGAGACAGTGAGGGCACAACCAGCAAAGTGACTGAAGAGGTTAATATAGAAATGGGCGGCCAGGAAATTAGTGGTGTCAGAGAAGAGATAGCTGACACAAAAACTGAGTACCATATTTTGCAGTCCATAAGACGCACCGGACCATAGGACGCAGGGAGGTCCGGCGCGCCTTATGGAGCACTCGACAGACTGTAGCTTCTGTCACAGCTTCTATGACAGAAGCTGTGACAGAAGTTGCAGTTAGTGACCGCTGAGACAGGTGGCGCTGTGATTACAGCGCCACGGTCTCAGTGATCACAGAGCAGACGAAGAACGTCCGTTCTTCGTCTACTCTATGGTAATCTCGATCGTTGCCGCTGCTCGGTTTTAATACGAGTGATCTCATTAGATCACTCGTATTAAGCGAGCAGTGGCTCCTACTGCTGAACTCGATCACCGCCGCCGCTGCTCGGCTTTAATACGAGTGATCTCATTAGATCACTCGTATTAAAGCCGAGCAGTGGCTCCTACTCGCCCGGCGCCCGAAACTGCATGTCTCGGGCGTCGGGATTCGCTCCATAAGACGCAGGCACATTTTCCCCCTCCTTTTGGGGGGAAAAAAGTGCGTCTTATGGAGCGAAAAATACGGTATACCATTGTCTGCACTAAGACTGCCAATGGACGTAGTGTAGATGATCCTAAAGACACTACCCAGCTGACCTTGAGTGACTGTATGGAGATTGTGGTTGAAGACAGGTTGGGCATTTATATGGAAGTGTTTAGTGTAGAGACACCTGATGACTCTGAAGAGACCTACATCAAGTACAGGAAGTCTGGTAGAAATGTTTACCCTGACTCCAAAGTTATTCTTGGGTGTAAGACGGCTAGAACGGGTGAGGCTGACAATTCAGGGACTTGTACCCATGTGACTTTTACTAAAGTTTTGGAGACAGATGGTGACAAGGTAGAGATGACTGGACAAGGAAGTGAGGCCCGGAACAGGGATGATAGTTCCATACAAAGAAAGACTGGTGTGACCCCATTTAAAGTAAGCGACTTTCGCTGGTGAAAGTACAGACGTAAAAAGCCAGGACATGTCTAGACGAAGGATCTAGGTCTGTGTGTCTGTTCCTCTGGATCGGAACAAAGGGGGGGATATGTGGTATTGTGTGGCAAACCCCCGGTAGAACTGGGTGTCTATAAAAATAAAGAGTCAGGTTGTCATGCCGATCCTTTTTTCAAGCAAGTGTATCTAAAAAAGTAAAAATTAAAAACAGAATACAAAACCTAGACTACATGTTAAATTAATGAATTACTATTTGCCTGAATACACGTAATACACGAAATAATAATTTGTTTGAGAATGCGCGGCAGCCATGTTGGACACCGGTGCGTTCTGCGAATGCGTGCCACCATCTTGGAGGCGGGGAGCATGATGTCACATGACGCCATGCATGCGCGGTGTCGGGTGACGACACACCATCTGATGATAGTAAATATTTTACTATCACCAGTTTATGAATGGGGAAAAGCCTCTGTACTGTGTGCTACTCCCCATTCAGAAATTCATGAATGAACAGGACGTGATGTAAATCACATCCTGTTCATTCATAACTGGGGACACATAGTACTATGTGTCCCCAGTTATTTACAAACACTGGAGTGATCAGACGATCCCTCCAGTGTTTGCTCTGCACACGGAGGATCGGTAAATATCACTGATATTTACCAATCTTCCGCTCGGCCACACACAGAGCTGCTGTCATCCTGAAACTGACAGGATGACAGCGGCTCCGCTCTCCTCCCCGCTCTTTATCTAGTACTGGGATCTATTCCCAGTTAGTAAAGATTATATAATATAAACTACCTTCCTTAGGAGTACATCATCAATGATTTACATTCTTCGGCTTATTAATATAAGACATTTTTTTAAAAATGCAAAAAAAATTGTTAAAGTCCCCCGCCCCCAACGTACACACACATAAACACGCAAACACGTATTGGTGCGCCTACGTGCAAAAACAACAATTGTGCTACACATGTTACATATCGCCACGAACGCCGGAGTGAAAGCAATAATTCCAAAGCCATTAATCACTGATTAGCACTGAACGTATGAGCAGTAAAATCGTTTAAATTTTTCCCAGTGGGAAATTTTGGCTATTTAAGTTTTTTGCGGCTTCACGGGTGAACACAATTGATCCCATGTTTCATATTTCACACAAAAATTGGGTGTTATATTTTGTTTCTGTGCACTAAATTTTACTTTAGTTTATTTTATTATTATTATGTATTATACTAAAAATACTGGTTTGATAAATGTAACAAGATGAGTGGATACTAATGTGGATTCACTCGGAAAAAAGTATAATAAAAAATCGATTAATGACACAAACGTGTCACTTAATTTATCGCCACGAAGGGGAGATTTTAACATGATCTTGTTACAAAAAGAAAAAAATGTGGATCTACAGATTAAACACCATGACACCACAAGGTCTAAATAATTAAATCAACTTAAATGTATTTCTTTAAACAACAAATAGGGGAATTTATTGCTGGAATATATAACTTTATGATTGTGTGATGATCTCTCCTCCTTTACAACGCTTCGAGTTTATCTCCTTAACAAAATGTTTACTGCTTTCATAGTTTTTAATATATGTTTTGTGATAGATCTATAACCATTCTTTGGTCATGATCAGATAGACGTATAGGGATGAGTCAAATTTTTTCCAGGTGTGAGATAATTATAAAGGAGTTGCTCACCTGCTCTTCCCTATGTCCTGACGAAGCCCCAGTGTGGGAGGGGCGAAATGCATCGACATTAGACGTCTTTTGGATGGACGACCACACGGCCTTTAACTAAAGGATGCATATTTTGAAATAGTGGAACAAGGATTTATATATGCATTGAAACTAATATACTTTATCTGAGCAGTGGCCGAACTTTCATGGCAGCAGTCAAGTCCTATATCATCTCGGACTGAAAATGTTATTCGCTATGGTCGTAGCAGTAAAGATGACAAGAGCAAATAAGGGAAAGCACACAACTAATGTGAGTAAGACTGTTTAATGCTGGAAGGCATGGAACTAATCTGCATGTAAAGAAGCTATCCTGTGATATCCTTTCCCATATGACACTGCTTCCAATACCATATAAGTCCATGAAATTGACTGCTCTGAGTGGAGCACATCATTATATTTTTAAGACTGGCTCTCCCCTTTGTGCCCTACTTTGCAAAGTTACAGAATTCCATCATATATGAGCAGTATGTAATTTAAATGAAGGACTCAGTAAGTTGGAGTAAGCTTGTTCACTAGCTAGATGCTGGCAACTATTTACAACTGAAGGAGATACTTTGTGTTTCACATGAGACATTGCCTCAGTCATATTATATACACTCATGAACTCAATTGTCGCAAGCAAAACATTCTTGTGCTTCCAGATCGGTTTCTACTTCTAAGTGTGGATTGATTCACAATTGTGGGATCCACTTATCGATTATATGATGTTCATATACAACCACCATATCGACTAAGGCTGATTATCCAAGAAGAGGAAATCCTCCATATAGAGTGTTGTTACCAATAATAATCAATTATAGTGATTGCAACGTTCAGTATCACGTTTGTGTCATTAATCGATTTTTTAATAATAATTATTCCTGAGTGAATCCACATTAGTATCCACTCTTCTTGTTACTTATTGTTAGCCTAATGCGGGGTCCATCCATGTTGTATGGTTGAATGAATGAGGTTTGCAGACAATGTTGTTCATGCTATTTTTAGACAATTTTGCAAGCTGTTTTACTTATGTACAATAAACTTTTTCTAATTGTTTAAGACTGTGTCGGTCTTCAGGTAACCTCTACGGTTCGCTATTTGCTACTATTTGCTACATAGAAGACCAATAGTTTTTTGGTAGATCTCAGGAACATGCTTGGTAAGATTGAAAAAGTAGCATTTTAGCGTAAGCCCAGGATCCTTTCTCTGAAACCCTGTATCTGGTGCATGGGTATGTACACTTGTTAATAAGAGTTATTTTATTATTTTCAATAAAGCAGTTTTAAATAGAAAGTACTATAAATTATTTTTATACTCCATTTTTTTTAACTGCTATAACCTGGGAGAGATTAAATGAACCTGGACCGTGGTGTTATTAATCCCCATATGGGAAAAAGTCTAAAGCTGCCCATACACCTTACAACCATCGCACGCCTTTCATTGTGCAATGGTTGTAAGGTCCTTAAAATTTTGTACGACCTGCCCATCTTGGACAGGCAGAGCGTACTTGCGATCATCGCAAGCCCTCTCCGCTGAGGGGAGAGCTTGCCGATGATTGCAATGCTGAGCGGGCAGTGTGCGCTTGCGTACACCGTCCCGTGCTGCCTTCGTCTTGAGGTCGCGCTACTAACCCGCTGAAAATTGTACGATTTTCGCCAGGTTTTCTAGCCTGCTCGTAAGAGGAAAGTCGTGCGGCCGTACAGTAAATGCAGTCGCACGCTGCCCATACACCTGCCGATTATCATACGATTGCGGAATCACACGCGATTATTGTACGATAATCGTCAGGTGTATGGGCACCTTTAGACCCTACTTTTTATATAAGCTCTGTGTTTAAAGGCAAGATTTTGTTTTTAGAGTTACATCAAACACCAGAGGTGCTTGCTGGATCTACCTAGTTTGCACAATAGCTGGATGTTCTTTGTATCTGCACAGTTTACACAAGAGCTGGATGTTCTTTGGATTAACACAGCCTGCACTGATTGCTGGATATTAGAACAAACACCTGCACAAGGTACTAGCTGTGTGATATTTTTTTTTTCTTTCTATATTTTCAATTTGTAGTTATTTATACTTTGTGCTCGTTTGTTACTTTATTTGATTTATATTATATATATTTGCACGTATGATTGATAATCTTGCATGTCATGAATACTTGTAATAAGTAAATAAATGTGATATAAGATTTATCTAAGAAAAATGTATATATATATTTCTTTTTTTTTTCTTCTTCTTCTTTTGCACAATTGTTGATCTATTTATATGTGAACAGCAGTTAGAGAAACATTTATTTACATATATTGTGTTACTTTGCTTTGCATTTTCTGATGGGTGAATATGAGGGTGTAGAACTACACCAAAATAAATTATTATTTGGTAAGTATTTATGATTAAAGTGTCAACATCTAGTAATTGGAGTAGAGAAAGCAAAGGTTTATATACTATTGCTAATATGTGAAAACAGAAGTTAAAACAACAGGAACAAAGTGTCAGGCAGCCTGTGTAGTTCAGGCAGTCTGTATTGCTGGCTGCAGCCCTGACTGGCGAAGGTTAATTATCCTGTGCCTCACTACCTGCAGCACTAGTCTAGTCAGCTGTTTCTTAATCAATCAAACGACACACCTCCTGCTCTGGGATTGGCCTTGTTGCTGGTGGCGCCCTATTTAAGCATCATCAGCCTGTTCTCAAGTGCCTGTGATTTTTCTTGCTATGCAAGCTGCGTGCTGTTCCTGAAAATCCTGTGTCTGGAAATATTGTTTGTCTTCGGTTCTGACCTTGGCCTGTCCCTGGATTACGCTCTGCTTTCTGCCAGCCCTGACCTGAGCTTGTGCCCGGATTACCCTTTCCAGCCTTTGACTCCAGCTCGTCCCTGATTACTCTCTGGTAGTGTCTTTCTACTTCGGTCCGTACATTGGTTTATTATTATTATACAGGATTTATATAGAGCCAACAGTTTGCACAGCACTTTACAATATAGAGAAGACATTATAATTACAAGACAAGATGGTAAGGAGGGCCCTGCCTGTGAGGGCTTACAATCTAAGAAGGAGGGGCAAATGATACATGAGGAGGTAGCTGTGTGGGGATTAATTGTTTGAGAAAGAGTTCAGTGGTTAGTTTGAAGTGTGATAGGCTTCCCTAAAGAGATGAGTCTTTAGTGATCACCGAAAGGCAGTCAGAGTGGGAGGTGGACAGGTTGGGGTAAGGAGTTCCAAAGAGAAGGTCTTGGGAGGAGCGTAGGGGACGGTTGGGGTGATACTTTGAGACAAGGTTGGAGATGTAACCTGGGGCAGAGTTGTGAATGGCTTTGTAAGTGGTTGCTAATATTTTGAATTGTATCCTATTATGGACTATTGGAAGCCAGTGCAGGGATTGACAGAGGGGGGTTGCAGATACTGAGCGGTTGGTAAGGTGGATGAAATCAAAGCAAATTGTTCAACCAAGAGAGGTTTGAAACAGAGTGCAGCTAACAAAGAGGGTCGGAGAGTTAAATTGTGATACAAAACGGTAATTTATTAGATAAAAGATCCACAATAAACTGGATGCACTATATTATACCCACAGACCCCACACCATTAAAACTTGATTATTGCAACAATCCATTCATTCATATCTACACTCAAACACACAAGGAGCTAGCTGATCAGCGTTTTCTATATCATCGGGTGGTCCTCAGTGTATTCGAGGAAGCAGCGCTTGGACTATAGTAAAATGTTTACTAAAGGATCTATCATGTGCCTGGGAATTCCTTTCTGAGATATTTTAGTATTTGTATCCGTCTTAACCAGTTGACATCCGCGGTGTTAAACCCCCTTCCCATCCAGGCCATTTTTCAGTATTCAGCGCTGCGGTACTTTGACTGACATTTATTCCGTCATGCAGCGCTGTACTGAAATTAATTTTATACCCTTTTTTGGGGACAGATAGAGCTTTCTTTTGGTGGTATTTATTCACCACTGGGGTTTTTATTTTTTTACTATATTAAGGAAAAAT
>NW_017306276.1:3404641-3454339 GCF_000935625.1 Nanorana parkeri | reverse complement strand
CTAATGTCACCTGTGGACCCCAAAAGAAGCTGATGAAGCAGAGATCTGCTTTATCAGCTTCTTCTCTCTGGCTATAGCAGCCAGATGACTGACAGGTGAATGCGGAAGTGATGTAATACACATCACTTCTGCATTCACAGCCCGGACGTAGATCAGCAAGGAGCTGATCTCCCGTCCTCCTCCTCCTGACCCCCTCGGAGCCGGTCCCGGGATTCCAGATGGGGCAGCGGATCCCGGGATTCAAGGTGAGGGGGTCAGGGGAGGGGGGGAAAAACGGCAGCGGCGACCGCACGGGGGAGGGGGGGGCGCCGCGAACGAGCACATATAGGCGATCGGCGGGGTCCCGGGATTCCAGATGGGGCAGCGGATCCCGGGATTCAAGGTGAGGGGGTCAGGGGAGGGGGGGAAAAACGGCAGCGGCGACCGCACGGGGGAGGGGGGGGCGCCGCGAACGAGCACATATAGGCGATCGGCGGGCTATGGACTCGCTGATCGCCTATATGTGAAACACCCGGTAACGGGTCTGTTTAATGGTCGGGTCTTTGCTGCCCGTGCGTGCCCGCTAGCAGAAAATAATTGCCGTCTGGAGACGGCAACCCGCAAATGCAGCAGTGCCGTCCGTCCGTTTTTTTACTACGGGCGGACGGCAAGAGGTTAAAGAAGGTTGATTTCATTGGTTGAAGAAAAGGAAAACGGTTCAATGTTAACGTGAGTCTTATCAATTCTTAAAGTGGAAACAGCAGGTGTTACAAAGTAATATGCTTGATTGAAGATTTTTTGAGAAGTTACAACAAGATATGAGGTAGCCCGGTGAATCAACGGGGAATATATCACTGAGTCGTAATCACACTTGGGGGAAAATCACCACTCAGCGTGTAAAAGGACTCGAGTATAGTGTACTCACGGCTGTTTGTTTCTTTAACCGGGCGATCAGTCTCACAGGATACGTAACGTCTTGGTGTTTTATTTCTCGTTAGTCCTCCTTGTGTTTACCACATATTAAAGGTTTCAAGTGGTTTTCAGGTAAATTCCTTCAGGGAAACGATGTATATTCAGGGAGTCCCAGTTGCATCTAGATTTTATCGATTTTGTCGATATAGCAAATCTTTAGTCCCGCTGTTTTTAAGTCGTCCACAACCGGAAGGTTAGGTGCCTGACATGCAGGTAGTTTGTCAGCTTAGCATCCAGGAACGGATGACGCCTTTCGCCCCTCCTTCTTTTTCAGGGCTTCGTCAGATCCTGGATGGTAAGGTGGATGAGCCTAGCAGCTGCATTCATGATAGACTGAAGAAGGGATAATCTGTGTAGAGGTAGGCCAATGGTGAGGGAGTTGCAATAGTCGAGATGAGAGATAAGAGAGTGGATGAGCAGCTTTGTGGTTTCATTGGTGAGGAAGTGGCACCGCGGGCCAGCATGTGGCTTCACCTGATCAGAACATATAGTTTAAGTCTTGGGGGCATCCAAGTACCAGTAGGATTGTCATGCTACTATCAAAGCAAACCGGTTCACATGAGCCAATATAGTGCCTCACAATTTACTTGACATCACTGCCCTAATAAGAGAAAATACAATACTTCCTTACAAATATATAAATATAGTCCCCATTGCATTCCACCAGGTGGGAAGAAATCATGGATAGGTTGTTTTGAGCACAGGCTTCCTCTTTGGTGGGCCCACTGTGCACCCTACCAGCAGCATTGTAATTTTCGTAAGTTATAATCAATGCATATCTAATTACTAGTGCTTTGTTGGAAACACTCAATATTATTGTTTTTTGGTTTAATATAATTTTAAGTTAAATAAAGACATGTTCTCTATCACAACAGTTAAATCTGTGTCTGTATTGCATGTTCAAACCTTAATACCATAAGTATTAACAGGTTAACAGATGTTTACTCCAAGGAGTATATAAGGAGAGTGGAAATTCTAGAGACATGCTTAAATTCCTCTTTAACTAAATCCACTAGATTTTAGTAGTCTAAATCTACTGTCAATTTAGTAGACTTAAATCTTATGATATTTAGTAAACTAAAACAATTCGATGACTAAATTATGACTAAAACTAAATCGAGATTTGCTTTCAAAATTAGCACTGATCAGCAGTGAACTGGTAAGTGTTCCTTTGCACATTTTATATCAGTTCATTAATATGCCAGATAAATCAAATGCCACCCAATGTTGTTTGTAATGAAGCCGATTCCATTAAAGTGGAAATAAACCGCTTTGTAAATGTTTGGATTTTGCCCTAATGTGCAAGTATGCACAGCATACTTGCACATTAGGGCACACTTACCTTTCAAGGGTGCTCTTCTCTACTTACAGCACTCTTGAAACTATTTTTGGTTGGTCCTCAGCTCTGTTCCCCGCCGCTGCCACTTTCAGGTTCTTGGAAGTTCTCTACGGTCATTTGGTGGCCGTTTATGATGTAATTACTGCGCATGCGCATGAGTTACAGTGCATGGTGCATACACTATACAGTGTACACAGAAAATTTTAAGAAATCCCTGGTGGAGAGAGGAAGATTTGTTTTTGGGAGAAGAGATTTTGCATGTGTCTCCTGCCAAAAATCTCTTCCTCCCAGCAATTTCTTTCAATTTATTGACCGTACTTCTACTTTAAATAACTGGTGGAGCAGGTGCTTCATTACTAACTAATCTCTTAATCTGAGAGTATGTGGATTTGAGATAAATCACCTTTTGGTTTCAGAAAGTTAAAAACTTGAAAACGCGTATGATCTGCTACTGTTTGTTGCAGATGGGGCAGAGATAAGGCAAAATCCGATAAAAGCTTTCTCTCTTTTTTTTTTTTTTTTTATAGAAATTCACACCATGGTGTTTCCTGATCACCTCATAATCTCAGTATGGAAACCAGTAGGAACATCCTGATCCTGTCAAACATGAGGCATTGTTTGGAAGAATATGCCCTTGCCTAAAAGGATTGCAAAAATTAGATTGCAGTTATTAAAAACCATTGTGAGACTATACTCAGAACCCATGTTGTACAGAAACTAAAGGGTTAAACGTAGGATTTTCAGGTTAAAGATAGATCCACATAAAGCAGAAATATCACCTACTCAGCTGCGGGGATTAATTATGCATTAGTAAATTTAAGTCTGTAATATAAGTTCAGGATGGCGGATAAAGCTTCTGAGAATTCAGCGCTGAAGGTATATTATTTCATTTGCTGAATTTTCTGATTTCATTCTAGAGCCAGAATGACTTTCAGCCCTGGAATATCAGGAATACAGCTGATTTTGCAATTTCAACCTGTTTTACCAATGACAAGTAACATCTCTTCCTGTCCAGTCTCCAGGTAATAGGTGCATAGCAAGTAACAGTTGTCACTACCTGTCTACCTTCTGAGTGTACAAAAAAAAGGTCTATCCTAATTTCTTCAATATGTATCTCACTTTTAACAGAAATGGAACCATGTAAATAGCCCAAATCATGGTAATAAATTACATGCATAGATGTTGGTCCTTTATCACAGTGCATATGTACTCCTAGGGCCAGACCTATGCAGAAGCACAAGAGGGACCCACTAAAGATGTAGACCTGCCGCACTTTACCACTCCCAATGTAATCTTGCGTAGCTTGGCTGCATTGGCTGTGTTAAAGCCAGGGCTTGCTTTTAAGTACTGGGATTGCTGACAGAGTTTGCTGTGTGAATAAACAGCATCATAGTAGTATCCATCAGTTCAAACCTATTTTTCACTTTAATTGCATACATGGGAGGAATTTTGCAGAATGCGGTGCAGTTGGTTTGGTAAGATCAAGTGTATAGGCGAAGGTCGTGCTGTTTAACCGCCGGATCAATTCTTTATTTTGTGCACACACATATCAAAATCAGTCATCATCAGCTAACAGTAAGTGATGGCCCTAACTAGCCCTAACTTGCTCTCACTCCAACATTTGCAGCGATATAAAACATATGTGATGCAATTGTTGTTTTCGCACATAGGCTCACCCAACGTGTTTGCCTTTCTATGTAACTGGTTTTTTTTTATTGTTTAGATTTGTCACTTTAATTTTTTTAACCTAACTTTATTGCTATCATATAGGGGGCTTGCCAGTAACAGGTCCTGTTTATGCTGACATCACACGTCTATTAGACCTATGGACCCCACGGAAGCACACAAATCCATTTTTCACCAGCTTCTTCTCCAGCAACTGCAACCAGAAAAATTACAGCCTATAGCTGGAAGTGAGAAAATCCTTCTCGCTTCTGTGTTCAGTGATCGAAAAGGCAGTCATCCACTGGAAGTGTGCTGATCTCCCTCCGATGTAGCTGCCATGCCAGTCTTGAGCCTGCATGAAGGACAGCGGAGCCCGGGATAGCCAGTAGCGGCAAAGTTGGGAGGCAGCTCCCTTTTTAGCAGCATACCAGTGATTCCGTGGTTCTACAGCTCGCCAATCACTTGCATGTCTGTTAGAATACACAATTCAGGTCACTAGATGGCAGTGTTTATAAGTTCTGTTATATCAATGGTAGATTCTCTGTTGTATTGAATAAGGTAGAGAATAAAGCTGTGGTTTCCTTCCTGTTTTTCAAGCCATGTGCAGCATGCATATCAGTGTTTGTGTTTCTCTGTGAGGCTGTGAGGCTGTGCAAGAAGATCCAACAATGTCAAAGCCGAGAACTGACTGTAAACAACATTACCAAGATCACAGCTGCTGAATCCGTGGTTTTAGATACGCAAGCATATACTGTATATACGCATTGCGATATTAAAGTAGTTAAACAAGGGTGCGACATATGCACTGAAATCTTCCATAGTGTAAATTATGTCTTTTTTGGGCACTTACTTTTAGAATTTCATGAACACTGGCAACTGAAAATATTTTGCTGTCTTTTTTTGAATTATTACACTCTTTGGTGTCAACTGGCTGGTAGGCTTACTTTAGCTTAGTGGTTCTCAACTTGTGTAACCTCGGGACCCACATTTGTCCTCGATCATTAAGTCACGACCCAAGTCGCACTGCAATGGAACGTAGGGCATTGCAGTAACATGCGTTGCAGTGCAGGTGATCGTACTATGGGTGGGAGGTGCATTTGGGGTGCCATTCAAATGAATGGCAATGCATAACCAACCCCCTGCCCCTCTCCCCCCCCCAAACGCACAGTAGGTGTGATTACATGGTACAGTGCGTTAATTGCATGGGACTGTGCGATTAACGCATTGTACTGGTGTGAACGGGCCCTCAAAAACATTGACAGACACACACACGACCACAGACATATTTTTTCTCTTTTTTTTAAGATCCATCCAATCTCCTTACCTTATGAAAACTGGAGTGGATTCTCAGCCTGGGGTCCATTGGGAGCTGCTGTGCTGTGATGGAGCTCCATACATACGTGCATTGCTTGTACAGCTCCCTTGTGTGCCCTGTAGAGGTGCCGGGAGCCGTAATGTGATGCAACTCCAGGGCACGCAAGGAGTTGTAAGCAATGCACATATAGATGGAGCTCCCTCCCGGCCATAGCCCCAGTCAACCCCACCTCACGTCGACACTCGGCATGGGGCAGCATATTTTGAATGGCTACTTGGTGCGAGAGCTGACATGGCTGTGCTAAGAGGAGGCTAAGGAGCATCTAACCTAGAAAAGTGGAAGGCATGCGGTGACCCACAGGACACGAGGTCGCGACCCACTTTTGGGTCACGACCCACCAGTTGAGAACTAAGGCTTTAGCTGATATGCTAGAACGGTACTGTTGGCATCAGATGTGCTAAAAAGAGACCGACACTGCAGAGCTCTTTCTATTTGCTGCCTACTCAGTTGCTCACGTACTATAATGATTCTAGCCAATTTCTACTAAACACATAACTGAAATCTATCAGGGTTATTCACAAAAGGGTGAAGTGTTTGGAGAAAGCAGAAGTGAACAATCTAGGACACAATAGCTGATTTGGAAACATTCTCCAATTCAGCTCACTTTCCAGTTCTGCTATGTTGTCCTAGATTGTTCACTTCTCTGGCCTTCTCCAAACTCTTCACCCTTTGGTGAATAGCCCTGTATATTTTGGGAATAATTTGAGTAGTAGGGGAGTAGTGGTAGGGTGGTAGGGGATTTTGGGAATGTTGGGTTTAGTTTTGAAGTGTTTTTGTGCACTCTATTTTGAATTTTTTTGAACTTTTAAGACAATGCAGTGTGGTGCTCCAAAGAAGAAGCTCACACACTATGCTAAGAAAGTGTTGTGCCACTGGCCAATTTGTATAAAGTTGAAGGCTTAAGTTTTTTTTATTATTAAGAGTACAGTTTCCTATAGCTTATAGATCTGTTATGGCTGCTGCTCCCACTGGTCAAATCATCCTGTTACAGGTGGATAAAAAAAATCAGGTGTTGCATCCAAAACTGTTATAATTAATCAAAGCTTCTGTTGTATTTAACATGATATTCATGATATTAAGGTCTTTTACTATAAGTAAATATAAGCAGTAGATATATGCAAAAACATATTTTTTTAGATAAAAAAGTTACCTGTGTCTCCGCCTCTCGCTCCCGGCTGTAGAATCCAGCTTCTCGAGCAGACATGCAGGACGATGTGTGTGGGCGCACGCGCAGTGGAGATCACAGGTATAAAGAGGATGAGAGCTACAGTGCAAGTCAATGCATGCAGATGTGAGCGTGCACGCGGGACAGAAAGAAAAAGCACTCTGCGCTGGATCAGAGACCGACACCAGCGCTGGAGGGACTGCTGATGGGAGAATTGACTTTCATGTCACTTTAGGCCAAGCAATAATGTAAAAGTAAAACAATATATTACACATGCAAAATATGTAATGCCAGAATATTTTGTCACTGATGCTGTCTGCGAGAATTGTACTGTGCTGTAACACACCTTACAATAGCATCTCCCAAACATGTAATTGGAAAAATTAATCGAACCGAGGACCCTCTACCTGATGAATGGCATATTTTAAACTTCATTTTGCATTTGTCTCTGTCCACCAGGGAATTTCCCAGCTCCCTATGCCCTTTGTCGTACAATTCCTTGCCTTTTAGGCTTGAACATGGCCAAAATTTATAAGCAAAGCATATTGCCTCATCACTACTCTTCTCCATGTAATCAAACCTGTTGCTGTTTATTGTCTAGAACTCCGTTTAGATGGATAACCACTGACAAATCAGCATGTTCTTAAAGTAACTTCTAGGTGTGCAATGTTCAGGAAAGAGGCTTTTAATAGTGTAATAGGTTTAAAGGAGAACTATGGGGTTAGGGCTTTTCCTCATAGTTCTCCTTAGGGTAACGGGAGGACACAAACTAGCGTCCTCCCGTCACCCTAAGCTCAGTATACCGCGAGCTACAGCTCGCGGTATACTGAGACGCCGCAGTATACGGAGACGCTGCAGCTGAAGCGGATCCTGACAATTATGTCTGGATCCGCCCAGCTGCGTGAGTGACAGCTGGCTCTGCCTATCTAGAGGCAGAGCCAACTGTGCCCGCCCCGTCCGTTCCGCCAGTCAGCGCTGGAGGATCGGAGCGGGGAGGGGGGAATCCAGCCCCTCCCCTGTCACGGCAGAGAGCCGTGACAGGATCGAGAAGTGAGCGAACGCCGGTATGTGTTCGCTCACTTCCTGATCTACTGAGCCGACCTGTGACAGTCTCATTGTCACAGATCGGCTAGAAAAGCACTCACCTCATAGTTCTCCTTCAATATGAAAAAAACAAGGTTAAAATAGCAGGAAACACTCAAAAGACATAAGTGCATCCAGTACTATCAGATAAACACATGTCTATTCAGAGCTTACCAGATCACAACCATGATCGTGATGCTTATTGTCTTAGGCTAGGCACACACCTTACAACCATCACAAGACTTTTGTCTTGCGATGGTTGTAAGGTCATTAAAAAAAACGTCCAATCTGCCTATCTTGGGGCTAGCTTCCGATGACCGCAATGTCGAACGGGCAGTGTGCGCATGCGCACACCGGCCCGTCTGGCTTTTATCTTACGAACATGCTACACACCCGCCGAACATCGTACGATGCTCGGCGGGTTTTTGAATATGTTCCTAAGATAAAAGTCGTGCGACCTTACAGTAGTAGAGGTCGCACGGCTTCCACACACCTTACGATAATCGTATGATCGCGGGATTTCCCGCAAATATCGTAGATTATCGCAAGGTGTGTGTGGGCACCTTAACTCAGTATTAGACTTGTACCAATTTGTTGTTTTTTGTTTTCTTTTTGCATTGGCTGACACGTTTCATTATGTGACAACAAAATAAATTAAATTGCCTCGGTGTGCCCTATCTGAAGACACCTCTCCCTCTTTAAAGATACATGTACAGCAAGAAAGAATTGGGGTTTAATGAGGTGACATAACCATTGCACAAGTAAAATCACAAAAAAATGTATTGTTACATATTCTTACGTGATATCAATAAAAAAAATGTTGATCATAAAAACATGATTGCCCCAATATTAACCTACATACGCCGCCAGAAGATTATTGACCATAATTCATATATATACATTTCCAGATAGTTCCTTAGGAAATTCACAATCATCCCACATAGTGGTATTCTGGCCAACTTGCGTATCAGGTATAGATCCCAACATGTTTCGCTATATTCGCTTCCCCCCAGCACCATAGGGACCCACTACTTACCTGGACACACCGTGTCCAGGAAGAAGGCTGCAGGGATTCTCAGGAAAGGAGAAGGAAACAGAGGTCAATGCCTCCAATCAAGCTCCAGTCCAGCCTATGTCAGGGAAACCGGAACCAGAGGAGGAGAGGACACCAACAGACCCAAGTCACTAATCACTTGTTCAATGGGCTTCTAGTATTCCTGGGAATCTCTGCAGCCTCCTTCCTGGACACGGTGTGGGTCCCTATGGCGCTGGGGTTTTTTGTGTCTGTTGGGTTGCCACTAATGTTGGTTTATTAAATGGTAGCAATGAGTGTTATAAAGCTAATTTACTAATTATGTATTGAAAAGTAAGTGTATGTTATTATTATCAGATTGGTTACCTCCATTCCCCTGAGGAAGCGAATATAGTGAAATGTGATCCTCCAAATCATCGGATTCAGGTGTTCCAATCACCTCAATGGCCACAGGTGTATAAAATCAAGCATGCAGACTGCTTCCACAAAAAATGTGTGAAAGAATGGGTCTCTCTCAGGAGCTCAGTGAATTCAAGCGTGGTACCGTTATAGGTTGCCACCTGTGCAATAAGTCCATCTGTGAAATTTCCTTGCTACTAAATATTCCACGGTCACCTGTTAGTAGTATTTTAACAAAGTTGAAGCAACTGGGAACAACAGCAACTCAGCAACGAAGTGGTAGGCCATGTAAAATCACAGAGCGGGGTCAGCGCATGCTGAAGTGCACAGTGCGCAGAAGTCGCCAACTCTCTGCAGAGTCAATAGCTACAGACCTCCAAAATTCGTGTGGCCTTCAGATTGGCACAACAACAGCGAGTAGAGAGCTTCATGGAATGGATTTCCATGGCCAAGCAGCTGCATCCAGGCCTTAAATACAGGGCCGGCCTTTGTGGCTCCTTCCCCCGCCCCCCACTACAGCGCTGTCAACGGATCCCGAGGAGAAACTGTGCGCTGAAGCCTGGGGGGACGCAGGAGGAATCGCTGCCTGCTGTCAGGATGGCCGAGCGGTGAGGAGGAGAGAAGCCGCAGCTTTCAGGACGGCTGAGCAGTTTCAGGATGACAGCTGCTCTGTGCGTGGCCGAGCGGAGGATCGGTAAGTATCAATGATAATTACCGATCCTCTGTGCAGAGCAAACACTGGAGTGATCATCTGATCACTCCAGTATTTGTAAATAACTGGGGACACAGTACTATAAGTTTCTGAATGGGGAGTAGCACTCTGTACAGAGGCTTTTCCCCATTCATAAGCTGGTGATAGTAAATGTTTTACTATCATCAGTTTCTGAATGAATGGGAAGCCTCTGTATTGAGTGCTACCCATTCATTTAGAACAGGGGATGCTGAAAAAGAGATTGATATCTGTGTCCTCAATTTCGTTTTCTATTTTAAAAGGGAAATGTCAGGGTTAATATTTCCCTGAAGCCCCCCAACTGTAAAAAAAAAAAAAGAAATTTAAAAAAGTGAAAATGACCTCCCCACACACACGTATTATTAGACATGTGCAACAACTAAAAATTAATTTCAGATGAAATGAACGAAAGCTAAACATTTTCATTCATTTCATCGAAAAAAACAAATTTTGATGCTATTTTGGAATCGGCCACTGGCGTGTTCTGGAGGCAGGGTGCATGATGTCATATGACACCGCACGTGTTGGGCGCCACCATCTTGGTGTATATCTAGGTATACACCAAGATGGTGGTGCCAATATCGCCGTGTGATGTCACCTGACACCACGCGCGCATAGCGTCATGTGACGTCATGCTCCCTGCCTCCAAGATGGTGGCACGCATTCGCAGAACGCACCGGTAGCCAACATGGAAGCCGCACATTGTCAAACAAATTATTATTTCCCTGAAACATTTTTCGTAAATTCGGGCAAATAGTAATTCATTCATTTAACATGTAGTCTGGGTTTTGTGTTCTGTTTTTTATTTGTACTTTTTCTAGATACACTTACTTAAAAAAAGGGTCTGCATGGCGTCCTGACACTTTATTTTTATAGACTCTATTTTAGTTTGACATTTATTGTTTATCACTTATTTGCCTTCTGTTGTTTTATTTAATAAGAATACTTATATTGTGCCTACAAGTTTAATACCTTTGAATAAAAGTTTTTTTTTATCATACTTTTTAATGTGTTTCTTTGGGGCTTAACAAAGTGGGAGTCTTTAAATGGTGCGGATATTTGAAAAATGGGTGTGGTTACTGAAGGGTGTGGTCACTGAGGGGCGCTGTAAAGCTTTCTCGCAAAGGGCGCCTAAAGGCCTAAGGCCGGCCCTGCATACATCACCAAGTGCAGATCACGAAGACTGAGACGCCATTAAACCCTTTGTGACGGGAGACGTACAGTGTACGTCCCTGCACTTTGTGCCTATATGACTGGCCACGTACACTGTACGTGACGAGTTATATCAGGCTTTGTAATGCTGGTAACAGCTGATTCTCAGCAGTTGCCAGTCATTAATGAATGCCTCAGTATTGAGGCATTCATTAATTAAATAATTAAGCTTTTTGTAGAAGTGTCTTCCTTTCAGTTATGAAAGAATGAAGCCGTTACATGCAAATACAGGACCGCAATTTGCGATCCTGTATTTGACAGCTGAAAATAGCAGAGAGGTAGCAGTGACTCACCTCTCTGCTATTTGTTTTGACAGCTCGAGAGCCCGATGTTTAGATACATTTCACTCAAAAGATACAATGTATATCTTTTGAGTGAAATGTATCAGTTCTGATCGTCTAGGCATGATCAAAGAGCTTTTAGTGAGATCTGAATCTGACTAAAGTCAGGATCAGTCTCTAAGGTTATTATTAGCTGTTCCTAAGTTTGAATCAGCCTAATAGCCAAAAAAATTTGAAAAAATTGAATTTATCAATGTTAATATAAAAAAATTCAAAAAAAATTAATAATAATCAAAACTTGTGAAAAAAGTGTTTTCTTCTAGTTTTTTTCCTCATTTTTTTTGTTTTATTAAAACTAAGTAAGGGGTTAGGTACACATACAGTATGTGATACAATGATATAGCCCTATCTGTCCTCTAAAAAACTATATATAATATGTGTGTACATGTGTATATGTGTACATTTAGTAAGAAAGTATATTACTGCTGTGGAAGAATCACACAGCAAAAATGTAAAAAGTGTGTCAGTCATTTATGAACAGAAACTGAAAACTAGGTCAGTCATGAAGGGGTTAAAGTTAATGTGTGTGTAAAGGCAGATATTTGACTAGTCGCTGAGGGCCACAATTTGCACGTTCAGACCCAGATTTTCGGCTGACAGTACAGTCTTTAAACACTTTAACAACAGCTGCTCTTGAACATTTAACGAATTCTGCTGTTTTGCTGATACTCACTCCATGGCTCCGAGCGCCAACAATCATCCCACGTTCAAAGGCTGTTAAATGGCGTTGTGTACCCATATATTCAGAAAAAGATCACTTCTACTGTCGTGGTAAACAACCTGCTTCCCTATTTATAATGGTCTGGCCCTCTAGCAACTTCAGCGCGAAATTATAGCTAATTATAGCTAATTTGCCTACAAACGTCAGGTGGTCATAGTAATCTGGCCACTCAGTGTGTGTGTGTGTGTGTTTGCATATATATAATATTACGGAAAATTGTTATCAATACTTACCGTAATTTTCCTTTCCTGGCTCTCCCCATGTCAGCATACCACGGGTTTGCTCCGCCCTCCACCCCAAGTAGGACCACCTTACTAGATGATAAAACCCCCCTGCTCCACTCACCCTGCGCTCAATTACATGCCGAGCGAAGACACCACCAGGGAGGGAAACCTATGCTGATATGGGGGAGAGCCAGGAAAGGAAAATTACGGTAAGTATTGATAACAATTTTCCATATTCCTGGCTCACCCCCATGTCAGCATACCACGGGAAATAGCTAGTTACACAAAAACATGGGAGGGTATATAATGCAAAAAGGTAAATTATTTGAAAGGTCAATGAGAACAGGCCGCAGAGAGCACAGCCGATCCAAAGGAACAAGCTGAATATGCAGAGACGTCCACCCTATAATGTCGGATGAACGTATTAGGAGAGGACCAGCTGGCGGCTTTGCAAACAATTTCAGCAGGAACTTTGGAGTAGGCAGCCGATACCGATCTGGTCGAGTGAGCCCTGACTTCAAGAGGAGGGGGAAGACCTGCTGAGGCATATGCCAGCTGAATCGTCCTGACCACCCACGAAGATAGCAATCTAGTCGAAGCTGTGGCTCCTTTTTTAGGACCCCTTGGGAGAACAAATAGATTATCTGTAGTGCGAAAGTCTTTGGTTCTAGCAATGTAGGTAGACAAGACATCCACAGCATCCAACTGTTTAAGAAGCTTGTCTTCCACAGACAGATCTACCACATTAATAGCCGGCAGCACTGATTCCCAGTTGACATGACACTCCGTAGAGACTTTAGGCAGAAACTCCGGCTTGGGCTTCAACACCACATGATCCGAGAAAAACTGGCAGTAAGGTTCCTTGACTGAAAATGCCCGGAGTTCCGACACTCTCCTGGCCGAGAGAATGGCCGTAATGAAAACCGTTAGTAATTTGACCAATCAAAGGGTCTTCAGGATTCCACCCCTTATTTGAGGCAATGGCCAAAAACCGCTCCCAAACCCTGTGATAGGTTGATTTGGTGGAAAGCTTAGTAGCCTTCAGCAGAATTCCTACTACTGAGGATGAGAGACTCAGCCGTTGTAACCTCTGCCTCTCAAGTAGAAAGCCATCAAATTCAGCCGGGACAAGTTGCAGCAGAAGATCCCGTTTCAGAGGCAATGGTATTGGAGGTGCGGTCATCAGATCCAGAAGCAGCGGGAACCACGGCTGTTTCGGCCACCACGGGAGGATCACTATCGCTCCCACCTGCTCCCTGTCTATCTTCAGGAGAGTCCGTAAGATCAAGGGAGTTGGGGGAAAGACATAGACCAGTGTGAAAGTCCATGGAAGGGACAGAGCATCCTGACTGAACGCCTGTTGGCAGTAAAATCAGGAGAAGAAGATTGGGAGCTTCGTATTGTACTGTGATGCCATCTGGTCCACCTGAGGAGTCCCCCAGCGCTGAAATATTGGTTTCAGGTATAGGGGATTCAATGCCCATTCGTTCGGGTCCTGGAAGACTCGACTTAGACTGTCCGCAAGGGTATTGTCTACTCCTGGGAGGTATGAGGCGGTCAAATCCAGCAGATGTTTCTCCGCCCAAGTAAATAGTGGGGAAGCAATTTCCAGCAGGGAGAGACTCCTGGTTTCCCCCCTGCCGAGCTACATAAGCGACTGCTGTCCTGTTGTCCATTCTGATCTTGACTCGTGCACCCCTGATAAAATGGTGAAAGGCCTGCAAAGCTTCGTAGGCTGCCTGAAGCTCCAAAATGTTTGACTGAGGAGATATGTTCCTGCCCCATCTGGACTGGGCGAATTGGTCTTTGCAATGAGCCCCCCATCCTTGGAGACTCGCATCCGACGTGATAACGTGATAGTGATCCATCCTCCCAGACTGAGTGCCCTGCCGCCCGACAACTTCACTGGATCCTGCCACCACAGAAGCCTGAGCCTGACTGGTCGTGGCAAAAAGATTAGTTGAGAAAGAGAGACTCTGTCCCAGCAGCCGGCATGATCGATGAGAGCAATCCGATGTAACTCAGGCAAATTCTGGCTGGACAGAACACCGACCTGCCCACCATACTGGAAGATTGGACTATGTGCCGCACCTTGCGGTGTGGAAGGAAGATCCTCATCTGAACGGTGTCGAAAACCATGCCCAGGTACTCCAGTCTCTGAGAGGGAAGCAGATTGCTTTTCTTTAAATGTATCACCCATCCGAAGTCTTGTAGAGCCTGAAGCACCACCTCTCGGTGAGCCACAATTTGATGTATCGACTGGCCCAAGAGCAGGACATTGTCCAGATAGTGATGGATGCGTATGTTTTTGAGTCTCAAAAAGGCTACTAAAGCCACGAAGACCTTGGTAAACGAGAGGCCAAACGGTAGGCACTGGAATTGGAAATGATCCGGTCCCACTGCGAACCTGAGGAATCTCTGGTGCTCCACTGCTATGGGTATGTTAAAATACGCATCTGCCCGGTCTCCTGACAAGATCCAATCCTCGGTTCTCACTACCTGTTTTATTGTTTTGAGGGATTCCATACGGAAATGTTCCGTTTTGACATATCTGTTCAATCCTTTCAGATCCAAGATAGTCCTGAATGCTCCCGACACTTTCCTGACCAAGAAAAGAGTAGACCCTTGTTCCCCGCTGGAGTACCAGGACAGGCAGTACTGCACCTGAGTGCTGTAATTCTTGAATATAGGTCCTGAGACAATCTTTCTTCTCTTTTGATCTTGGAATAGTAGTCTCCATGTAAAAATCTGGCGAAAGGGAAGAAAACTCTATCCTGTACCGCCTCTAAACGACTCTCACCACCCGAGCGTCCTGGATTTTGTCCGCCCAAATCCGTCCGTAAGAGGCCAGTCTTGCGCCCACCAAAGGCGGAAGGGCGGGCCGTATCTTAGAAAGTTTTCTCAGTGGCCCTGAGAGCCTGAGAGGGCTTTGCCCTTCCCCCTCTGAAAAAGGAAGACTGGCCACCTCTCCAGGATCCTCTGAGGAACTCTCTTCCAGGTCTATAAGCTTTCGAATCTTGAAACTGCTCTCTTGACGGCCCCCATCTGGATCTGTTCTGACAAAAGGACTGTTGACGCCTCCTTTTGTCCTGGGGAAGCAATCCTGATTTACCTCCAGTTACCCTCTTAATGGCTTCATCCAGGGTAGTCCCAAAGATCAATTTCCCGGCAAAGGGAATAGAGCAAAGCCCCTGTTTAGAGGCCCCATCCGCCGACCAGTGCTTCAGCCAAAGAGCTCTACGCCCTGTCACCGAACGCACATAAGCCTGGAACAGAGCCTGACCAGGTCGACTGAGGCCTCCGCCGTAAAATCGGTCGCCATCTCCAAATCGTGGAGAGATGTCCTCCCTGGGGGTACCCGAGAGGAGTGCATCCTCCACCCCGCCAATCCAGATTCTGAAGGCCTTACTGACTGATGAAAGGGCAACCGCAGGTCTGCAGGCCGCTCCCGTGGCAGAGTATATTTTCTTAAGGTCCGACTCTATCCTGCGGTCCATGCCATCTTTAAAAGAGACAGAATCGTCCACCGGCAAAACCAAATGCTTCGCCAATCGCTGTAGAGCAGCATCCACTTTGGGAGGAGTATCCCACAGCTCAGAGTCAGATGGCCGGCATGGATATAACTTCGAAAACCGGTTAGACAAGCTGGTCTTTCTATCAGGCCTAGCCCATTCTTCCTCCATAACTTCCTTTATCTTTTTAGAACAGAGGAAAGGAGGGCAAATCCTTCTTCAGATTCTGAAAATATTTCCAAAGCTTCTGTTCAGGCACAGGATCATCCTCCCATCCTAAGGCATGCTTAATAGCTGAGATAAGAGGTGCCACAAGGGAAACATCAAAAGAGAAAACCTGAGCTTCGCTGTCTTCTTCAATTACAGAGTCCTCCCCAGGAGATTCAGGGGATGAATGAAGACCTGAAGCCATCTCCTCCTCCCTTCTCCTTTTGGGAGCTGGATTCCGGCTGGTAAAGAGCCTAAGCCCTTCTGCCACAGCCTCCTGAATATAAGCCTTCACATCCTGTGTCTGGGAAGTCTCCTCCGTAGCTACCTCTTTAAGGCAGTTCAGACACATCACCTTATCAGGTAAGGCCGGAGCCCTGCATACTCAGCAGGAACCAGTAGGGGGCTTAGTAGGAGAGGATCTTGGAGAATTTTCCCGAGGAAGGCGACTTGTGCCCAACTTAGGGAATCTATGGGAAGACCCTGCGGAAGGCTTCCGCCCTGGAGGTGAAGATCTGTGATGCGATTTAGTTTTATGCTTCTTCCCTGCCTTGGGACTCCTCCCCCTAACAAGGGCGACAAGAAGCAAAAAAAAAAAAAACTAATTAAAATTCTATCAGAAAACACAGTAGCAAAAAAAAAGTAAAACTAAGCTTGTTCCACTTTTCTTTTTTTTTTTTTTAGGGATATACATATATACCACCACTCCTAACTCTCCGAAGAGCTTTGTGCCTGTATAATAGGGCTACCTCGACTCATACCAGAGGAAACTGCAGCAAGGAAAGACAAGAGAAGATAGCATGAGTAAAGAAAACCCTTCTACATCAAGTGAAGGGACTAACCATAAAAACCAGTGCTCACCAGAAGTTTTAGAGCAGCAGAAGTAATGACCTGCAGCCAGCCGAGCCGATGCCCGACTGCCGGCAAAGCAGAATCTTTAAAAAGACTGGCCCCGACTAGAACCGCCCCTAGAGAGGGAGGACCGTGAGACCACGCCCCCCACCTCCGAGCCACCTGACTGCAACGATCACGTGACCCGGAAGTATGCGCTCCAAGCTGCAGCGTACGTCGACCTGTCCCACCACGAGGATGGAACCCCAAGGCGAACTGTCAGGGCGAGATACAGCCACGAGATACAGCCGCGAGACACAGACGAGCAGGAGGAGAAAACAGCAAGAGAGCCCAGCAGGAGTGTCGGCAAGAGAAGGTAAGAAAAAAACAACAGAGTCAACTTACCCAGCCCATATGTTACAGACCTTCAGCCATTTAGGCCAATTGTCATAAAACCCCGGAACCATGGGTATGCTGCCTCAGAGGATTTACCTCGTCTAAGAGCATCCACCACCCGGGAGAGAAGAGACCCCGGGTAGGCTAGATCCAGAGGAGGAGGGTGAAAACCTAATAATTTAAAAAACTAACAGCAACTAGTAAAGTGTCCTGAGCGAGGACAGAAAAATTCCCAAGTGATTGGTGGAGGGCTACGGTAGTCCCAATATCCAAAAAGGGGGCTCCAGAGTCCAGAGAGTATCTGTAAATGGCACCTTTTCAGACGGGGCTAGTGAAATGAACCTCAGGGTTCTGTGCTGGGTCCCATATTGTTTAACTTATTTATTAATGACATCGGGGAGGGTGTTAACCGCGATATTTCCGTGTTTGCGGATGACACCAAAATTGTGAGGGTAATAGACACGGACTTAGACATTATAACATTACAGGAGGACCTGGATAAAATAGGGGAGTGGGCATTAATGTGTCAGATGAGGTTTAATGTCGATAAATGCAAAGTAATGCACTTTGGACATAAAAATAAACAAATGGGTTATACAATCATGGGTATGCCGCTAGGGAAGTCAGAAATGGAGAAGGATTTGGGGGTCATTGTAGACCACAAACTGAAAGGTAGCTTGCAGTGCCAGGCTGCTGTAAACAAAGCTAGCAGGGTCTTGTCCTGTCAGGATTTAGCTGAACGTTTGACTAATCCGTCGGCTCACTTCGGCTGCAAGAACCCTTTGGTTCAGCTGAACCAAAAGGCTGCTAAATGTGCTATTCACAATAGCCCGCAGCAGCCGAAAATGAAATAGTCGCGCCAAACGTATGTGCTTCGACTCGGCACAGCCAAACACACAGCCGAAGCAGGGAGAACGAGTTTTCATAAAAGAAGCACACGGATGCTGCCCCCCTTGTGAATGAGCAAGGGGTGTGATGTACACTAGTCCCTAACCTGCTGTAAGTCAATCACACAAAACTATAAGCAGTTCTGAACTGAGCGAGCTGCTGTCATAAGGACGTGGTGATACCACTCTCAGCCTCACTCTGCACCCAGCTCACGGGACAACAATCTCAGATCAGCAGATTGAGAGTGATTGTCACTAAGGTTGGTTAGCTCCGCAGTTAACCCTTTACACACAAAACGTTCGCTGCCACCACATGCTTTTTAACAGCTGCAGATAGTAAAACATATCGCCGCAGATAGTAAAAAGAACCCCAAACAATTCTACCAATATATTAACAGTAAAAAGGTGAGAAAGGAGCAGATAGGCCCAATAAAGGATGAAAGCGGGAAGCTAGTCACAAACGACAAGGAGAGGGTCGAGGCGCTGAATGCTTTTTTCTCCTCAGTATACACTCAGGAGGGAAACGGGTTTGACACACATGATAAAACTCCCAGTTTAACTCAAAATATACTAGGCATGTGCGATTCGTTTCGTTACGAATCGAAATTCGTACGAATTTTCCTGAAATTCGTAGATTCATAAGCATACGAAATCCGAATGGCAGTTTCCGAATTTATATCCGAAATACATCGGTAGTTTGTAAAATGCTAGAGGGCATAATAAAGGATTATCTGGTAGAATTTGTTCAGGAAAACGGGATAGTTAATGACAATCAGCATGGGTTCAGGAAAGACCGTTCCTGCCTAACTAACTTGCTAACTTTTTATGAGGGGGTAAGCAGAGATATGGACGGAGGTAAGCCGGTAGATGTGGTTTCAGGCATAGATGAGGTGGTGTGTACGTGGATAGAGAACCTGCTACAGGAACGTGTCCAGAGGGTATCTGTAAATGGCACCTTTTCAGACTGGGCTAGTGTAATGAGCGGTGTGCCTCAAGGATCTGTGCTGGGTCCTATTATTGTTCAACTAATTAATAATGACATCGGGGAGGGTGTCAACAGCAATATTTCCGTGTTTGCGGATGACACCAAAATTGGGAGGGTAATAGACACGGACTTAGACACTATAACATTACAGGAGGACCTGGATAAAATAGGGGAGTGGGCATTAATGTGGCAGATGAGGTTTAATGTCGATAAATGCAAAGTAATGCACTTTGGAATTAAAAATAAACAAATGGGTTATACAATTATGGGTATGCCGCTAGGGAAGTCAGAAATGGAGAAGGATTTGGGGGTCATTGTAGACCACAAACTGAAAGGTAGTTTGCAGTGCCAGGCTGCTGTAAACAAAGCTAGCAGGGTCTTGTCCTGTATTAAAAAGGGGATGTATTGCAGGGACAAGTCTATAATTTTGCCACTTTATAGATCATTGGTTCGACCTCATCTGGAGTACGCGGTCCAGTTCTGGTCACCAGTACTAAGAAAAGATGTCCTTGAGTTGGAAAAAGTCCAGCGGAGGGCAACCAAACTAATTAGGGGTATGGAGGACCAGAGCTACGAGACAAGGCTACTAAATTTAAACATGTTCACATTGGAGGTGAGGAGATTAAGGGGGGATATGATCTCCATGTACAAAATGTTCAATGGTGGTAGCAACATTAGCGATAAACTGTTTAAAATTAACTCCATTACAAAAACTAGAGGCCACCACCTAAAATTGGTGGAAAAAAAATTCCAGCACAAGGGGCGAAGGGGGTTCTTCACAGTAAGATCAGTTAGGGTCTGGAACTCACTGCCACAGGCGGTGATTTCAGCAAATAATGTGGAATTGTTCAAGAAACTTTTGGACGATTTCTTAAGGGACCGTAATATACAGGGGTACAGGTACTCCTAGAATGAGATCCTAATAGGTTGGACTTGATGGACTAATGTCTTTATTCAACCTCAAATACTATGTAACTATGTAACAGAAACACGGACCGTTCCCAGCAAATTCTGCAACAATGCAAAACTCTTTAACAAAGCCTATGATACCGCTGACCTCTCAAACAGGAATATGACTGTCTCATTATACAATAGCGCACTTTACAGAAGCAAGGATACTTTAAGTTCTTATTCAGAGCATAGAGATAAGCTTAACGATTTTTGAGATCGTCCATTAATAAAAAAAACGGTGCAGGACAATATTGTTTAATTAACCCCTTTATAACTGAGCTAGTTTTCTGTTTCTGTTCATAAATGACTGACACATGTTTTACATTTTTGCTGTGTGATTTTTCCATGGCAGTAATATACTTTCTTACTAAATGTACCCACACATTTTATATATTGTTGAGGACACATTTTATATATTATTGAGGACAGATAGGGCTATATAATTATATCCAACATGTGTACCTAATGTCTCACTTAGTTTGAATAAAATATTTTTAAAAAATGAGGAAAAAACTTAAAGAAAACACTTTTTTTCACAAGTTTTGATTATTATTATTATTATTTTTAGAATTTCTTAATAATAATTATAGTATAAAAAATATATTTTTTATTTTTTTGTCAGTTTATATCAAGCAGTCACTATGACTGCTTGATAAATTAACTTTTATAATTTTTGGTTATTATTAGGCTGCTCCAAACTTAGGAACAGCTAATAATAACCTTAGAGACTGATCCTGACAGCATGTCAGATTCAGATCTCACTAAAGGTTTTTGATCCTGCTCAGACGATCAGAAGTGATACATTTCAGGAACAGAGATACATTGTAATATTCCTGTGCCTAAAATGTATCATAAACTTCTGGCCAGTCTATCGAGATGTCAAAACAAATAGCAGAGGGGTGAGTCACTCTGCTACCTCTCTGCTATCTTCAGCTGTCAAATACGGGATCGCTATTTAGCCATCCCGTATTTGTATGTAATGGCTTCATTCTTTCATTAATAAAAGAAAGAAGCTTTTACAAAAGCTTAACTATTTCAGTAATGAATGCCTCAATACTGAGGCATTCATTATTGAATGGTAACCGCTGAGAATCAGCGGTTACTGACATTACAGAGCCTTAAATAACTGGTCACATACAGCGTACGTGGCCAGTAATATAGGCACTTTGTGGTGGAACGCACAGTGTACATCTCCCGTCATGAAGGGGTTAAAGGGTTTTTTCATGGTGTGGTGTTTTTATTTACTACTCACTTTTCTCTTTGGTGAATGAGTAGGGGTAACAACTACCCCCTCTCTCATTCACAAGGGTAGGGGGTGGTGTCTGGGTGCAGATGAGCCCCTCAGATGCCCCCAGATGCAGATAAGTTCACTTATACCTCCCTTTCCTGCCCTGCCAGGCCAGTGTGCCGATTAAGGGTCGGTATTGGTTTTAAAATTCCTATCAGACCTAAAGGGTGTGCTATGAATTCGGAGGAGAATCCCATGTTTTTTTAACATCAGGGTCCCCCCTTACATTCCTACCAGACTGTAAGGGTCTGGTATGGAGGGGACCCCACAATGTTTTGTTTTTTTACATAACATTTTTCATTCTGTTCGCTACCTCCTGTAGCGGACAGAATGACCGAGTCGAATGCTGAGCCGAGCATTCAGCTATTCACTCACTGCTGTTCGACCCCTTTGAGAATAGGGGTGAACAGAAGGGAATTAACTGCTGAACATTCGCCTCAGCCGATCCAGATGTTGGCTATTCAGCCGAACCAAGGGGAGGTGAAACGAGCCAAATGCAGCTGATGTATGGCGTGATAGCTAAGGGAAAGATATGTAATCTATTAGGCAAGCAGTAGGTTACTTTCTTTGGAGTGGAATGATGCAAAGATGTTGCCAGACTCATAGTGAATGTTTAAAGCCTATGTCTAGCCCAAATTTAAAAAAAAATTGAATAGGATTAGGAAAGGTTAAAACCCCTACAGGTTTTTTCTTTTTGTCCATGTACCATTGGCAAAACTTCTCTAAAGTGACAGTCAAACCTCTCTTTGACAGTTGTCCCCAGGAACAAGTGTCCCCATTGGATGATTTCCCTTTACCTCTTGTTCTGGGATCAACTCAAAAATGTTGGATTTCCCCCCAGTTTCTTTCCTGGTGACAATTGTCACAAGTTCAGACAGGTGAATCTCCCCAATGCAATAAAGACCTGAAAAAGCATGTAACCCTTCTCTACTCTATGCCCCATAAACAACCAAATGCACAAAATTGTGTTGGGCTGATGAAAGAAAGAAGGATATTGTCCCAAGAACAACTGTCGGGTAGAACTGTACCTGTCCACAATGGAGTCACTGAGATCTCCAATGATCAGTGCCTACAAAGAAAGGACAGGATCAGGCTGCTCACAGGTTGGAATATCTTCCTATATGATAATGACCCCCTGCTGGTTACCTAGTATTTCAGAAACAGACCCATAGAAGTTAGAAATGCTTTAACTCTTTTGCTGCCGGGCCCAGTGCTCCGCTTTTAACTTCAGCTTGCCAGACCATGTTTGCAATTTTTGACTTTTTAAACATTTTCTCTTACAGCCCTTTGAGTTTGTAGAAGACCCCCCACACGATGGATTTCCTTTAAGCATAGCCCATATAATAAAAAGATGGTGCTACTGACTTTGTAGGTCCTATGAAAGTTGCTAAAATGTTTATCAAATCTATTTTTTTAAATATTTTTTTCACAAAATGTTATTGTTTTCAAAAAGACAATACAATAAAACAGAAATCATATTGAAAAAACTCAAAAAGCATAGTCAAAGTAATCAGAAAATGTCATGGGGGTTATATATAACATGACTATTTAAGAATGAACAACCAAGTAGGGCCGCTACATAGAACATATAGAGGCAACATAGAACACAGGATACCACTGCAAATAGTCAATAGAGTAAACCATTGAACCACTAATAGAATGCACCATTGTAATCCAAATCTGGAGATTTAAGCCCCATTAGTGAGTAAAAATAGGGACACATGTGAGAATGAGGTAAAGAAGAGGGGGAATTAAATAGGTATAAACAGTTATAGGGCGGGTAGGCATTTAATTCAATTCACAGGAGATTCCATCAAATCTATAGATGGACCGGGTCAAAGTTCAAGGAATTATCATAGGTGGTCCAGGGCTCCCATATTTTCTCGACTTTAGTAAAGGAATCATCTAAAATAGATGTTAGTTGGTCATTAATCATCACACTAGTAATGCGGTTTTTAACCTCCATGAAACTAAGCTTAGGAGATTTCCAGGATCTAGCAATTGTTTGTTTAGTGGCCATGAATATGTTGGATACCAAGCATTGTTGATGTTTGCGTAAACCTATTATGGGTTTATGTAGAAATGCTTCCCACGGATTTTTGATCAGGTCACACTTCAAAATTACATTAGAGCATAAATTTGGGTCCACAAACGTTTAGCTTTAGGACAATCCCACCAAATATGTTTCATGGTGCCTAAATGTCCACACCTTCTAAAACATTGAGGGGATTGAGAGGGGAAGAATTTGTGGATGCGGGACGGTGTGTAATATTAACGAAATAATACTTTATAGGAATTTTCTTGCGTTAGGATATTTCGAGAACAAGAGTTTATATTCCCCCAGATTGCCGACCAATCAGTTTCGTAAATAGAAGAGCCTAAATCATCCTCCCAATTGGTTTGGTAGAGCATAGTGGATTGTGAAAGATGATCGGATAGGGAGGATTGGATTAAGGTTATCAGGCCGGGTGAGTGTGGATCACACCTACATCTGTGTTCAAAAGGGGTAATAGAATAGGGTGGAGAAGCTAAACAACTCAATGATTGTACAAAGTTACATACACTAAAACCATTATTAGAGCATACAAATGTAACATGACTTCCAAAATTCTTACTAAATCTGAAAGCTAAAACTGTGTTGAGTTAATGAATAACAAATATTTATTTGCAAGGTATACAAAACTGTACTGTAAGGGCTCATGCACACAAATGTTTTTCAGCTTTGAGTATGAAATCAGATTTTCCCTGCCCGAGGAGCCACAGGTGCTGCATGCAGCTGGCCATAGAAGTGAATGGCTGTTTACGGCCATGGTCGGATAAACACTGATGCTTTTGTGGATCGGCATAAACAGACACCTTTGTGTATGACATATTTCATGAATGTGGAAGCTCTGCATAGAGATTAATTATTTGTTTTTAAAGAAAAAAAATCAAGCACTGCAATTGGTTGCAACATCAAACTGCAGTGAATATGCGCAACACACACCACTGGCATGAATAGGCCCTTAGTGTTTTGGTGATCTGCAGTTCACCAACACACATTAACATGCATGTGTGTGGTGCACGTATTATGTGCATGTGGGGGGATTAGGCCTCATTTGCACAGCCACAAAGGGCCATTACCTCCTCATGTATCACTTGCTCCTCCCTTTTAGATTGTAAGGTCTCATGGGCAGTGCAGGGCCCTCCTTACCAGCTTGTCTTGAATTGTATTGTAATTGTAATGTCTTCCTTATATTGTAAAGCACTGCGCAAACTGTTGGTGCTATATAAATCCTGTATAATAATAATAACAACAATAATAATTAGGAATGTTCAGATACCAAGTATTGTGCTTGGTACAAGTACATGTACAGATACTTTTCCAGCTCAAGGACTAGACTAGAGAAAAATTCAAAAGTTAGGAGGCAGCTGTCATTTTTAAGGAGCAAATGGAGCTCCTGGGATTTGTACATCTCTGTTTTAATGCATAAATTTTTTTAATAAATACATATAAGTGATGCACTAATACCATTTTTCCAAGTACTGATACTTGTCCATGTACTCACAGATACAAGTACTGATACATTTTTGTTTATTGTCATGTGACAGTTTTTCTAAAATAATACAGACTAATGATTTCAGGACAGTGGTGGAGCACCAGAGCTAGGTCCCAGCTGTAACCGTTGCAACCCTGGTAGTTCTCGTGAAAATGCCAAGTATCGGCACTAGTATCTGAACTGGTATCTGAACAGTTGTGGTTACATGCATACAGCAGAAATATGGTGAGACCTTATTTCTTTCTTTTTTTTATTTCTTGTTTTTTTTTCATACTTTATTTATCTTTTACAGTAGTAGGGGCTTTTGGGAGATATCTGGGGTCTAATATTTCACTTTTCTAATAGAAGAAGAGATTGAGTACACAAAGTCCTCAATCTCTTTCTCCTCTGCAGTCCCAACACGCAATAGAAGTATCACTATTAGTATTATTATTGTACAGGATTTATATAGCGCCAACAGTTTGTGCAGCACTTACTATCACCTCCTTTAATATGTGACCCCCACTCCCTCCCCCGTGGTGGCAGCCCATGATCATGATGATGATTAGTTTATTCAGCAGAGTTAGGGTATCACATTCTGCTATAAGTTCATGCTGAAGCAACCAGGAGCTTGTAGCACAAGGAAATGTCAAGTACATACTGTAAGGCTTACTGGACTGGCCAGCTAGAAACATTTCTGTTCTGACATAAGCCGTACATCCTTGGCAGCAAAAGGGTTAAACTGGTTTAAAATTGTTTATGCAATTTATGATCTACTTGATCCGTAGCTCATCAGCTCTCTTTTCCAAGAAGCCAGCATTGCTGACTGAAAAGCAGAGCAAACTAAACATTACGTTCTATCTGAATGTTTTTGCACTTATCTATTTGATATACCAACATGCTTAAAATTGCATATTTAACAGACCAACAGGGAGCTAAGAGAATTTAATTTGTAGGGTTTACATTCCCCTTAACTGTGGGGCTGAAAGCATTGATGTATGCTGGAAGCAGCCAAGAAGAGAAGATAGGACAAGTGATCAATGATGAAGGCATCAAAAAGAGCATCCTCTTAGGATGGGTCTTTTTGATGCCTTCATCTATAAAATGAATATAACTGTCAAAATATTAACACTTTCATAAATCATGACAGAATAAACACTTATCATGCCAGCATCACAATACTGTTTTACTGAAAGCTTTAATCATCGTTGTCCTTTAAGGTGATATCATTTACTGGCAATCTCGAGAGATTAAAGGAAAATACTGTATACTGTACAGGCATATACTGTACATAAAAAATTATTATTAGGTTATTAATTCATTCTTTTAGGTATAGATTCACACCTATGGCTCTCCTTTTTTTTGCTTTGTGCAGGTACAATGTTATTCATTGACATGCACTGCCCTTCCTTTCAAAGTCGCCTAGAACACATATTGACAGTTAAAAAAAAGGCATGATTTTTTTTAGTTGACCCATTGCACATATGTAAATTAGCACTATTAAAAATGTCGGCAAACCTCAGTACAAAAGTTAACGTGTTGAAATGGGCCCTAAAAGCCACAAAACCAGTTTACAATGCAGCTTGTGTCTCAACTGTAATTCAGGTATGTTGAGATAAGCTTGTCATTAGTGTCAGTCAATGAAAAATGTATTGTGGCCCAATGATAAGTACAACATAATGTTTGCGCATGTGTTCATTTCATGGAAAATCCTCTCTAGCTCTCCAGCATACCTGAGAACTTTGGAAAATTGTAATTTCTCAGAATAGGGTTAATTAGGGGGCAGAGTGACGTAAGCTAGTAAAAAGAGACACCCGATCCTAGAACCCTCAACCGGAGGCTGCAAATCTTGCATCACATGTCACTTCCACCATTGTTTTCATGGCAGCAACAGACAGGCAGGGCAGCATGCGAAAATCATGCAAGCATGCGGGGCATGGTTACAAACACTGCAGACTGACGGACTGAAGATTTCACTGATTCCAGAAATAACCCAGCAAGCAGACTGAAATTCCGGCATCTCTAGTGTCAATTCCGATAAGTTCCCAAGTATTATCATATGAAAAAAATAGAACATGAGCCCCAGACAAGCACACAATGCACTGGGGATATGTTGGCACACGCTTCTGAGGAACATAGCTTAAAGAGAAGTCTGGCAGAGATTTATTAAAAAACAATGCTATACTCACTGATACTGAATGTTGGGGTGTCTGCTGCACCCAAAGACATCACGATTGTTGATTAGAATTGGCAAGATTAGATGAAAATGATCTAATGCCTGTAGGCACCCCAAAGTCAATCAAAACCAATAGACAGCACTTTAGTAGTAATCTCAATTAGTATTTTGTATTAATAAATAACATACTGTACCAACACATTATCACATGTATTTGCCTTTTCAGTGCATTGTTAAAGGAAATCTGTACTGGGAGAAATATAAAGGCAGCCACTGCTAACCTCAATTAAAATATATTTGTCTTTATGTAGCTTTGGCACTACCTCAGCCAATAATGAGAAAATGCATGCAAATCAGAAAGTCAGAATCAAGTCAGAACCCCTGAATTGTATATTTGTTCCAGGAAGTGTTGAAGTCGCCGGATCAGCCTGAGGGCCAGGCAACTAGAAGACAGAGTTTAGGAATAGCATCCTCCATATCTGCTCAATATGTTTTTTGTAAAAATATATTTAAAAAATAAACAACAAAAAGATAGGTAAGAATTGGCTATAGACATGAAGATAATTCTAATAAAGAGGCCATTCCAGACTAAAATCCACTTCTAGCTCTGATCTCTCAGTATAATTTTCTGATTAACACTTTGCCTCCCTCAACCCCTTCAGTGCCATCCTCATGTTGAAAACGTGATCTGCCCTATAGGTTCTTAGAGATATATCAGGTTTAATGGTTGTACATACACGGTATCAGATACCAGTAGGTGCTATAAAAACTAATAAGTGGAGCTCACCTCTAGCAAAACCTAAAACATATTAGTAGACTTCACTGGTAAACAATGGACAACTTTGCACATTGGTTTATTTATTTTGAATTATATATCAAATATTGGAAAAGGCTAATATAAAAATGTAAGATTTTATTATTCCATTTTGAGTGTAGATAATATCTTTAAAGATTTTGTGAATGATATTGTACAATGACTAATGTTTCAAATTACTGATTAGCTGAGCATGACCGTAAACCGTGCTATCTTCAATCAGAGTGTAGAAGAGATATTTTAGAGCAGAAGTCAATCATTCTTTAAGGGAATGTTATTGCTTGCTGTAAACATTCCTTTTAAAATTACACCGTACCATTCACCAAATCAAGTTTATATCTGTGTCGCATCCCAGCTTGCTGGGGAAATTATTATGGTTTTTAATGCATCGGTATGCGAAAAGACAGCAGAAAATTTCCAGGTACGTTTCTTGTTTTATTAAATGTTTTAAACCAGTTTTTACTGTGCATAAATGTTTTATATCTTATCCAACAACTCTGACCAGCTATAAAATGTCCAATGGGGATAGATAAATTAAGACTTTATTAACACTACTTAACCTCTTCCCTAAATCCGCTTGAATCCTAGAGCATTATTTTGTTTATTTATAGAGCGTTATTTTGCATTTTTGTACTTGATGGACATATGTCTTTATTCAACCTCAAATACTATGCAACTATATATATATATATATATTAGAATGGAATGCTAAAGCTCAAAATGGATAGTAGTATTATACTTTTAAAAAGCTTAGTTCCCTTTGATGCTATTGGGATAGCTGCAGGGGAACAAAATGGTTTGCATGAATTGTTAGGATTACATTAAAGCTGGCCATATATGAAAAATCATGTCAGAGCATTCAATAATGTTATCAGGGACAATTCACTCTCCCAGCGCTCAGTGAAATGTTGTCGCTTCCCCTTTAGCAATCTTGAAAGAAAGACCGCTCTCCTAAAGCCCACTGGAAAATGTCCTCAAGGTACATGCAAAATGAACGAAAGGAGACAGCATCTTCATCATGCATTAACATTTATTGACAATGGAATGAAAGGTAGTAAAACTACTTACATATACAAAATGTAATCTTGCGATATACCCTGAGTGGCCAGATTATTATGACCACCCCATCAGTACTTCGTTGGGCCATGAGATGACTCCACGAGATGACTTCGTTGGGCCGCCTCGTGACTCCACTAGATGTTGAAAGGTGATGCAAGGAATCTGACACTGCACTGTTGCCTTCTGTTGTCTTTTATCAGTCTTGCCAACCTCCGTTCTGCCCTAACATTGACTAGTCGCTGACGGCCACAATTCGCACGTTCAGACCCAGATTTTTGGCTGACAGTCCAGTCTTTAAACACTTTAACAACAGCTGCTCTTGAAATTTTAACGAATTCTGCTGTTTTGCTGATACTCGCTCCATGGCTCCGAGCGCAAACAATCATTCCACGTTCAAAGGCTGTTAAATCGCGTTGTTTACCCATATCTTCAGGAAAAAATCCCTTCTACTGTCGTGGTAAACAACCTGCTTCCCTATTTATAATGGTCTGGCCCGCTAGCAACTTCAGCGCGAAATTATGGCTAATTATAGCTAATTTGCCTACAAATGTCAGGTGGTCATAATAATCTGGCCACTCAGTGTATAGTTAAGCCAAGGACTATCCAAAATACTCCAGAACACCGATCATGACAAAAATCCAGACATGGGACCCCCACGGACTGCAGAAACTAACTGAAGCATTTTGGGGATATTCCCCTTCCTCAGAGCTCTGAGCTACCCATGGTAAGACATTTTTGAGAACTCTACTGCTCCTTATAGTAGAGAGTTTTTGGGATACATACTCTTGGTACACTAAGACCAAGCAGTTTATTCCATGATAATGATGAAGAAATGCTGATTTTTTTATGCATCTTTTTTATGTATCCCTTACCTTTAAGAAAGTAATTTGTTGTCTAGATGTTGCTAGGACAATGCTTGTGACATAATTTTCTTCCTTAAATTTAAAATATACACTGCTCAATCCCTAAAGTGGGACAACACCGACCAAACCAGTGACATCAATCAGGTGGAGGCTCCAAACATATGTGCTGGCATAACAAAATCCTGAAATTCCAATGTAGAGCTGCACATCCGACAGTTCATAATAAAATCAGATTTATTGAACGTTCATACCATGCAAGTACACAGTAAAATCATCCCAAACCGATCCTATAGCCTCTCACACATTCCACCAGATGGGCCTAATCATAAGCCTATCTGGTGGAACAGGTGAGAGGCTATAGGATCAGTTAGGGATGATTTTACAATGTACTTGCATGGTATGAACTTTCAATAAATCTGATTTTTTTTATGAACTGTCGGATGTGCAGCTCTACATTGGAATTTCATAATTTTCTTCCTGTTCTCTATGTGTTTGCTGATAATAATTTAACATTTTTGTGTCATTTGGACTTCTATTTATATGAAGATTGAAAGTGGGATACCCTCCAGCTGCTTGGAGCATACTATATCCTGCATGTATAAAATAATCCAAAGGCACTTAGTATAGAATGGGCTCCTTATACTGTACATGTCCTTGGTAGGTTCCTTTTTAAAACATTAATCTAGTGGCACTTGACATAACTCCATGAGGCATATAACACTTCAACAAACATGTTAATTTTTTTTTCCTAAGTCTTCCCATAATATAAATATATCATCTATAAAACATACCGATAGCAATATTAATCAGGTATATTCCGCTAAGTCCTCACTGAAGACCATTTATACATGAGTCAATACTTGGTCCATTTTAACATCAATAATTAATCTGCTCTTGGCATTATCTGGGCTCCGTGTCTCCTATATACAGTACATGACCTTGTTCAGTTTTCTTTTTTTTTTGAAGAATTATCTCAATAAATTCTGGACTTAGGTCTGCCCCCCTCTCCCTTCCCCAACAAGCCAAGTGGTAAAACCAGCCTGTGTGTCAGCAGACAGAGCTCATCCCAGAAGCAGTTAAGAATGGGAAGAGGATGGAGCTGGGAAGATGGGATTAGAGGAAACCTGTTTTGAGAGAAACATGAAGGTTGCCCATGCTAAAGTCACTTTCTTAAAATGCCGAATTGCCTGGGTGTCCAACAATAAATACCAGCAGACTGACAACTCAAACTAGTACCAGCCACAGATGCATTGGTGGTACCCATCATAACATGGGCATGAATCAGGTACTATTTTTGCTGGCAAGGTAAAACTTTCCACACAGGCATCAGACTATAACTGATGCAGCGCCCCACCAAATATCAGTAAAAAAGACAAAATTGAAAATATCCAGACCAATAGTGATTAAGTGTACACCATCTGCTGTAATTAATCACAGTCGTCACCCTCCACCTCCTAATTCCTTACCATCTGTCCACCGATTCTGTGAACAACCATAGCAACTTCAGAGTTAAATTTTTTACAGGTGTGCTCCAGAACTGAAAATGGGATATTGTTTTCCCAAACTAAGCAGGGGTTGATTTCAGACCAAACTATGTAGGCAATGTTAGAGGCAGTGCTGCAATGAACAAATGCAAGCTACATTGTTTCTGTTAGTGTGAATTAAAAAAATTACATTGAGGTAATATCTGTTATCATCTTATTCCAAGAGAAAGAGGTAGACCAATAAAGGATATTTATTTTTTCCAAATCTTACACTTTTTCTGGGGTATCAATCTATTACAAGCATTGCACAAATGTGACACACATTAGCATTTGTGCATCATCCCCATTAGAGTAATTTAAAACCAAATGTTATTTAATTCAATAAAAAAAATGTTCTCTTTACTTTGTTAGCACCCTTTAGTTTTTAGAAGGAAATTTACCATGTCGTTCGCCGCTATTAAACCTTCCTACTCCTGAAAGCCTTTCACATAGCATATCTGTAAAAAATAAGTCAAGGCAACTGGACTTGCTGTAATTTTTCTTGAAGACGTTTCACTGGTCATCCAACCAGCTTTCTCAATTCAGAATGACTTGTACAAAAAATTATCTGAGAATAAATATGGTGAATGTTGCTCCAATTCATATAATCTGTTAGTCGCAACCAGTTGTTGATAGCATTTACATAATTGGAGCTTGGAGATGTTAATAATAGGCCCAGAGAGAGGTGTTAAAACAGCATTGTATGTGGCAGACAATAGATGCCTAACCCCCCCCCCTCCTCCACACACACACCTCTATTCAAGCTTAGCTTCTCCATTTTTACATAAATGGCCTCTTTCACACCTCTCTTAAACCTTTTTCCTTTTAGATGTAGGTATACTGCTGAATCCTAACCAGAGGGCTTTGTTCTTCTATGCTGTACCATACGCTGGTGTAGCTGCTGTTTTGTTTCACCGACATAAATTATGTGCACTCCTCACTGTACTGGACTGCATACACAATGTTGTTAATCTTGTGTTTTGGCGTTGGGTCTTTTTTTGGGTGAACCAGTCGTTGCCTTAGGGTATTGCTGGGTTTAAAGCAGACAGGGATGTGATGTTTTTTAACCAGTTGACATCCGCGGTGTTAAACCCCCTTCCCATCCAGGCCATTTTTCAGTATTCAGCGCTGCGGTACTTTAACTGTCATTTATTCCGTCATGCAGCGCTGTACTGAAATGAATTTTATACCCTTTTTTGGGGACACATAGAGCTTTCTTTTGGTGGTATTTATTCACCACTGGGATTTTTATTTTTTTATATATTAAGGAAAAATTACAGATTTTTTTTTAAAAAAAACAGTTTCCCCTATATTAAATTCTAAAACATTTATAATTTCCCAATTTTTTGGTAAAATATAAAAGACGGGGTCTAGTCGGGTAAAGAGACACTAAACATGTCAAGCCTTAAAATTGCGCACGCGCGCGAAACCTCAAAAAAACTAAATTACCCAAAATTGGCCATAGGCGACGCATTAAAAGCTTTTAACGCTCATCAGTTTAGTGTTATCAGTGATTGATGGCCCTAAAATGATTGCTCTCACTGCGACGTTCGCGGCGATATGTAACATGTGTAGCGCAATTGTCATTTTCGCGTGCTGGCGCATGCGACGCATATTTACGTTTAAATGTGCGTAAACGAAGGTGGGGGGACTTAAACATTGTGGGGGGGGTTTACTTTTTTTTATTTGTGACCTGTTATTTTTTTAAACTTTTTTTGTTTGTGACTTTTATTTTTTTTAACTTTTTTTATTTATATAGATTTTTTTTTTTACACTTATTGTTATTGCTATTATATAGGGGGATACCATCCCCCTATATAATAGCACAGGTACACTGACAGGTCCTCTTTATGGAGACATTAGGGGTCTCTAGACCCCTAATGTCACCTGGAGACCCCAAAAGAAGCTGATGAAGCACAGATTTGCTTCATCAGCTTCTTCTATCTGGCATATGAGCCAGATGACTGACAGGTGAATGCGGAAGTGATGTAATACACATCACTTCTGCATTCACACTACGGAGGGAGAACAGCAAGTTCCTCCTGACGCCCTCCCGAGCCGGTCCCGGGATTTAATGGGGCAGCGGATCCCGGGATTAAAGGTGAGGGGTCAGGAGGGGGGAGATGGCGGCACCCGCGATCGCGCGGGGGGGGCCATCCGAAATTCACGCCATACAACCGATCGGCGGCTATAGAGCCGCTGATCGGTTGTATGTGAAACAGCCGTTAACGGCTGTAGTAACAAGCGGGACTTTCCTGCCCGTGCGCGCGCGCGAGCAGGAAAAAATGCCGTCTGGCAACGGCAACCCGCAGATAGGAGTCAGCCGTCCGTCCTTTTTTTCTTAACGGGCGGACGGCAAGAGGTTAAAAACCCTTCTGAGTTTCTCAGACACCCCAGCTACATATGGGATGACCAAATTCTTCCGTTTGTTTGTTTTGTTGCATCTTGCCACCCTAGGAGGCAGAATCAAAAGGACAATGCAGACATGGCCTTTTCAACTGTGACTCTAGACACATCCCTGCCTTGCAAGACCATTGAATAGGAAAATATGCCTACACATTTGTCTTGTGTTAAAAAGCCACCATCGCCATTTATCTTACCCGCTTATCCCAAAACATATCTATAACATTCCAACAACAATGCAGATAACAAAGAGTGAAGAGGTTCAATCAGGCTTCGAAAATGAGGTCCCATAAAAATGTCGAGCAAGGATGCCCCTCTCTCACAACCTGGAGGGCCAATGGCAAGAAGCATTCCCACTGCAAACAAGAAAGATTATCTGCAATGACATTCAGTTCCTTAGCAACACGCTTTTCTCTACACCAGACATTTAATGTAAAAAATGTAAGGACAGAAAAGTGCAAAAGTGACACAACTAGTGTTGATCCTGACAATGAACGGTTAATTACATGGACCACATTCATGCTGTCTGTCCAAAAACCCCTTGTCTGTTCCTCAACTGTTCATGCCATAATTCTACAGGAACCAAAATATGAAATAGTTCTAAGAGCGTCAGGTTACACACAATATGCTTTAAACACACAAGGAGATTCCCCGCAGGGATACTAGTATCCATGCACTCAAGAGTCCCTGCCAGGAACATGTAGTGTAGGTCTGTAACCAAACATATCTAGACAAAAAAAAGGAAGAGTCCGCAATTACTATACTGTGTGCCGACCAAAGAAGTTACTTTAGACCAAATATATTAAAACAATGTGAATTCATTTATTGAAACAAAATAAAGTATCAGCGCATGTATGTATTGCACCACATCACAAAACCTATTAAAATTATGACAACGTTTGTCATGTCACACACATATATTCACTCATTCCTGTGGGGCTACCATGAAAGACACCTGGACTAAGAATAATGCATGCAATTGCTGCTGTTCAAAGGATAGAAATGGAAATAAATCCAGAACGTTCACCGTTAGTTTCTATGATCACACACAAACCCCCAGTCCTCGGGTTCGTGATATCCTGCTGGATGGATTAACACAATCAATCTGTGAACCGCATTATTTCAGTATAAAGAAATCTGCCACATCGACACCTAGTTACGACCTCTGGGCTACATCAGTAATTACTCTTAACATAAGATAGATTTGGATTTAACATTACTCTTAGTGTTGCTTTCAACAAGCGATGTTTCATGTCGGGTATGGGAAGCACAAGTGGTTAGATACTCAGGATCCACCAATCCATTCATAGATTTCAGTCAATGTTGTTGATGTTTAGGATAGGATTAGTGTTCAAATAAATAGATATTTAACTCATACTTAGAAATCTCCAGAGGAAATGCTCTCATATCAATACAGTCCTTAGTCGGCTACGTACTGTGGGATTTCATGTGGATTATTTAGCATGCACAAAATTTCTCCTTTCAACATTACAACACTTTGCTCTCCATGTATGAAGTAAATCAATGCATAAGGCACTCATCGGGGTACTAACCGGTTTTCCCCTCTATTGTGCGACATCCAACATCTCTTAATCCCAAAGTTTGGAGTATAGATGAAGCGTAGTTGGCGTTATCATAGCGGTGTCGTTTCAATGTGCTCCCAGGTGGTCCAGGATAGCCCAATCAGCTGGATATTGTTGACGCGTTTCGCCCCTCCCCCTGGGGCTTCGTCAGAACATAATTAGGGGGAAAAGGTGTAACCTTTTTAAAGGTAAATCCATCCCCTTGTGTGTTAACCCCTCCGGTAACACACGGGCATATTATAAGCAACGAATGAATCACAGACACATCCACGTTTAACAAAGTAGATAAAAACGTTCAGGGTAGCCCCTCAGGAATGAGTGGATGTATGTGTGTGACATGACACCGTTGTCATCATTTTAATATGTTTTGGGATGTGGTGCAATACATACATGCGCTGATACTTTATTTTCTTTCAATAAATGAATTTACATTGTTTCAATATATTTGGTCTGAAGTAACTTCTTTGGTGGGCACACAGTATAGTGGTTGCGGACTCTTCCTTTTTTTGTCTACACACAATATGCTGCTGGGCCCATGAGGCTGGCCAGGCAGCAGCACCCCATTCCCTTAAACGGAATGCCTCAAAGGCACATGATGGCTTTACAGTGTCCTTTGTGTTGTATTGAGGTTGAAAAGATAACCGGACTTCCAAGTCATTTTTTATTGAGCTTGTGATACAAACAAAGTGGTGAGGGTAGGAACCACTTTTTGTGGTCCAGGCCAGACATCTGCAAAATGATCTTCCCATTAAAATCACTCAGCATACAAATGCTAAACGACCCATACGTGACTGAATCTCGTAGAGTTAAGGTTTTGGGACATTCTGCATAATGTAAAAATAATCACAAGTATCCAGTTTGTCTGGGGGTAATCGAAATACCCTAAAAACAATACTTGGGTAGGTCACTCTGTTTTGTAATTGGCCAAATGTACCCAGCTTCCCGACACACACCCTGAACAATTGTCAACAAATGTTAACAAAGATGACCATTGTGAGGACTCACAAATAGAAAGTCATCCAGGTAGTGTAGCAAGGACTCAGAACCTGAAATTTGTTGGATGACCTATTGAAAGCAATTAAACATCTCGAAGTAATTATTATTATTATTATTACATAGTATTTATATAGCGCCAACAGTTTGTGCAGCGCTTTACAATGTAAGGAAGACATTACAATTCAACACAGGATGGTAAGTAGGGCCCTGCCCCTGAGGGCTTACAATCTGGAAGAGGAGTGGGAAATGATACATGAGGAGGTAGCTGTGTGGGGATGAATTGTTTGAGAATGTGATGTTTCAGTGGTTAGGTTCAGAAGGGATAGGCTTCCCTGAAGAGATGAGTCTTCAGGGAACGCCTAAAGATAGTCTGGGGGTAGGTGCACGGGTAGGAGGAAATATCAAGAGCTCAGTTTTTGAAAGATTGAGTTTTAAGAAATGTTGTGAAATCCAGATGGATATGTCAGTTAGTAGATTAGTGACACGAGAGGACACAGAGGTGGAGAGTTGTGAAGTGGAAAGATACATTTGAGTGTCATCGGCATAGAGATGGTATTGGAAGCCATGTGAGGTTATTAGTTTACCAAAGGAGGAGGTGTAGATAGAGAAGAGAAGGGGTCCAAGGACAGAGCATGAGATGGAATAGCCCATTGGTAGGCATAAATAATCACTGTTAAAATAGCAACCTAAGAAATGAAAACAGTTGGGGTAGCCCAAAGACTAACTCTGTGTTGGCTTTGTCAAGGAGCACATTCACTCATTCACTCTTGCTAACTTGCTAACCTGATCAAGGACAAGGCCATTAATAAATGAGGCATACTGCACCCTAGATTCCTTCCTGCTTATACCATAATTTACTAATGACGGTGTGTGATAAGTGGTGTATTAAATAACATTTTCGGGGGTCTTTCTTAGGGAAGATGCCAAGTAGAGATGCCATTAGGTTTTGATAAGGGGTATAAAAGCTATGTGGCCCAACTCATATTGATGTACTAATGATGTACTCAAACAACCCCCTCTTAACTTAATCGCAGGATCCTTCTCTCTGTGGGCTCCTATAGACATTTGAATCCACTGATTGTGGTTTCATTGCTTTGCAGGCTCCAGTGCCAAAAATGTATAAAAGCTATTTTTTTCAGTAACATGGTATTATTTTCTTTTCATAAGATGGACTATGCCTTTAACCCTTTCACTGCCAGAGCCATAAACATTTTTGCACATATGTTAAAATGCAGAATTTAAGCCTGATACACAATATTAGCACAGCAGTTTATCAAACCCAAACTTACACTAAAAAATGCATTCGGACAAATTTTAGTGCACAAAAACACAATGTAATAACCATTTTTTGGTAAAATATACATATGCATGGGGGGTGTAATTAATTTTATGTAATCTTTCATTTTTTAAACTTTTTTTACACAACTTTATTGATATCACAAAAGGGTGTAACAAGCTCATTAACTGATTAGTGGTGACAGGTTCTCTTTAGGGAGACATTCGGAGTCTATTAAACCCCAATGTAACCTATGCAGCCCAGTGCAAATTAATATTGTAAGGTTTCTCAATGTTTTATGTCAGGCCTACAATCTGGACTGGCAGGAGCACTGGCACAGTAGGCAAAGCTCAGGGTAATGCTGTGATATCATGAAGGCCCCTGGTTGTTACCCTATGGCTGTTACCCTATGGCTGTTACCCTATGGCTGCTGTAGTTATAGCTCGGCCATTGGTTATATAGTATGAGAAAATATGTGGAACCCACCAAAAAAAACTCCTGGTACCACCTTCTTGCTGTATAGAAGGCATCTTCTGATGGTTTACTGCACCTTTTCTCCCTACTGCTGTCCCATATTATGTTGGAGCCATGGTGAAAATCCCAGTTTTTAAAGGTATGGGGCATACATATACACTTTCCCTGCCATCCCACAATGCAGTGCTCAGTGCCTAGGTGGTGTAATTTGGGTTGCAGGGGGCAAGCCTAGCTAAGACTGCATAGGAATGTATTAATAGGGAGTGAAGCATTGACAGTGAAATTACTACCCCAGAACCAGCAAGTACAGTATTCCTTCAGGGTATCTTGTACCCCAAAGTCTAGTTTGTACATGACAAGTTCACTTAAAAAGATAATCCTAATACAAAATATTTTTCTATTTCAAAACAAAAACCATGGAGCATGCTAACTACTTTTGCATGAATGTGACAGAAGTGCTAGAACTGCACATTGTTTTTTACATGACAAGTGTTTTCCAAATGTTTTTATTGTCTGGATAAATCATTATAGGACTAGAGCGAAGGGATATTTGGCATATGTTTATTCTCTAAATACTGGAGTCCCTGTGGTTCTAAGCCCCATAGCAACAACATTGCTTTCTGTGTTTTAAGTAACACTCTTACATTTATATAAACAGCTCCATGTGAAAAATATCAGCTTTTATAACATTAAAAGTATATAAAATATACCTATTTAAAATAAATTGTCAATGATATCTGACGACATCAAATCTACAATCTGAAGAGGCATACGTTAGACAGCTTTGTGTATATCACTGTCTGTTCTACACAGAGCATGATCTACAGCTAATGGAATCCCATTGCAGTATTTTAAAAGAGAAGTAAAGCCAAATTTTTTGGCATTACTTCTCTTTTAGGTCACAGGAGTACATTTACTAATATTGCCCTGTTACCCAAAATCAGCAGAAAGCGGGCTAATGCCTGCTATAACCTGACAGCACAGAGCCGCACCGCAGCCAAGAATGATCCCAACAACTTTCGGGATCCACCCCAGCTTATTAACTGACAGCTGGCTCTTCCTCTCTAGAGCCAGAACCACAGCCAGCCATGCACACCCCTCGTGCATGTGATGCAGTGAACAGAAAGGGGGAATTCCTGCAGGGAGCAGTGACTAATTATCACTGTTATTTGCAGGGAGAAGAGACTGCAAGCTGAGTGATCAGTGGTTACATAATCGCTCAGCTATTGGTATAGAGACAATGTGTGACAGCTTCGGTGTTCCACGCTGGTTATTAGCAGCTAGGAGAGTATATTTTACTCTCCCCACACTTCTCCTTTAATCCAGACCAGGACATATCTACCCCAGAGGTATATGTTGCTTTAGCAGTCTGTATAACACAAAATGTGGTGCAAAATGTCTCCCAACTTTATCAGCGAGAGTCATGGCTTTCTGCTGGAGCTTCCTCCATTCTTCTCTATCCATGACTACAGCTCACCATCTCTTAATACCCATTTTCTACCACCCTTTAGATTAGATCTACATTTTTTTGTGACTAAAGCTTTTGTGACTAAAGCTGGATATATGGTTAGAATTTCCTTTTTAAAAAAAAATTGGCTTTCCAAAAATTTGGTTTTCTAGCAATTAATTGGGTGAAATCAACAATTAATTTCGACCATAGTGCTGAAAAAATTGAAGGAACAAGATGATGGAAAATATTTCAAATACAAATGAAGTTTTAACAGTGAATGTGGCTTTCATTAGGTAAACTCCATGCATTTCCAAAATCGAATGTTAAAATCAAACATTTGATTGTCACATTTGAATGACATTCATTAAGTCTCTGATGACATCATTGAATGTTCTGATGAGATTTTTCATATGAATGTTTGTACATAAATCTGCCAGTTTAAGAATTAAGCTACATGAGTTATTTTAATCTTTGATGAGAAATTTAAGCACTAGTTGGCAGAGCTACACATGAGATTTTTATTTGTTTAATCCTGGTACAAAATTACAAGCGATTATTCCTAAGAACAGCAATTGATCACTAAACAGATGGAATTTACATTTTACGGCCTCTATCTCCTCACCATGACCAGATGCAATTTACTTCACTGTCCTGCCTCAACCCATGATCATATTCTCCATGCCTCCACTCTTTCACTTCCTCCTGTACTTGATCAGCTCACAGTCTGTGTCCTGTCTCTCATCTATTATAATCTGCTTTCTTCCTTTCATTCACTCGTTCTCCCCAGTACTTGATCATGCTCTGCTTCCTCTTTCTTTACAGAACATTCGGCTTCTACTCTGCCTGTCTCACTGTTTCACAGTCAGCTGTCACTCCTCCACCCCATGCCATGAATAGCTTCTAGCCTGCCTATGCTCCCTGGCTCATAAAAAGCTGCCATTCTGCACCCCCCTCCAGGTTCATGTTCAGCTACCATTCTGTATCCTCTTGTCTCAATACTGGTCTAGGATCAGTTCCTGCTCTGCTTCTTCTCCCAGTGGTCTCCTTCTGTGCCTCCTAAACCCCACAGCATTATGATGAGTTTACAACTCCATCATTCTTCCCATAATTAGTTCTTGTGAGATCACTCACCTGACCATATAACACATGTTTGGCTAAAAAAATATATGTGACTAGGCAGTAATGTATATCAATGTGGTACGAGTCAACTGAATATCAAAAACCATTCAGCCACAATGACTTGTTTATTAATGAGTGCATGCGAGTATCTATCAGTATTAGATCAGTATTAGAGATGTATCTACGCACGCACACCTGTGTCCAATATTAGGGGCTCACAGTATCCAAGCTTGTTTTATTTGGAATGCCCAAAAGAGGGAGCACCCAAAAATCTGAGAGTATCTGAGAGAGAACAGAAACTAGGACTCCAATATCACTTTTAGGCGGACTCAACCTTTAAATAAGCACATATATTTGTTTTAGGTAGTTTAGTATACTGATATGAATCAGTTGTATTTCCTATTTAGAAAAATATAACACCTTTTACATAGTCAGACACATGGACATAGTGCTGCTCATGAACTAATCCACTATGGGTTGTAAGCATTATTACAGCATGGGGATTAAATGTACAGAGCTTCATGTATCAATGGATTAAAATGAGGACATCTCCTGCTGGCAGAATCTTTGGTGACACTATGGGGGTGATTTACTAACCTAAACACACACGCACTAGGTGCGTGTGATTTGTACACAGCAAAACGTATTTATCAACCAAAAAGTCTCTAAAAGCATATTTCTACTAATGTCATATATGGAAAAATCATGCACATGATGCATATATAATGCTGCTTCACAGTTTAGACAAAAATGGTTAGCTCATGCATTTACATTCCTGCATTCATCAACGCAAGCAACACAATGTAGAGCTAATTTACACAACATCACCTTGCAATTCATGCAGGGCTTTGCACAATACACCTGCTGGGTGTGTACACACTGCAAAGGTGTCTAGATTCCACCAATAGATCATGCTGGGAGGGAACACACTACAGAGGTGTATACCTGTTCGTGGCGTGTTTATAAGGTTAGTAAATCAACCCCTATGTAACTGTAAACACATTACTACATTATCCCACCTCAACCTAACCACTGAACCATCACATTCTCAAACAATTCATCCCCACACAGCTACCTCCTCATGTATCATTTCCCCCTCCTCTTTCAGATTGTAAGCCCTCAGGGGCAGGGCCCTCCTTACCATCCTGTCTTGAATTGTATTGTAATTGTAATGTCTTCCTTACATTGTAAAGCGCTGCGCAAAAGCGCTATATAAATACTATGTAATAATAATACGAAACCCTGGCCTTTAAAAAAAAACAGTTTAACAACTTTACATAATGATTCCTTCAGCAAACAGAGGATTCATGTAGAGGAGTTCCAATCATATATTTCCACATGTACATCATCTATTTAGCAGTAGGGGTATGTATCATATACCAAATATCAATAAGCTGAATAGGCTTTTAAATGGAGAAAATGAATTAGCAGCAGATCAAGAGGATTAAGCAGAAAAAGGTTAAGACAAGTCTGATAAAGCCTCATCACTTATTATTCTTCAGTTCTGACTGCATCTACCGTATGTGGTGATTTCATTGCTCGGCACAATTCATAAATGCCTAAATCTCATACAAATTAAGTGAACTCCAGGTTTTCTTTTATTTAAAAAAAATCATGCCTTGGAACCGTAAAAAAGAAAAAAAAATAGGCTTTGCTTTAATAATAACTTTCAGCCTGAAGCTGTCTCATGCAGTACTTCTCTGACCCTAGTTGTCACCAGTCATCCAAGTTAAATAATGACCAGCATCATCCAACTCATTTGTTGAGACCGGTGTGTCAAGACTGCCGTGGACCCACCTCCTCGGGGGAGGCATCATCAAGCAGCATGGGCTCACAGTACTCAAGGACTAAATTGCACTCACACATCATTGAGTATTCCTCAATCCAGAAGGACCATCTACTGCTGCTAAACAGGAAGAAGAAGGACACAACATCATCAACCAACCTGAAGACCCACTTTAAGTCATGCTTGAATTGTGTGTGGTTAAAATGATACAGCCAATTTTATAAACAAATTTTTAAAAATTGTCAAATGTTTTTCTCAACCCAAGATTTGCACAGTTAAGGAATCTGGCAATCCAGAGTTTGATTTCTAAGGAATTTGTCAAATTGCGGTTCACTTGAAAAGTATCAGATTCGCCCAATAATGCACAATGCACTTACTTTAGGGGTAGAAGGAAAATAACAGCAACCTTTTTATTAATTATATTGCTAAAAGTGAGCAAACTATAGCACAGCAAAATGCAACCATCCATAGTATTAAATAAGGATGCACCGGTACCAAGTACAGTACTCGGTATAAGTACAAGTACATGTACTTTTCCAGCTCCAAGACTAGACTAGAGAAAAATTCAAAAGTTAGGAGGCAGCTGCCATTTGTAAGGAGCACACGGAGCTCCTGGAATTTGTACATCTCTGTTTTCATGTATGATTTTGTTTTTATAAATATAAATAAAGAGATGCACCAATATCAGTGTTGCGAGTACAAGTACTGGTACTTGCCCTTACAAGTACGAGTACTGATACATTTTTATGACAGTTTTTCTACAACAATATCAACTAATGATTTCAGGACAGTGGTGGAGCACCAGAGCCAGGTCCCAGCTGCAACTTCTGCAACCCTGGTAGTTTTCATGAAAATGCCAAGTATCGCCACTGGTACTCGAAAAGTATCGGTGCATCCCTAGTATTAAATATAGATAATGAATGTTCAATTCATAAAAAAGGGGTGTACAATATAAAAAAGAGTATTTACAAAAGTAACTTCTGTAAATATCCACCAGTGTGGTTATAAGTTGGGCCTCCCATCTGGCCTCCCAAATGGCACTTGAACTCACATTAGCCAAATGATCCTATAGTTGAGGACCCCTGTGCAAAGGGCATTTCTGAATACTTTTGTTGCAACGCCTCATCTCTGAACATTGTCTGGTGGACATCCAAAGCCACACTGCATGGTACATTTACAGCTATTATAGGAAACATTAAAAATTAATGCCCAATTACTTAAGGTCAATACAGAAAAAAGGCTATGTTGGATGCCGAAATAAATTATAAAACCTAGACTACTACAGATAGTCATGTAGAGTGGCTGAGCAGACATAGGGAGCATGAACTCAACTATGTTTAACCTTACAACAACAAAATTCTGGATACCTTCATATCCTTCTACTCTTTGGTCTAATCTTCAAAAGTGGGCTGTTTTGATGCACATCTGCCCACATGCTTGGGTACTACGTATTTCCCTACCAAGCTTAATTTCCAAAATGAGAGTGGATTTGTAGACCCCCTTACTAGGACTGAGGCAGAGTAGGCCATCTCACAGCTACCTGTCGAGAAAATTCCAGAACTTGAAAGCTTCTCTGCGAACTGGTATAACCAATTTAAACAACTAATCAGTCTACACCTGGTAGATACCTTTGATGCTGCCCTAGAAACAGGGATTCTCCACTCCATCCTCAATGCGTGAAGCCCCTATAATACCTTTTCTAAAACCACACAAAGAGCCCTACCGCCCTAACTAGCTATTAAAGTAGTATTAAAGTCTCATTGTTTTACATAGATCTACTTCTAGCATGCAGTAGATATACGTAAAAACATTTAAAAAAGGAAAACAACAGGGAAAAAAACTAATAAATAATATCTGATAAAAAAAAAAAGGAAAACAAGTTGTCAAATAGCTAATAACTTACCTGTGTCTGCGCCGCTTGCTCCCGGCTGTGGAACCCAGCTTCCCGAATGGCCGTGCAGGAGGAAATGTGTGTGGGCGCATGCGTAGTTGATATCACCAGCAGGGAGAAAAGAGAAAGTGTAAATGAATGCACACAGCCAGGAGCGTGCACGCCCGGACAGACTCTGTGGCACACAGGAAGATAAAGGAGTCTGTGCTGGATCAGAGAGCCGTACCAGCGCTGTAAACACATGGAAATGTGTAGAAGGAAGAAGATTTTCAAATCAAGAGGCATCACATAAAGTAAGTACCTAAAGCAGCATGGGGGAGACTTTAATGTCACTTTATGTCCAGTCATCTAAGTCTTAGCTAAAGTCCTGGCTCTTAGAATTAATAAAGTCATATCTCACCTAATAAATGAAGACCAAACTAGTTTCATAATAGGTCGGTCAACCAGAATAAATATAAGGAGGCTTTTTCATACAAACAGATGAAAAGCTGGCCACCCACCGGATTCCATTGGAATACTTTATTGAAGCATGTACTACATCACTGGTGTCCTACCCAAGGTCTGTCCCCTGTCCTTGGGTACAGTGATGTGGTACAAGTTCCAATAAATTATTCTACCGGTATCCCGTGTGCCGCCAACTTTTCTTCTGTTTGTATGGGCTCATATTGGAGCGAGAACATGCTCCCAGCAGCAAGCACCCAGCTAATTCGTTACCTGAACCGTGGAGGTGTGGTTCTTTTGTTTGCTCTCGAGGCTTTTACATATTTTGCAATATCCACACTCCCATTCTGGCACTAGGGTAGTGGTATGTTTAGATAAACAGAAAGTCTTCAACAGCATTGCATGTCTATATACGTGTTTTTGACTTTGGCACCCACATTATTAGCTGGGTAAAACTTCTTTATACAGAGCCGATAACCAGGGTCAGAGTAAACTATTTAGTTTCAGCAGGACATGGCAAAGTTGTCCACTCTCCCCCTTGCTCTTCACTCTGGCCATTATACCCTTAGAATCCCTAATACAATCTTCTTCTAACATATCTGGCTTGCATCTGGCACACTGGAAGGGAGTATCTTTATATGTGCAAGCAATACTCAGCTGTACATATCACACCCGCATTACTTGCTCACTTACTACAAATTGTAAAATAATTTGTCATCAGTTTTCGGGTTAATTAGGAAAAATCCAGCCTGTTTCCCCTCAATAGTTCTGCTGTCCATTCAATCAACCCTTCCTCCCCGCTGGAAGTTGTAAACTCTTTTAGGTATTTAGACTGCCTATGTCATTAACAATTTACAACCCGTGATCTCTCACCTTCAGCGCAAGACCAAACAGTAGTCAGACTTACCCCTGGATTTATTGGGCAGGATTAAACTTATAAAAATGATCTTCTTTCCTAAAATACCATATATCCTAACTAATGCCCCTTGCAGAATCTCACTACATATATTTAGGAAATTAGACTCTATCTGCACCACTTTTTTGTGGCAAGGTTAACTTCCCAGAATAGCTCTAGAAAACCTTCAAATCCCCACACATCTGGCAGTCTAGCTTTCCTAAACCTTTACTATGTAGCTCCTGCAGCACTCACCCACTAAGGAGCTGCTGGAATAAATGGGTCTTCTGTCTCACCTCTGTGATAGACCTCTTATAATGGATCCATGGCACACCTTGTGAGGTTTTATTAGACTTTACTAGACAAATAACACTCTGGCTCTGACAAATAAAGAAATGGTAGTACAATGGCAAATATAACCACATCCAAGGGATATACCTTTGTTATTCAGATACTATGCTGTCTAAATACCATGAGACACACAGTACTGCGCTATCTTAATAGATTCCTGCTAAAACAGGAAGTTGGGCTAATAATAACTCAGTCCCAAATGTTCCCAACTCCCCACACTACTGGCCAATAGCAATAGTCTAGGCAAGGGGTCCTCAAACTTTTTAAACATGGGGCCAGTTCACTGTCCCTCAGACATTGCTGGGGGCCGGATCATAGTTTGAGAAACAGGGGGGAGCGTGGCTGTGGTGCCGCACCACCACGCCCCCTCCCAGAACAAAGGGGGAACGTTAGTGAACAATTGCTGTGCGTTCCAGCAGCTGCTGCTCTTGTGTGAATAAGCCCTTACTTAGAGGGTATATATAAATATTTTTAACAACTTCTTTAATAAACAAAACATTTTTTTAATACAATTCATTTCTCTTAGCCTGGGACATGTACTAGCATGATGTATTATTATTTTCTACAGCTCAAGTATTTGTTATTTATTACAATGAATGGGCATGTAGACTGCCCTGTCTTACCTCTCTACAGCAGCATTCAGCTTTGGGAGAGGCAGGGAGATGACATTACTTCATATCCCAGTTCTATTCTTATTGGCCGCCCTACAAGAGCCTGTGCTGGCGTGCACCCAAAGTTGGAGGGGTGCAGCCGCACTGGCGTTATGCTGCTAAAGGAAGCCTGGCATTTGGTTTGCCTCGGCATGGGCCCTGAGATGAAAGGGCGCAGCCGCGCAGGCCGAACACAGAAGATGTCAAGCTCCCGAAACAGCCTGTATGTCTTCCCTGACACCCAGGCGGGGCCGGCAGAATGACGATCTCTCCCTGGACCCCGCCGGCGGGTGGCCGGCCGATTGATTGCTATATGTTGTTTAGGGCAGCTGGGCCTATTTTAACCACTTGAAGACCAGGTGTTTAGACCCCCTTACTGGCCAGGCCATTTTTCAGTATTCAGCGCTGCAGTACTTTGACATTTATTCCGTCATGCAACTTTGTACTGAAATTAATTTTATAACATTTTTGGGGGACAGATAGAGCTTTCTTTTGGTGGTATTTAATCACCACTGCGGTTTTTATTTTTTACTACATTTCGGAAAAATTACTAAAAATGTTTTGCATTATGTTAGGAAACATTTATTATCACCCAATTTTTTGGTAAAATATAAAAGACGGGGTCACGTTGGGTAAATAGACACCAAACATGTCAAGCTTAAAAATTGTGCGCACTCGCGAAATCGCAAACAAACACCATACCCAAAATTGACCATAGGCGACGCTTTAAAAGCTTTTACCGCTCATCAGTTTAGCGTTATCAGTGATTGATGGCCCTAAAATGATTGCTCTCACTGCGACGTTCGCGGCCATATGTAACATGTGCGGCGCAATGGGTGCAATCGTCGTTTTCGCAGGTATGCGCACCTGATGCATGTTTGCATGCGTGTATGTATGGGTGGGGACTTTAGAAAAAAAATGTTAATTCTTTTTTATGTGTAATTTTAAATAAAAATGTTTCCTTTTTTTTCACTTAACTTTATTGCTATCACATAGGGGGCTAAGAAACCCCCCTATGTGATAGCAAAAGATGTGGCAGGCCCTCTTTATGGAGACATCAGGGGTCTCCAAGACCCCTAATGTCACCTAGGACCCCAGAAGAAGCTGGAGAGTGACACAAGATTGCGGCAGTGATGTAGTATACATCACTTCCGCATTCTTACAGCGGAGAGGGGACCGGAGGGAGATTGTGTACCTGATCCCCTGTCAGAGAGGCACTGTGCTGGTCCCGGGCTCGCACCGGGCACAGTGGAGCCCGGGATAAGCGTGACAACGGGAGGAAGGGCCGCGGAGGGAGGGGGGGGGACACGGGCCAACCGCCAATACAAGCGATCGACATGGAAGGGTCCATCGTTCCACTCTTTAGAAAAGTGTAAAAACCTAATTAATTCAAACCTCCCCCTCTATAAAATAATCTATGAGTTGTGGGGAAAAAACACTCTCCCATCTGGTTTCTAATTCTCTGTGAATTGACTCTGCGCATGTTATGTTCTATCTTCACATGTCATTTTCCTTTATGACTTCATGACATTACTATTTCATTTGTCCGTTTACCACGTTCTCCTTGAGTCATTGTAAACCCAAAAGTAAAACTTCTATTCTGACAGTCTGCACCTTGTATTGTTCTGTTGTCTTTTTTTCTTTATCATGGTTATAATATATATATATTGTTGTATATAAACGATATTGAAAATTTCTTTAAAAAAAATTATCAAGGAAATTGGTACCTGGCAAAGTAATCATTGCAACAGCCTCCTAAGCCTCCAATCCTATAGGGAGAAAAGAAAAGAAAAACATTTGTGTAACAGTTGGTTGGGGCTACTTTAAGAGCTCATCCACAATCGCTTTTATTAGACACCTGAGCCTCGGCCCTGCGGCAGTGACCGATCACCTCTCTTCTTCAGTGTCTTCACATCTAATAGACCTGTATTAGATGTGATAACATCACGGGCCCCAGTGGCGGACCTAATAACCAAAGGGTCCTGGTGCAAGATTTTATCTTGGGGCCCCCTTCCAAGACGGGGGGTGGGGCGCGGGAGCGGATGACACTGCCCCCCCCCCAGCGGTCTCTAATGTTGCAGTAGCATGCTGGACTTACTTGAGACCCTGCAGAGCACACCATAGATCCTGCAGAGCCCACCATAGAGAGTATCAGGTGGGCTGGTCTGGTCGTCGGGATCCCTTTCCCTGTACCTCCTCCCAACTCTTCTTACCTGCTGCTGCTAGGGCCCGGCCTCCTCCACCCCCTCCCCTGTCACCTCTGCCATGCCGCCCCAGTACAGTTGATACCCATGTAAGAGGCCCCCCAGACTCCTCACATGGGTACCGGCCATACCCCCCTGATGGCGGTGTTATATCAAAGGTTGTGACTACGTCAGAATGTGTGACCGGTCACACGTTTTAACGTAATGCCGCCCAGTTTTTCGGCGGTGGAATGTGTGACCGCCAATAGGTGAAGCATCCCAGCGCTTTCCCAGCTGTTCCAGGGCAGATCGGCATCGCAAATCACATGTGCAGGAGAACCAATCTGTCCTGAAACAGCTGATCAGTCCTGAAATGTCACTTCTCTCCGACTGCGATCTCACATTCCACCGCACTCACAAAGTCACATAGAAGTGACATTTCAGGACAGAGCCCCCTGCAGTGTCACAATCCTCGCCCCCTGCAGTGCACACACACGCCTCCTGTGACTCTCCCCCCGATGGCGGTGTTCTATCAAAGGTTGTGACTACGTTAGAATGTGTGACCGGTGACATGGTCACACGTTTTAACGTAATCACGCCAAGTTTTTCGGCGGTGGAATGTTTGACCGCCAATAGGTGAAGCATCCCAGCGCTTTCCCAGCTGTTCCAGGGCAGATCGGCATCGCAAATCACATGTGCAGGAGAACCAATCTGTCCTGAAACAGCTGATCAGTCCTGAAATGTCACTTCTCTCCGACTGCGATCTCACATTCCACCGCACTCACAAAGTCACATAGAAGTGACATTTCAGGACAGAGCCCCCTGCAGTGTCACAATCCTCGCCCCCTGCAGTGCACACACACGCCTCCTGTGACTCACCTTCCCTCCCGCCACCTGTTACTATGGACGCGGCCGGGCGGGGAGGGGAGTCACAGGACCCGCCCCCTCACTG
>NW_017306276.1:3391789-3404257 GCF_000935625.1 Nanorana parkeri | reverse complement strand
CCGCCTGTTACTATGGACGCGGCCGGGAGGGGAGGTGAGTCACAGGACCCGCCCCCTCACTGAGAAGCCCGTCGGCAGTGCAGGGCCCCGGTGTTCGAACACCGGGACCGTGCACTGCCCCATATTGCAGGACCGGTCCCCACTGAGGCTGTGGGGGTGCCCAGGACCGGACCCCACTGGGCCCTCCCACAGCCTCAGACCCCAGTGCCCCGGCACCGGCTGCAGCGGCGGTAGTTCCGCCACTGACGGGCCCTTAGATCGCCAGAGCCTGGGGGAGAAGAGGCTGTGGGGAAAGGTCTAGCAGCCAAGCAGGACCAAGGATCAGGTAAGTATATATTCCTTATTTTCACCCTCTAGACAAAATGAGCATTTAACCCTTGCAGTGCGTGGGTAGCCCCACTGCAAGTGTTAATTTTATTTTAAAATCCTGGAATTTTTCTTCAATGCTTCTCTTGCTACAGTGCAAGCTCCCTCAGATGATAGTGAAGCAGCGGTAATATGGGCTGGTCATATCTCTATGGTTACTTCATGCCAGGATAATTTATTGCATTCAGTAAAAATCCCTGAAAGTCACCTTAGAGAAGTGATGATCTGTAAGAGAAGAGATCTCCTCTAGGCTATCATTTAAATAATGCAGTTAAAGAAAAAAAAAAGTGGAATATCTAGATATTTTATCTCTTTTACCATCAGTTAAAGCGGATCTTGACACTCAAAAATCAAATTCTACCAACCCTCTATGTATGATGATTAATAATAACATAGACATGTCAGGTGTAAAATGCTGTAATTATAAAATACTTACACTTGCTGAGCATTCACTTCCTGCTTTGAAAGGACAAAACGACTTCAGTTTGCCAAAGGAATGCACACTGGGATTGCCTTGTCATCAGCTGGGAAATCTCATCTGTAATCTCATTCGATCTCAGGGAATGGCATTTTCGTTCCCTGAGATGATGTGCATAGTTACTTGTCCTAGTCACATGGGTAGTCACATGTGCCAGTGGGAAATCCAGGAAGTAAAAGGATAAGTAAAGTAAAAGGAGAGCTAGTAATCTGCCCTTAGTAAACATGACCACTGTGGGGAAGAAAAGAGATAACAATAGGGTAAGCAAAGAATACAGAGCCGGCAATAATCTAGTGTTTGCAGATTGTCATTACTAAACATTTCTAAAGAAACAATGTATATATTGAGAGCGCTACTACTGTAGTAAGCAATTGCAAAACCTCACATTTGAGATGACATTGGGAGCACTAGAGGTGGTCAGGTGGAGCCCCTAAGAAAATATAGCCAGGTAGTGCCCAGTGGTGTGGAAGGCTGAAATCCTAAACGAACAATCGCTGTGGTGGGAGAACAGCAGTCAGCGGCAGAGACTCAGCTGGCCGGGCTGAGCCGTTGCGGCCGGGGATACTCTGTCTCTAGATGTGTGTAGCGAAACACTGTCAGCGGTCGTCTCTATGTCAGATGTGTCAGGGGACAGGACCGTGATCTTGATGAAAGGGTACTCCGGCTGAAGCAGTGAGGGGGGTGATGAGATCGTTGAAAACAATGTGTACAGGGGTAGATCGCTATGCGTTTCGAGGCGAAGCCTCTTTATCAAGCTTAAGTGAGGAAGGAAACATTTCTAAAGGTGTGTTTGTTGTTATTTTAAAGATATGGATAAAGGTCCACTTTAAGGAATGGCTTAAGCTTGATAAGAAAGATGTGGAAAAACCTAAGGACAATCATTGTAGACCTGTAGCTCCATCTCTCAATAACTGGCAATAGACGTTTTGTATTTATGCTAGTGTTCTGGGCAACAAGTACTCAGAGAAACCTAGTGGGCTTTTTCAACACCTAGATATTGTGCTGGAAGTGTACTGTAATTTTAGGGGATTATTTTGGTTTGAATATGAGGAAGCTTTTCATGAGAAATTATTAACCCGTCCGACCTTAAAATAGGTTGTTAAAGACATAGGACTGTGGATATTAATCATCAAAATCTCCTAACTTTAAGCAACCTGTTGGTTACAAGAAAAGACTATAAAAAAAACTTGTGAATTGCCTCGACAGTGACTCCCTACAATCACCTCTCACCCTAGTAATATACAAACCATAGAAAACATATGAAAAGGTAAGGGTTTATAGAGAGGTATGAGCACAATGCATGGATAAAATATAACAAAATGTATTATACACAAATAAATAAGATAAAATGTATACAGTTGATGAAAATGTACATTATCAGGCTGTAGTGGTGGTATTGTACATTTTCATCAACTGTATACATTTTATCTTATTTTCTGGTTTTCTAGGGTTACAAGAAAAGGGCAGTGTTTTGCCTACCATGGTGGCCAATATAAATTATTTTAGAATTGTATATACCAACATGAAAGAGCATATTGTGTGGGAGTTCATTGCATGTCTCATTGTTTTGAAAAGCTCCCTTTAAATAATGCTCAGCAGAAGGAGCTTTTTCAAAAGCTCCAACCCCTGTCAGGTTAGTAGAAATGCTAACTTGGCTATGTCTATATTTAGACAAATAGATTGCACAATTATTAACTAAAGGTATTTTCAATAGTTTTTAATACCAGCTTGTGAGGGTTCAGGTTGTGTAGTACATAATGAGTTGCTGATAAGATTGAAAGAAGGTAGATTTGCAGGACCTATTTTCATCCCCATTATCATTACATTTAGAGTTTTCCCAGTGAGTTTGGTCACTGGGAAAACATTAAAATCTGCTCTAAGAGCCATATCTTATTCTTCTTTTGACATTGCTTTAGATATTAACAGGCCATTGGATCAGTATGCTTGATAGGCACAAGTGGATATAAAATCAGATTTTAGACTGCTACCAGTTCTTTGGGTATTTATTTTGATGACCAATATCTTTTTTCGATCACTCATCACCTATAGGATGCACCCTTTTATGCTATTTTGAGACCTTTTGTGGGAATGGGTGGTTAAGCATAGATCAACATCAAAGTATTGCATTACCTGGAAGATTCCTTATTTTTTCAGAAAAATAAACATGGAATTATACAAAAGGGGTACAACAAAGGGGAATGAATAAGTGACAATCGAACATCAGGATAGCAGAGAGGACGATAATACAGTCACTAATTTAGGGAGCTGAGTCGTCATTATCTGTATGTAAGTTGAAGTTGTTTTAAAGTGTAGCCAACAAGCCCTGGTGAATGTGTATTGTGATGATCCCTTGCTGTATCAATTACTCCATTTCCTTTATTTTATTAATCCTGAAGTACTAGTTCTTGTGAGAGGGCTGGTGTGTGGACTACAGTGGGTGGGAATTACTAATTCTGCAGCATTGAGGATGTGAAATTACTGTATTTATGGAGGGGGGTATTGGGCTGGTTATGATGTACCTGACTAATTTCTTGGTTAATAAACCATCTAGAGTAATACCAATGGGTTGAATTTTTTCAAGGAGGCTTTATGTATTGATTGTGGGTTTCATATCTCTGTTCAGCCACATCAGCATTACTTCCAAAATTAAACTAGAGTTTTCTGTTTGGGTCAAATTCTTGGAGCATTTTATTGGCAGAACCTTATCGCAAGATTTCATTATATAACAGGACTTCATATTATCCACTAATGCAGTAGCAGTTTGATCTTGCTGCCTATTGGCCATTGCAGACGTTTGGCTCATTTCCTAGGTTTGTAATGGTCTCACAAAAACAAAGTTCTTAGTTTAATGCTGACTGTATTTTGTTAACTATTTACTGGGCTATACTTATTCATACTCCAATGCTAACAATATCCTAACAATATCCTAGTGGGATTTTTTTCCCTTTTTTTTATTAGATAACTACCCTCCTTGTACAAGCTATTTCTCTGTCAAGCAGACACTTAAAGGTTATAGAAAAATTACTCCTGCAGCCTGATGAGAGAAGAACCATTTCTCTGTATATTCCTAAGAAACTCTGCACTTCTGAGTTTGAATCGATAGTCTTTCATTAAGCTTTGATTTTATAATAATCTCTGAACTAATACCCAAGAGTCAGAAACATTTAAAGTCTGACATTTTCTTTTCCAATGTTGTTTCAGGTCATTGGGTAGTCTGAACTTTCTTACGTAAGAGTAAAGCTGATTGGTTAGGAAAAGATATATGGGTCTTTCTTGTGTGTGCCTAACAATCCTATCTGTCCTTTATCCATTGCACAATACCCGCAATATCATCCTTCAGTTTCGAGCCAATTTGTCATTGACCTAAATGGTTGCCCACTAACTATCTACCAATTTAATGCTGTGTTGTTAATTTAGAAGCAAGCCTACCAGGGCTGTACCATTGTGGCTATGTCCAATTGCCCATTACTCAGAACTGAATCTAAAGATTCTTTATTTAGACTTTTACAATTATGTGTGGAGTTGGCCGTGGATTGGGTTAGGTGTCACAACTGACATTTGTGAGTTGTTGCATTTACAGCCACTTACCTTCATTTGTTTGTTTTTTTATTCAGTGTGTTATTTTTTGTAGGTAGGAAGTGCTATAAGCATTCCCAAGGGGGCGTGAAATAAAAAAAAGTGCCCTACCATATGGGAATGTGACAACTGGTATAAGGTTTATGTGTGATATATGTGCGTTCCAAACAGAACACAGTCACGTTACTGACTCTGTTTCCTCACTTCCGGACTTCTTCAGGAGAAGACTTTTTCATACCACTCTGGAAGAAGTGGAAGTTCATAAACTTTTCTTACTACAAGTTTCCTTTAAAAGTAATTTAAGAAACTGGCACTTTTTATTGGTTACCTTAGTAAAGAGATAAGGGAGATTAGTTGTGAATGCTAAATGCTGGTAAACCAGCCAATCAGAATATTTCATACTATTCAAGAATGTAGCAATGACCCCTGAAGGAGACGCTGGTCATTTTGGTTCCTCCTACCTGTTTAGCAGTTTCATCAACACCGACACTTCTTGTAACAAACAGGCTCGAGTCCTAGGGTCTTTTTAAGATTTATTGCTCAGTGATATAAAACCCAGAAGAGAGGGTCTCCCTGAAAGCACAAAAATAGAGGACTGTATCTTCTCAAATAGCCACAGTAACAGCAACAGGTCTTAGGAGAGTGACCAAAAACAGATTATTGAAACAGGGAACAGCCAGGAAAAATGTATGACCCTATAAGTGTAGTCACAGCCTTTGTGACCAACATACTTATGTTGCTCTGTATATGGTACTTGAACGATGCATTCTTAATACAAAGTCCAGATGGCAGCTCCTCTGCACCACTCTCCAGCAGGAAGATCCTTCTGCAACTCAGCCTCCAAAAAGTATTCACCCCAACCATCAGTTAGGCCTTAGAGCCCCCAGCCCATCACACATACTGAGACTCAGGCTTTGTAATCACATAGTCACACAGACCTCCACCCAGGGAGAAGCCCTAGGAGAGAGAGCCTACTGGAAAGGTGCTCTCAAATATGTATCATCTTCCCCAACCATACCTCTGATTCAGCCTGTTAAGGGATTGGTCAGAGTCAGATGCATATTCATAACCTTGTAATTGACACTCCTACACTGTTTGTTGAGGCTCCATTCCAGCAACAGTTGGAATTAATCAATCAACTAGGCTAAAGTTGGCCATACACCTTACAATTATCTGCAGATTTTCTGTGGTCAGATGGAAAAGGTGCAACAGATTCCTCCATCTACACTTAACTGTGTGGATAGAGTAATCTCCACCTGGGCCAATCTGTTGCACTTTTTCCATCTGACTACAGAAAATCTGCAGATAATTGTAAGATGTATGGGCACCTTTAGGGAAGACCTTCAGAACTCAGAAAAATTGATGCCCAGACTAACTACAGTCCAGCAATAAACACACTTAACTGACACAACTGCAGGGCTGCTACACAGAGGATATGACTTTCACTCCCTTCTTTCAGTAACATGATGGTCTGCTTAATCAGTTTTTTTTGCCATTGCCATTGGTGACATAAAATTCTGCAGAGTCTCATGAGGTGCAGAACACGTGGTGAGAACCAACCTTAAAGTGATATTAGATGTCTAATGTACCTTGTCACTGAATTACCTGCATTGCTTGAATGGCCTTGCTGGTTGAAGCTACAATAAGACCCCATTCGTGTAATTCATGTATTTACTTATTTCATGTTTTGATTGATTTTAATTCAACTCTGATTATTTAATTGCTGGTGGTTGATTAGGTGCAATTACAAGAGAATCATTACTCATGCAGAATGCAATATTGAAGAAAATATATTGTTTTATCTAGCTGAATTGTGAGACGTGGGTTGTGTTTTTATAATCTGTGATCATGATGTGCATGTGTCAAATGATGGCCCATTGAGCTTTGGGTAAAGGAGAACCTGACTGCTTAGAGCATGACATCTTAAAGAGATATGGCATTTTTTGCATATTAATATTGTGCAAAACATATTGGGGCCTGATTGGACTGGACTGGTCTTGTGTCCTCTACTTAGTGTAATGCAAGGGGAAACAAGCATTGACCTTGAAAACTCCATTCAGCTGAAGATTATTCTAAATGCTCTCTCTACAGGAGCGCTCGTTACCATTGTAGCTATCATGTTCATGTCTATTGTTTATGCTCTCAAAGGTCTTGGGGCAGTTGAATGCCTGTCTGACTCAATGGTAAAGATAAGTTTCCCGGTTTTGTTTTTTGTGTATTTTTAAGTGTGCTTACAGTATACCTGTGACATGCGCAGGTTTCATTTACAATGGTTTTATGTTAGATTTATAGTTCTTTAATAATGCTGTGACCTTGCTCTTTCCCAATCAAATTTGCCTTTTTATGAACTTTGTGTTCTTAAATGCAATGCTTCTCGGCAGTTAAGTGTAGTGTAGACAGCAAACAACTTCTGGGAGGAAATACAGGTAGCCCTCCATTTACGCTGGGGTTAGGTTCCTGAGGGAATGGTTGCAACTTTCAATTATTTACTGTTACAGTTTACACCAGTTTCTATTTAGAACCATTCCTTGTTTTGAGAGAGGCCTAGAACCTAACTCCCTCACTTCCCATTGACATGCATTATCGGGTCTATTCACTAAGCTGCCAAAGGATCTAGCCGTAGCTTCGGTGATCCTTCGGCTAGCTTCGGCCCCAGGATCCCTTCTGTTCAGTATAGTGAATAGCCCGTACAGCTACTGAAGTCGGCCGTGCGGCTCAGTGGAGCCGAATGGCATATGCTTCGGCTAGACTGAGTCGAGGTGAAAGCCGAAGCTGGCCTAACGGCCCCTACTGACTGCTGGGCCGAGCAAGCCGACATATCACGGCTGGCTCTGGCCACTTACACAGACAGATCAGCGTCCCTGGTTACCAGGTAACCAGGGACACTGATCTCCAGACAGCCCAACTCTCCCGGACGCTCCAGGAGTCTCCCGCTTTTAGATAGCGGCTCCCGGCCGCCCGGGAGAGAAACACTTTCTCCCAGAAAGGTTTACTCTGCTCGATCGAGCAGAGTAAACCTTTCCCTGCTCTGTTTTTTTTTTCTTCTGACATAGGAGCCGTTGGCTGCCGTCAGAATAAGAAAATAAAGAAAATCACCATAGGAATGCATAGCTAGATTCTTCTTGGCTATTTCAATCTGCAATAGTCCATAGCAAGCTAGCTATAGCACCCGCCCACTGCTGCTGTCAATCAGCAGAGGGGACCTGAAGTTCTCCATCAGGTCCCCTCTATTGATTGACAGCAGCAGATTTTATTCTGACGGCAGCAGAACCGCCCTGCCAATAGAAAACAGTTGGGTGGAGCTAGCTTTCACTGCTAGCTCCGCCCAATCATTTTCTATTTTATTTTTTACTACTTTTTAAACTGTTTTTCTATTCTGCTCGGTACCACAGAGGAACCAAGCAGAATAGCCGAGCCGAATGCCGCTCGGTGGCATTCGGCTATTCACTCACTGCTGTGAATAGGGAATAGGGAATAGGCATCTATGAGAATAGGCCGAACAGCAGAGAGTAGCCTGCCGGAGGTGCGGCTTAGCCGTTTCGGCTTAGTCGAGCTCCTTCTGCACTTTGGGTCGGCCGAGCATGCATAGCATGTTCGGCAGACCCGAAGCCGCATGAAGCAAGCCGATGTACGGCTGATTTCAGCCGATATACACCAACCAACTCTTATAATTTATTTGCATGATCTCATGTATTCATTTTGTTCCAGACAAAGCAAATGTTAGTTAACAGCAATGTACTGATGACGTAGCCTCCAAAACATATTTAATGAGTGAGTTAACAACACTCACAGAAAAGGGTGCTATTTTGAATACAAACTGAACTGTTGTAAACCGAGGGTCACCATTAATAGTCTTTGGATCACTTCACATCTTGCTCAGGAAAACACTGACTGTATTGTAAAGATGCAGTAAAGATAAATCCTCCCTCAGGACTGGTGGAAATAGGAGATAGAATCGTTTACGGACTGTCACAACTTCTTTACTGGAAGGAAGGAGGAAAACGCATCTTCCTTGGGGAGCGGAAGGGGATTGAGGCCTGGTTTAGGTATTAAGAATTCCGAATCAGGAATAGCAGGTCATGTTACATTGGTGTAACTTTTTTTTCCCAAAATCTGCATTAAATAGAAAAAGTCTATATGTATGATAAAATTAGCCAGTGTTCATCTATCAGGCCACACAGATTTAGGACAGTGAAAGTAAGTTAATTCAGATTCACAGCAAGTAAGGTCACTAATCCTAAAGTTGCATGAGGCCCAGGTCGCTTCTGCGATTAGTCTTATGCTTTATCACAAATCCCCTTTAAGAATCAGATTATTATTATTATTATACAATTTGTATATAGTGCCAACAGTTTGCGCAGCGCTTTACAATATAAATTAGATGTCACTTTTTAAAACATGGGAGATATTTATAAAATGTATAAAGTTTGAAATTCAGCCACTATTTGCACATTACTAAACTATCAATTATTGATAAATATTTACTCCACTCATTCATAAAAAAAATAGCAATTACATAATGATTATATGAAGATTAGCAACAAACAATACACAACACTGCCTGGATTTTAGCCCATGCATGTTTTGTAAAGGTCCCTAATGTATTTTCATATGCTTCCAAAAGAATGATTTATGCATCACCTTTGGATTTAAAAATAGAAACATTGGCATTTTTATTTTTTGCCCAAGTGGCCTAATCTGCATTCAGGATTGCTCATATATAGTACAGATGCAGCCTGAATATAAAGCTTTTCACTCAGCATGTAAACAGTTTGGTTTTGTTGATTTACCTCTTATCAACACTTGTGTTAATAATTTTGTTTTGCCAAAGTTAAATGATCAGAAGCATGTATGAATATGATGCTACTTGCCCGGTATAATATTAGGAAACTAGACCTAGATGCATACTGTTTACAATCAATTTGTTATTTTATTAAAACTTGTTGGTTTGGAAAGCCCACATATACTAGTTGCTATATCAGTCCTTCTGGCATTTAGCAGATTTGCCAGGCTGCCTGTCCATGTCAATGAGTCAAAGATACACAATCTGCTGATTGCTCTCTTACATGGTTAATGAGGTAGAAAAAACACATGTTCATCAAAATTCATCTTTATATAAATTCCAGCAGTTTTGTTGCAGAAGAAGACAAATAAAAATACCTTTGAAAAATCCATGGTCAGTTCTGTCTATAGAGGACGCAGAGGAGACAAGTTGTTTCCCAACTCCATGAAGGCATTTAGATTAATGGATACAAATAATATGGGGCATTCTTGTCTCTAATGAGACAAGAATGCCCCATAAAAATGTAGGTGCAAGATGGAAGAAATGGAGTAACTGTGTTTCTTCAATTTAGACTTTTATTCCATGAAACATACGCATAACTACACCATCTCAACACATTTTGTGGCTCTGAGCTGACCACTTCTTCAAGAGGGTGAGAAGGAACACTTTGAGATGAGTGGTAGTATCTCCTAGTGTGTGTGTGTGTGTGTGTGTGTGTGTGTGTGTGTGTGTAACAGCCAGGAGCCTCTACCTCTCATCTTAAAGTGTCTCTTCACACCCTCCTCAAGAAGTGGCCAGCTCAGAGCCACGAAATGTATTGAGACGGTGTAGTTATGTGTATATTTAATGGAATAAAAGTCTACCACTCATCTTAAAGTGTCTCTTCACACCCTCCTGAAGAAGTGGCCAGTTTAGAGCCACAAAACGCATTGAGACTGTGTAGTTATGTGCATGTTTCACGGAATAAAAGTCTAAATTGAACAAACACGATTACTTCATTTCTGTCATCCAGGCACCTCTGCTGTCTTCTGCCTATTTTTTGGGGGACATTCTTGTCTCATCTCTCAAAGAAACAAAATTCTGCTAAGCATAGTTTTTCTGGGCAGTTTGTTACCAAACAAATAAAGCATAATCATTTTGCAAAGTGCATGTTCACTTTGTTTATTTGAAGAGCTATAACTATGTTCACCTCGATAATCAAATTATGTACAAGCAAAAGTCCTGTTTGTTTCATTTCCCTTCTACATAATTCGATATTCAAAGTGAACACAGCTTCAAATTTAATACACTTTGCAAAGTTATTAACCTCTACTGTTTCAGTAAATTATCCACTTTGTATGCTTCTTCTGCCAAAAAAACCTCCTTTACCTTTTTACTAAAATAGTTCTAAAACACTGCTTGCAGCCTGTACCGTCTCGATATCTGCACCCGACATCCATTTGCCACAGATCCGCTCAATTTAGCAGAAATCCAGGTTTCTTGAATCAATTTGCGTATTGCAGGTTAGGAGATGACATCCAATTTTGAGCTGTTAACTAGTTGTGTTAGGTAAGCAAGTGCGTTCTCAATAATCAATTTACTACAGACTGACAATATGCTCTTACTGTACAGACACAACCACATAGTTCATACAAAAAACAATAGGCTCCATTCCCTAACTATAAATATAGTTTTTTTGTCATTTGCATTTACTGGAAATAACAATCGTTATGACAAATAGTGCATTCGCCACAGCCTCATGAACTGAACGTGTTGTCGCAGCCTTATACCATATGTTTCTAAACATTCCAAACTGTTAAAAAGTCATCATTTAAACTTTCCATTAATATTCAGAAATAGACTACTATTTTGTTATATTCAGCATTCCACCAACCAACTCTTATAATTTATTTGCATGATCTCATGTATTCATTTTGTTCCAGACAAAGCAAATGTTAGTTAACAGCAATGTACTGATGATGTAGCCTCCAAAACATATTTAATGAGTGAGTTTTGTCAGCAGTATACTGATTTCATATCTAAAAATAATAATAAAATAAAATAAAACATCTAATGTCTGTGCTTTCTAAATGATCACCTTGATTCTCATTTATAAAGACAATTACCTATACACTGGTATAATGTAGCGCTCACCCACGAAGGAGCTGCTGGATGAACGGGTCTTCATTAGCCTGTCTAGGGATTCTGTGGTGACCGATAAAGCTGAGATTCAGACTGTAGATATGATGCTGAAGGAACTTTATTGTAGAACTTCAGGGAGAGAGAGGGTTAGGGCCAAGAACATCCAGGATGGTGTAGACTCCTTTAAATTGAGAAACAAAATATCTGCTGCCATCACGGACTAGGACTCTATGTCTTGAGCACCTGGCTAAGCAGTACTTGAAACAGAAGTCACTAGTCCATTCAGGAACATACTCTCCAGTCATAGCAGAGGGTTACTTCTTAGGCTCCCCACACCTGCTGAAGTTACTCTGTCATCCTCATCCTCTGTATCAGTCACTGGGCCCCCAGACACGGCCCTCAGTGAGAGCACATGGCTTGGCCCCTGTAATGCTCTGGACTACAAATCCCAGAGACGTCAAGCTTATCTCAAGGATGAGCCCAGCTGTAAAGCTTGGCAAAACTTTAATTTCTATTTGTTGTCTGTTCTTGCAGTAAACTTCAAGGAAACTGACCCAGTAGCATTAAAAGTACTTTACTTGGCGAAAATGCTGCGTATACACACTTAGTTACAGGAAAAACAAACAAATACATAAACAAGACTGGCTGCTACCGTACAAACATAGCATGCACCCACTACACTATCTTCTAGTACATGTATGATTTCACAGGAGGGGAAACACTGAAAATTTACTTAGCTTTAGGCTGCAGACTCCACAAATTCCGTGATGAGCAGGACTTCTTGGCCTAGGAAAAATGGCTTCTCGTTGCAGTATCCTTTGTATGTCATGGTCTTGAAGCAAGTCCTCTCGTCTTGTGAAGCGCCCTCGTACTGTCCCCCTCCTGTGAAGCCCTGGTCTTGTGAAGTGCTGTGCTGGTGAACTGCCACGTAACCTTTCAGCTACTGGCTTTTTATTGAGAGAAACTGGCCACACACTTTTGGAAGCGGCGCCCCCTTTCACCTTTCTCTAAAATGCAATACAATGCATTTCACGTAGCCACCTATAGGTGGCAGCGTTGAACCATAAATTGCCATCAGTAGTCAAGATTTGATTTGAGTCTTGACCAGGCTAGGCGTGACTATTTACGATCACCATCCCATTGT
>NW_017306276.1:3333911-3391762 GCF_000935625.1 Nanorana parkeri | reverse complement strand
TGGTGGAGGAATGTAGACAGGGGTCCATTTTGCATGACCTCTGACCACAGCCTTCACCGCCCTTACCAGATACGCTTTGTGTGGATACCCTAATATGAATGTACCGCGTTCAGTCTGGATTGACTGACCTTGAAGTACATCCATACCAAGAATATTTTCAGGCAATTCTGACACTAAAACATTTGTCCAAAATCCCGGTCTCTTTCCAATAGCCAGTTTCACACGTATCCTAATTGCTGGTGTGGTCTGCCCTCCCAAACCTTCTACGTAAATCACTTCTCCTTTGTGATGAGAGGGATTACCATGTAAAAGTGTAACTTCAGCTCCAGTGTCCACTAAAGCCATTACATGTATGGGAGAAGAGGACTTCCCCCAACATACAGTGACAGGTACAAATGGCCTTCGGTCTCCAGCTGTCACTGTTCTTACTGCTATTACTGGAGACCTGCCTTCCCTTCACAAAGGATAAGGAACCCCCCAGTTCCCCCTTCCTGAGACTCTCTAACTCCTCCCCAGGGTAAAGGGATTTTTGTTTGGGTTCCTGCACACTTCTGGGAATTACTTTGGGACTAGTGGGAGGGGTCTGTTCTACCTCATCTAACCCTAAGCTAATGTTGTCATCACTGGTGGTGTTTCTAACCCGTGCAGATTTCCCCGCTAATTGTTTCCACCGCTTCATCAATTCCACAGTAGAAACCCCATCTATCTCATCTCTGGGTACCCCTGCCTTCAATAAGTCCACCCACATTTGCCTTCTAGGGATAACTATTCTAGTTTCCTCTGTACCTCCCATCTCCCTTCCTGACTTCCCAGTCTTCTCTGTCTTTCTCTGCTTCCTTTCCCCCTGTCTGGCTGTAACCTGATCTACGGCCCTAACAGGTTTTGTATTGGTCTCCTCTAGCTCCCCCAACTGGTTTAAAAGGGTAGTGGCTTCATGAATCTTGCTGTTTAATCCCAGGCCTCCCAGCAAAGACAACAAAGGAGCTCTGAGATTAAACGGCGCAGACCTCATCAGCTTGGAGCGCAGAGCAGACGTGAACGGTTCCATATCTGGACCCATCCATTCCGGTATCTTAGTTAGTCCAGTTATACAGCCCATCTCACGTAACCTGGCAATACTCTCTCTCATTGTTCTCCAAGAGGAGGCATTTTCCAGGTCACTAGGATTAGCATATACACAGACTAACCCATCTCTCACAAGGTCTAACAGTGAAAAATTCACAGTAAACTCTCGGGCCTTACGCATGGCCTGGCACAATTGTGGATCATGGGTTAACACTCCCATAGCCACTGCTTCCTTGCCTGACAAAAGAACACTGTCCGCCCCATCATCCAACAAACGTAGGAGCCAACTTAATAGGGGTTCCCCGGACCTCTGTTTGTATTGTTTTGCCAGTTCTTGGAGTTCAGTTTGTGTAAACTCCCTTAATTCTTCAATTTCAACATCTCTGGGGTTGTGGTAATGTACCTCCCCCATCAGCCAAATCTTCTCTATCATGCTGCCTCTTCCTATGCTTAGTAATAAGAGGTCTGGCACACTTTTTCTCTCCCACTGAGTGATCAACATCATCAGTAATATCAAATGCAATCTCCTCATCCTCACTATCACCTGAGGAGAGCGCATCCTCACGTTCCCACTTATGGGATGTGACAATGGCACGCACCCTAGCTTTGCTAACAGGTCTACGGCCTTTCTTTTTCCTTAAGGCATTAATTGATTTGGTCATGAGGGCTGCACACCGCTCTTCCAAATCATCGGCCCGACTAGCAGTTGAACGTACACACTCCGAGACAACTGCTAGGTGGTCTTTTAATGCCTTAACCTCTGCCTCTGCTTTCTCCCTTCTTTCTGTTTCAGTAGAGAGAGCATTAAGGAAGTACCAGCCAAATAAGGACACTGTCTTCTTCTCTGCTTTGCTCAAACAGAAATTCTCAAAGCTAAAATTTGCTAAATCACCTGAAATTTTACCACTCCATGACCTACTAAAAGGAGATGAATACTTAGCTAATTCCTTAGCAAAAGGCATCCACTGACTATCTCTGGCCCAAGCAGGCAGGTTGCACGCCCCCTCCTGGACACCAGAAACATCTGCAGACTTGCTGGCCCAGGCAGGCAGGTTGCACTCCCCCTCCTGGACACCAGAAACATCTGCAGACTTGCTGGCCCAGGCAGGCAGGTTGCACACCCCCTCCTGGACACCAGAAACATCTGCAGACTTGCTGGCCCAGGCAGGCAGGTTGCACGCCCCCCCCTGGACACCAGAAACATCTACAGTCTTTCTTTTCCTAAACAATTTACGCAGCATTTTCCCTAGCACAAGCAGAAAACACTACAGAAAAACACAGGTCTTTTACAACTGGGTTTAGTACAAATCTTGGCCAACACGCCCCAATTTTGATATAGTACAAAACCTAAAGACAAGTCTGTTTCAGTTGAGTCCACTGCAATCCCGGACGAGCCCCCAAATGTAATGCTCTGGACTACAAATCCCAGAGACGTCAAGCTTATCTCAAGGATGAGCCCAGCTGTAAAGCTTGGCAAAACTTTAATTTCTATTTGTTGTCTGTTCTTGCAGTAAACTTCAAGGAAACTGACCCAGTAACATTAAAAGTACTTTACTTGGCGAAAAGGCTGCGTATACACACTTAGTTACAGGAAAAACAAACAAATACATAAACAAGACTGGCTGCTACAAACATAACATGCACCCACTACACTATCTTCTAGTACATGTATGATTTCACAGGAGGGGAAACACTGAAAATGTACTTAGCTTTAGGCTGCAGACTCCACAAATTCCGTGATGAGCAGGACTTCTTGGCCTAGGAAAAATGGCTTCTCGTTGCAGTATCCTTTGTATGTTCTGGTCTTGAAGCAAGTCCTCTCGTCTTGTTAAGAGCCCTCGTACTGTCCCCCTCCTGTGAAGCCCTGGTCTTGTGAAGTGCTGTGCTGGTGAACTGCCGCGTTACCTTTCAGCTACTGGCTTTTTATTGAGAGAAACTGGCCACACACTTTTGGAAGCGCCGCCCCCTTTCTCTAAAATGCAATACAATGCATTTCACGTAGCCACCTCTAGGTGGCAGCGTTGTACCATAAATTGCCATCAGTAGTCAAGATTTGATTTGAGTCTTGACCAGGCTAGGCGTGACTATTTACGATCACCATCCCATTGTGATACAAACCAATACAGGACAAGCTACACCATTGTGTAAAACCAGTTTTGTCTGTATTGTTGGGCACTTCCATTGTATGAGACCAGATTTCTATTAACAAACAAACAAAACCTCTGTCTCTATTTCAAATCTATGTGTGTCTGAAAAAAAGTCCACTAAGATATATCGCAACACAGCCCCTTGGCTTCAGGCCTAGCCAGATCAGACAGTCAGTAGCAACCTCCCCCCAGGAAGGGCCCACGGAGAAAGAGAACCTCACATGGTCCGCCCTGAATATTTATGTCTTCTCCCAGCATGCACCATTGGCCATGAACCTCCTAATGATTGGCCAAGAAAACATAGATATTTATAACAATCTATTATTGGTTGCTCTGCTCTGTGGCAAGGATACACCCAGCAGCAGGCAGATGCAAACTATAACAGTTTGCTTAGGAGAAACCAAATAAGCATAGACTATAGATCAATATCAGACTGAATACAATCTGACAGCTAAATTTAAATAGGCACTCCTGCGTACAGGCTGCTACAATAATATTGGTGTATTTTTTTATCTCCATCCAGAGAAACATACACATCCTCATTGCTAAAATTCAGTATAAATGCTGTTGATTAGATATAAGCAAGCCACAAGCCACTTCCCAAGGGCTGGAATAGGCATTGAACTTGGAAAGTGGTCCGGCTCACTTTCTTAAGAATGACAGGGGGACCCAACTAAGCAGGAATCCAACTCTCTAAGTCAACATGCTTTCTCCACCCCCGTGACTTACTTAATTAAACAAGGGATTAACCTGACATAAGAGCAAGTTTTACATCCCATATTATTTTATTATTAGGGCAGTGAAGTCACACAGGGAACACCTAGAGTTTCCCCTGAGTATGTGCTTTTGATGAGTTGTTATGGTTGTTTCCTCAGCACGTGTTACTCTAATTATTAGGGATACACCAATACAATTTTTCCAGACCAATTTTTCAAGACCGAGTACGAGCACCAATACTTTTCCTCCAGTATTCCCCAATACCAATTACTGATACCTTTTTTGTAGTGTCCAGTGACAGTTTTTCTAATGATTTCAGGACAGTGGTGGAGTGCCAGGGCCTGGTCGCAGCATCAACCAATGCTACCCTAGTATTTCTGCCACTGACTCCAAGCTGTAGAGGGACTAATAATCCCAGCAATATATTATATAGAAATGCAGAATACAACCAGCTATAGAGGACTACAAATTCCAGTAATACAGGGGGGCTGTGCAGGGTCTCGGGTGGGCGGTGTGGGATCCCAGGAGAGCTGTGCAGGCTCCCAGGTGGGCTGTTGGGCTGTGCAGGGTCTCGGGTGGGCAGTGCAGTGTTTCAAGAGGGTTGTGCGGGGTCTCATAATGGCTGAGCGGGCTCTCAGGTTGGTTGTGCAGGGTTTAATGTGGGCTTTGCAGGCTCTTAGGGGAGCTGTGCATGGTCTCAGGTGGACTGGGCGTTTTTAGGAAGGCTGGTTGGGGACCTGGATCTGGACGGGCTCTCACGTGAGCTGTATGGGCTCTCAGGAGGACTTGGCAGGGATTCAGGTGGCTGTGTGGGGTCTCAGGAGGCTGGCCAGGGTCTCAGGTGGGATGTGCGGGCTCTTCGGTGGGCTTTGCATGGTCTTAGGAGGTCTGTGTTTTGTCTCACCAGAGCTGTGCGGGGTGTTAGAAAATGCTGTGCGGCATCTCACCAGGGTTGTGCAGGGTGTTAGGAGGCCTGTGAGGCGTCTCCCCTGGGGTCCGGAGGCAGGGTGGGGGGGATCCACAGGAAGGAAGAGGAGTAAATGTGTGGCCCGGGCTGTAAGCAGTGCTGTGGGGTCCCCAGAAGGCTGCCGTGAGGTCCCCACCAAGCGCCAGTAGTCGTGAAGATGCCCAGTATCGGCACCGATTTCGGTGCATTCCTACTAATTATCTCTAATTATAATACGGAAGGTAGTGATATTCATTTTCTACAGACCTCTGACCTCAAATTCATACCTATGGAAAACCCACATTTGTGGAATACAGTTTTAAAGACTTAGACCTTCACACAGGCTTTGGGTAAGCTCCTAGCAGCTTCATTAAGGCCTGGTTCACACCTGGGCGTTTTACAGCACGTTCCTACTCACTGTAAAAAGCTCAACATGTGAAAACCAATAATTACCTGTGGGCATGGTTCCCACCTGGGAATCTTTCAGCGCGTAGGAAAGTGCTGAAAAACGCCCTAAGCCCAAAGAAGTACAGGGGCTTCTTTGCGTATTTTCCGCACATATCCATTAGGATACAGCCAGATAGCCCTCGTAAACGCGCGTTTGTCGCGCGTTTCTTTTACCACAAATCGCTGTAAAAATGTGCGACACGAAACGCACAGCAAACGTGCATATTCCGTACGCCCAGGTGTGAACCCAGCCTTAAGCCTTTTAAGAAAACTTCAGTTCCATTTGGGGATGTAGAACACAAATCTTAATACGAGTGCTGACTGTCTCTTTAAACAAGCTGATAGCAGAATTCTGTGGGTTATTAATAAGTTTCAGGTTGCGTTGATGGCTGCTGAATCCTGCAAGCAGCAGAGAGCACACAGCCATATAGAAATGTACCGCTAACTACCGGCACTGTTTGATTCGTTTAATTTGATTGTTCTGATGGAAAACTCTGCCAGCGTTAATTTGTCTGCAGGCATCCAGTGGCCAAGACAAATAAATCTCTTGTATTTTCTGATCAGTTTAGCTGCTGCCTCCAAGGGTTTAATAGGAATGTCACCTATACTGTAATGCTGCAAAGGTTCTTATAATATATTTTAGTTGCACCATCAAGCATGTTACATTCGCATCTTATCAGGGCCAGTGCTCAGGGGACCAGATGATTCTGCAGGAAACTAAAACATCAAGAATGCAGCATTCAATGTAAGTGATTTCGTCAGCATTTGAAATATCTTTAAAACCTTTTGACTTTAATATTTTATTTAGAGAAAATATATAAAACATTGCTGCTTACATTTTTAAATTCCTTTTACGTGTTTAAATTTCTATGTAGCGTCCCCCACTTCCTCCCACCTATGTAATGATAAAGGATGGGGGAAGTTATGTTTACTTTAATTAACCCTGTCTGTACTGTGCTACCAGATTTCATTATCAGTTGTAAACTAAATTTGAACAATATCTGTCCTAAAAAAGGGTTAAAGACTCAGAAGCATTGTATGTAAATGAGAAGAAGCTCAGTCTGTCCCTCGAGTGATTATCTAGGTTCAATTTCAAACTGCTCAGAGTAGCTTGGAATCTGTATAAAGACATTTGTCAAAGAAATATCTAACAGATAAGAAATATATATGTAAACATTATTTTCAGATATACGGTGTGAATTGGAACAGATAATAAATATATCGAGGGGTTTTCTCAAATTTGACTGCAAAAATTGAAATTCATTTTAAGCACTGCTGCGAGGCAAAGTTGCATCATATACAGTAGCTGTCCTCAATAACAGCTGGGCCACTCTACAGGTTATGCTTAGTGATAAACTAATTGGACAAAATTTGAATTGCCCAGAGTTCTGCAAATTCATCTAAGTAGGGATGTCTTGATACCACTTTTTCTAAAACAATACAGACTAATGATTTTAGGGGAGTTTCTCACCAGGGCTGTGTGTAGATCTCACCAGGGCTGCATACAGATCTCAGCAGTGCTGAATACAAAACATGTCACCAAAGCTGAATACACAACATGCCACTAGAGCTGAATACAAAACATGTCACCAGAGCTGAATACGCAATATGTCACCAGAGCTGAATACACAACATGTCACCAAAGCTAAATATACAACATGCCACCAGAACTGAATGCACAACATGTCACCAGAGCTGAATATATAATATGTCACCAGAGCTGAATACACAACATGTCACCAAAGCTAAATATACAACATGTTACCGGAGCTGAATACACAACATGTCACCAAACCAACATGTCGCCAGAGCTGGATACAGATCTCACCAGGCTGCGCTCTCACCCAGGCAGCATGTGAATCTCTCCAGGACTCTGCGGGCAGTGGCTTTGCTGATCGGGTGGGTGCCGGTGGGAGAAGTGATAGATCATCGGCCTGAAATGATATGTGGGGAGTTGAACATGCGGGTGCTGGCTCCGGGGTTGTTCTGTGTGGTGTGAGGCTGTCCATGGCTGTGCCAGCGCCGGGAAGGAGGAGCACGAATTAATAGAACAGGACAGGGACTGCAAGGACAGCTACAGCCAGGTTCCCAGAAAGCTGCCTGAAGTTCTCACAAGCGTGGGAACTCAGCAGCCGCTGCAGTGTAAAAATGTAAAGGGCCGGTATTGGCCTTAAGAATCAGGACATTTTCAGGAGTACGAGTACTTCTGAAAATGCCCAGTATCGGCCCCGATACCGATACTAGTATCAGTATTGAGACATCCCTAGATGTAAGTAATCGACTATTGTGAACTTTGCTTCGGATCTCATTGAATTTTGATGGTCATTTGTGACCATTCGAAGGGCAATTATGCAAGCTGATGTCAAGAACGTGGTATGGGAAGCCAGGCAAGGCATTAGGGAAGGGGGGGGGGTGTTACTGAGCCAAGTAGTAAAAATAATTTTGATTATTATAATTAGACATTTGGGACATCACCCTCCCTTGTCACATATCATCACAAATGTTTCAGTCCCCACCTCTAAATGTGGAATTATTTATGGATGTTAGTCAATCCTTTTCTCTACATTATTTTTTATCATTTTTATTGCTGTTTTGTTTCTCCATTGGAGAGATTAATGTCCAAGTCCCATCGCACTCCTAGCAGTGGCAAACAGATGGTGCCACTCAATGCAGAAAGAATAATGGTCACCGGCACTTCAAGAACGTTGATCAATATGTCTTTATTGACACATGCTCATAATATCACAATAGCTAAGTTGCTGTTATGTAATATTATGAGCATGCATCAAAAAAGACGTTATGATCAATGATTTTGGAGTGCCAGTGACCATTATTCTTTCTCCATTGGAGGGATTTTCCCAGGGGACAAAAAGCAAAGGGAAAACTCCCAAATACAAACAAAACATTAAATACATGACTTCAAAATTGTCAGATGCATTTTATTAAACAAAAAAGTGAGAAAGCCTGGGTTAGTACATATCTAGCCTAAAAGTGTCATGGAAAATCTGAGACCGCACATCATCAGTAAGTCCAGATTTGAGTAAATTTGTACCATGGGATTAGACACAGCAGGAGAGACTAATTATGTATGAAAACACTTTTTCCCAATTAATTGCAGTAATTTCTCCAGCTAACATATACAACAGTCCTAGAAAACAGCGCCACTAAAACTCTGAAGAAAGAACACTGCATTTACTGATCAATGTACTGTGCAGAGCTGTACATATCTTACATATCTCTATGATAGCAAACAGCATTGCTACCGAGGCAACAAATAGCATTGTTCACACAACACTGGGCAGAATCTTAACTACCAAAACTAGTCCTAAAACATGAATATAAAAAAAGATGTCAAAATATTCAAATGAAAGCTGGAATCCATTTAGTCAATGGATGCATGCTAAAGTAGGTTATATAAAACAAGAGAAATACATAACATCACAAGTCTTAAAGTGACACTAAACTCAGGAGTTAAAACTTTAAAATGCATTCAAGTACCTCAACTATTAACCAAAATTGTATTTGTGTATATATCTTATTTGTGTATTTCTCAGCTGTAGATCCTCAAACCGTCTCTGAATTAGGTAATTAGGTTTGGTCAATTAGGTTGATTTGATCACTATGCACGATGTACTTTTATAGTTCATTGTTTATAGTATTGGTGATTTGGTATTTATCATATGATATTAGGTCTGCAAGTGTTATATATGGATTTTTGTTTTTGATGCAGTTTAGTGATTAGTAACTTGTAGGAGTATTAGCAGGGCACATTTATATAAAAAAAAGTTTTCATGACTGACTTTTGTTTGATCTGGGAGTTTCTGCTGCTGGGAAACATATTTCTGATAAGCATAGAGGTGCTTATCAGAAAATCTCTGAATTGGTGCTGACACTGTCCTTCCTTCTGGACTGTGGCTAGTTTTGTTTCCCATGGTCCCTGTGTGTGTTGTAAAGTAGCCACCTCTCCAAGCTCGCTCCCGTGAAGGACTAAAATCTCAATACAAATTAGTAAGCTAAACGTGAGATTGTAGTCCATTAAAGAAACAAGCTTAGAACGGGCGCTACTTTGCAACACACACACTGGAACCATGGGGAACAAAAGTTGCCACCCTCCAGATGGAAGGACAGTGTCACTTCAATTATGCTGCAAAGTAAGTAACCCATCACACTTAAATAATGAGAGAAAAAATTAAAGATCATTTTTTATCGTTCAATATCTTTTTATTGAAAATTTACAAAAGTACAGAATCTGAAAAATAGAAATGTACAGCAATATATGTCATAATAGTGGAAGTGGATTAAAAGGGTAAAATCTGACCGGGTTAGTGATGTAATACTTCCAATCTTAAAATGACAATCATCAGGCTATAGACAGGACAGAGATCATTGAGTCAAATAGCATAATGATCGTCTCCAATTATAGAGAGCAAACAAAGTCCAGGATCTTAAAGAAAAGAAACCACTATTGTCGGATTGAAATATAGAAAGAAGGGGGAGGGAGCGAAAAAGGGAGAAAATAGGAAAAGCGGGAAGAGGAAAGGAGAAAGGGAAAGAAAAAGTAGGGAAAGGGGAGAAAGAACAAGGTACCAAGAAGCAATATGATTATGGAGTCACTATGATGTATGATCCAAGGAAAGAGACAATTCCTCAAGTCATAATTAGGCCAGTATCAAAGTGAGGCGGAAGACATTAAAGATCCTTTTTTAAAGCAAATTGTTTATCTATGTGTCTATTAAATTTGTTTTTGTTCCCTATTGATTCATTTTCCCATAAATCATTAGTATTGGGATTTAGGGCCCATTCACACCATATGCATTTGGGCTGTGCTGGCCATTTTTTCCAGTGCAGCCCAAACACAAGACCAGGCAATTTTGTGTTGCAGAGGTAAATGCTTAAAAAAGGAACGGAATGCAGTACTTTCTTAAGTGCACCGCAATGAGACGTGGTACAACCGCATCACACCGCAGTGTGCCCATAGAACTTAATGAAGTGTGAGTTGATACAATTCAATAAAGTTGTTACAAAAAAAGAATGTGCAATGCGGCTCGATCAAGCGCATCAGCACTGTTTGGGCACACACACAGCAGTAGCCATGTTCTTGAGTGTGGTTGGTGGTGTGAACAAGCCCATAAAGTAAACGTACAACCATTCTGTGGTGAACGGTTCAAACCTCTGCTGGGTTTTTGTCACTACTGTGTCCCCCTGGAAGATTTCTGTGCATTTTCTGTTGCCAGAAACAAAAGAGGATGCAAGTGGAAAAGCTCACCTCTGTCAGTTGCTCCCAGAACAAATGTACCATCTGAAAGATTTGCCACCTACTTCTGTTCTGGTGAAATTGTAAAATGTTGGTTTCCCTCCAACTTTCTCTGGTAGCGATTGATAAGGAGTGTGAATCTCCCCAGTGGGGACAGAGACAGCAAAAATACCTGACTAAATTCCAATTAACCTTTATCGCATTTTAGCATTTTGCTGGTAAGTAGGGATGAGATTGGGGTTTGACGCTACCATAGGTTCGAGGCGAATCTAGCAAAATCGAGATTTACGATTTCTGCAAATTTCTGACCAAACTTCTTTTATTCAAAATCATACAGTTACACAGAGTCCAGCCTCAGGTTCTCCCTCTAACGCGTTTCAAGTCAACTCTACATTTAAGCCCAGTGCTGGGTGAAACACTTTGGTAGCTGTGTGATTTTGAATGATAAAAAGTTTCTAGTAACATATAGAATGCGGCCAGATGTTTTATAGTTTTGAATAATAATATGCCTTATAAGTTATCAGTGAACATGTCAATTAGCAAACCTTGTGTGTTGTGCAGTCAATTCCAAAAGTCCATAAAGCACCAGTAAAACTGTAAATAAGATTATAAGCTATACATGCCGTAAACCAAACAATTCGTGTAGGTGCTATATGATAATTTCCAAATATCCATGTAAAAGGTGAATGGTGCTGAGTACTTCAAGCGAAATAACAGTTCTTTGTAAATAAGTAACGGATGGACCTAGTATTTAAACTAAGGTCTGAACTCACTTGTTTCCCCCCCTGTGGAGAGTCTTTAAGCTGCTGTTCTTCTGGTGGTGCAATTCATTAAGAAGAGTGATAGTCTCAAAAAAGAACATATAAAAGAACTATAGTTATCTAGTTATCGTTGTCTCTTTGGCCACATACATATGAGAATATATTTATATATGAGAAAACAAAAAATATGAGAATATATATTTTTTAGGGGTGGCTGATATATTGCCTGAGGCTGCCGCCATTCAACATACATTCTGGACATCCTGATCCTCCTCACAGGCCTTTTCCTTTTGCGCCCTCTTGTTGTTCTAACAAGGCTGGTTAGACCCCACCGAGCCCTGCTACCCTGGTGAGGCCCCCTCAAAGCTCTGGTGAGACCCCCCTCTGTATGTGCGTTATAAATAATCAAAATTAGTCGATTAATCGATTTTAAAAAATTTGATTAATCGAACAGGAAAATGTTAATCATTACCAGCCCTAATATTTTTAAAAAATTCATATTAGTGGTCCGCAGCATTTAAAGTTATGAATATAAGTGGTCCGTGAGGTCCAAAAGGTTGGCGACCATTGTACTAGAAGTTCTTTGGAAATGAACCTCTTACTGCACCTACTCTGAAAATGGTCAAATACCTCAGAGCAAACTCAGTTCTACATTGTAAAGAATGCCACCACCATACTGGGCAGGGATCTTTCTGTTGCACTAAATCTACAATTATAGGATGGTCTTGTCTCCACAGATCCAATTGCTTCAATGTTACCAGTGTCTAAAGATTAATCACTGTGTTGTGCAAAGAACATTGTACATAAAATTAAACGGTGGTCAGATGTCAAACTAATGTGTCAGAAATAAATATGCGTACTCTTCTCGGCAAGAGAAATTGTTTTCCAAGAACATAAGAAATTACTAGAACAAGCTTGTCTTGCATGCCTAGTACAAGTGCAATTAAAAACATTCTACAAAGAAGCTTAGAAAATAAATTAAACTTGTTCTACGACTAGACATGAACTGTCCTTAATTGATGGCTATATTGTTAATTTATCTTACTGCTTACTAGTGCTAGAGGTCTTGATAGAGCACCTTTTAGAAGATGTACATGAGAGTCATCAAGGAACTGTAAGAATAAATCACAAACTATGAGGGTTGTTCACTAAGAAGCCGAAGAATCCAGCCGTAGCTTCGGCTTATCTTTGACTCACTTTGTCCGCCAGAGCCCTTCGGTTCAGCCGAACTAAAGGGCTGCTGTACGGGCTATTCACAATTGCCCGTACAGCAGCTGAAGGCAGCCCAGCAGCTCGGTTGAGCCAGCCAAAGCGGGGAGAACGTTCTGCCAAAAAAAACAAAAAAAACAGCGTGCAGTCCCCCGCCCTATCCATACCAGACCCTTTAGGTCTGGCAGGAAAGTTAGGAGGGACCCCAAGTTAAAAGAAAAGTGTGTGGGATTCCCCCAAAAAGTTATACCTGGCCCTTTAGGTCTGGTAGGAATTTTAAGGGGGAGGCCCACCCTAAAAAAATGGGGGGGGAACTTGGGGTGCCCCCTAAAATTCCCAACTGGCCCCTAATCCGAGCCGCTCGCTCGACACCCCACTCTGCACCATACCAGGCCACATGCCCTTAGGTTTCCCCTGGAAAAGCACCTTGTCCCCACGTAGATAAGGACAAGGGCCTCTTCTGCCACAACTCTGACCTGGTAGTTGTGGGGGTCGGTGGGCAGGGGGGCTTATTTGCATCAGGGTACCCCCTTTAATAAAGGGGGCACCCAGATGCTGTGCCCCCCCCCTTGTGAATGAGTAAGGGGTACTTGTACCCCTACTCATTCACTAAAGAGTTAAAGTAAAAAGTAAATAAAGAGCCCACACTTAAAGGAAACAATCCTTTAATTCAAATAAATGAAACAAAAGTTTTTGACAACCCCGTTAATAAAAAAATAAAAATCCCCAAAATAAAATTATGCCTGTGGTCCGGTGCAAGCAAAATAGTACTTGCAGCATTTTGACTACAGGCATAATGTGCCTTGCGATCCCGTGCGGCCATTTACATTGTGGCCAGAGGGCGTGGCTACGGTGCCATTCACTTCAATGGCCCTCCACACCCCCTGCTGCCCCACAAAAAAGTAGGCCGGCCGCAATGCGAGTCAGTGCGTTCTGACCAGAGTCGGGCCGAAACGCACTGCATCTGGTGTGAAGGAGGCCTTAGTGATTTTAATATGGAAAAGTTTAATAGAAAAAATCAAACATCAAAAAAGTGAAAGTTCATATTCCATCTTCCCATTAAAAACCTTTGACAATGTTGTCCACAACCATTCACAATCCCACACACAGACAGCCCCGCACACTTCCCAAATAATGGAAAATCACTGTTGCTGGATCTATCACTGACTCTGTGGAGGTCATGGAGAGTATAGAGGGTGAGGGCCCTATCACACCATCAAGAGTGCATTCAGCCTCTGGAACGCACTGGAAGGCAACCTGGCCGGCTCACTTTGTTTTGGGGCGGGAGGGGCATGCTTGCAGCATTTTTGGCAGATCGCATTGTATCGGAACGCAGGCACAGCGGGCTGCGGGGCCATTGAGTTCAATGCACCGCCAGTGTGTTCTAGAGCCTGAACGCACTGGAACGTATTCTTGATGGTATGACTGGGCCCTTAATAATACACAAATACACAAATAAGATACATTTATGTTAATAGTTGAGGTACTTGAATGTATTTTTAAGGTTTATTATATGGGCGGAGCACAAGGGGGCCCCATAATCTTATATTGCCCGGGGGCCCCATGTGTTGTCAGTCCACCCCTGCACTTGGTCCACTTTACAGCACTTTACATTTTGCACATTCACGTCCGTCCCTGCCCTCAAGGAGCATACAGTCTAAAGTCCCTATCTCACATGCACACATACAGGGCCAATTTTCACAAAAGCCAATTAACCTTCCAGGATAACTTAGGAGTGTAAGAGGAACCTGGAGGAATTCCACACAAGCAGAGGAAGAGCATGCAAACTCCTTGCAGATAGTGTCCTGAATTTGAACCAGGAACCCCCAGTGCTGCAAGTTAGAAGGGCTAACCACTATTTTTATTATTCAGCATTTATATAGCGCCAACAGTTTGCGCACCGCTTTACAATATAAGGAAACCTTACAATCGCAATACAATTCAGGACAAGATGGTAAGGAGGGTTGATTAGTTGTGTTAACAATCTCAAGGGAAAAGTTGGGGGAAGGTGCACGGGGTGGAGGAAATATCAAGAGCTCAGTTTTTGAAAGGTTAAGTTTTAAGAAGTGTTGTGACATCCAGACCGATATGTCAGTAAGTAAATTAGTGACACGGAAGGACACTGAGGGAGTGAGTTGTGGAGTAGAAAGATATATTTGAGTGTCACCAGCATGGAGATGGTATTGGAAGCCATGTGAGGTTATTAACTGACCAAGGGAGGAGGTGTAGATAGAGAAGAGAAGGGGTTCAAGGACAGAGCCTTGGGGGACCCCTACAGAGAGAGGAAGAGGAGGGGAGGGGTTAGAGTTGTAGGTGACGCAACTTTCCACAGGGTGAAGTCTTGCAGAAGCCTAGTTTTTCGCCACAGTCGTTCAAGAGCGCGGCTATGCCTTTTTAGATGTCTGGTTTCTTTTGTTTGCCACGGTTGTAGTGGTCGTGGTCTAAGTCTGCGTGTAGTGAGGGGAGCCACAGTGTCTAGAGAGGATGATAGTGAGCTGTTGTCGACAGAAATAGCCAGGTCAGGGCAAGACAGGGGTGAGATTTTGTCATAGAGGTAGTCAGTAGCAGAGTAGAGAAGAGAAGGGTCGAGGTGGCAAAGGTTTCTCCGGGTGACAGTGTGCCGTGTAGGTGGATTCAGGGTTGGGGATAGGGTGAGGGTGAAACTGACAAAGTTGTGGTCTGAGAGCTGGAAAAGGGGTGTTGGAGAGGTTGCAAGGAGTGCATATGTAAGAGAAAACAAGATCTAGTATGTTACCATCAGAGTGAGTAGGAGTGTCTGACCATTGTGTTAGATCAAAAGAAAAGGTTAGGTTAATAAATTGAGCAGAGGCTGGGGTGTTTAATGTTAGTAGCAATGTTAAAGTCACCAATAATGATAGTGGGTATTTCTGAGGAGAGAAAGTAGGGTAGCCAGGCAGAGAAGTCATCCAGAAAGCGAGATACCGGTCCAGGTGGCCAGTATATAACAGCAATCCACAGCGAAATACAGTGGGTTTCAAAAGAGGAGAGGGATAGAGAGCAGGGGCTGACTGGCAACTTTTAGCCCAGGGGCAAGTACAACCCAGAGGCCCATGGTGCAGCAACTTGGCCCCCCTGCCGCTCTGCCTCTTCCCTGCCTTCTCCCCGCCCCTGTCTACCACTTTTGCCATCCAAGTAACGGTAGTGTGAATGGTCGGGTGATGTGAGGACTCCTAGTAGGTCCATGAAAGGGACGACTGGCTGGGGGATGGTGCTCTCCTCCCAATGGGCTCCCTACATGGTTCTGGCCTTACTCCGCTTCATGTCCGCTACTTAGGCACTCTCACCCACTGTAGACCGCCGCTGGCTGTCCATGCTTTTGGGCTGTGAGCTGTGGAAAGATAGTGGGAGGGGCCAGACAGTGTCCATGTCAGTGTTCTATAATTTTTCTCGACCCTATACATTTTCTCAACTGTGTCACTTCCAGTGGGGCCGAGTCATCGGAATCAGCTGTTTTCATGACCCTCTTTCTTCATGACATGCGCACCTGGAAGAGACGCGGTAGAGAAATTTATCGGTTGAGGAAAATTAAAGTACACTGGTAGTGGAGGGATGCCTTGTCAGTGCTGTGTGCGTGTACAACTGCTGCGACCCTGGTAGTTCTGCCACCAACTCCAAGCTGTAGAGGGACTACAAATCCCAGCACATTATACAGCAATGTAGAATAATACCACCAGCTATAGAGGACAATAAATCTAAGAAATACATTGTACAGCATTGCAGAATGGCTTTGGCTATAGAGAACTACAATTCCAAGCAATACATTACACAACAATGCAGAATACCATCAGCTATAGCGGACTATAAATCCCAGCAATAATGACTACCAAACAGCTATAGAGAACTGCAATACCATTATACAGCAATTCAGAACAGCATCAGCTATAGAGGACTACAAATCCCAGCAATACATTATACAGCAATGAAGAATGCCAACAGCTATAGAGAACTACAATTCCCAGCAATACCATTATACAGCAATGCAGAATGACATCAGCTATAGAGGACTACAAATCCCAGAAATACAGAATAATATGAAGCTAAATACTCTGTTGCTCTAGGTTCGCCGCCCGATGTCTCCAGGGTCTCAGGAGGGTCGTGCGGGCTTTCACCAAGGGTCCAGAGAGTTTCACGGGTGTGTGTGGGTGCAGCAGAGGCGGGTCCCTAATTAGGCTCTCAGGTGGCCAATGCGGACTGTTACGTGGACAGTGCGGGCTCTCTGCTGTTCAGTGCGGGATCTGTGGTGGCCAGTGGGGGCTCCCTAATAATTAGTGATGGCTCTATGGTAGCTCCCAGGTGGGTAGTGGGGGCTCCACTGTGGTCAGTGGAGGCTCCACTGTGGTCAGTGGAGGCTCCCTGGTGGCTAGTGGGGGGGCTCAGTGGTGGCCAGTGGAGGCTGCCTGGTGCGGCTCTGTACTCGGCGGCCGCTCACTCCCCCATGGGAGGCCCTCTACAGTGCCTGATTAGAGGGTCACGTCTGCCTGATCCAGCTATCCTGGCCCTTTAATCCACGCTTACAGAGCCGCAAGTGGCAGAGAGGCGGCGGATGGAGGGAGCCACTGCACCGCCGGCCGGAGGCTTCATTTATCGGGGGCCGGTGAAGAGCCCCCTGACGGCCGTTTTTAAAAGCAGCTACGGCTGATCCTTCGGCTAGCTTTGTGAATAGCCCCCATAGTATAAAATCATTGTCCGTGGTGGTTATGGAGGGGTTATTTCAGTATACAATAAGTTTTGCATATTGTAAACTTTGCTGTTTTATTATGGAATAAACCATGTGCTTTATTTTTCATATGTAACACAGGACAAAATGCAAGAACAGACATCTAATACAATTTTTTTGCAAGAGGAAAAAAAAGCCACAACAAAATAACACACATCTGTAGTATTAGAATATATCAGACAAAGTGCTGATAGATGGTATGTGAGTCCAACTTTTTCCAGGCTACAAAAGATGAAGTTCCAGTTCAATGCTGATAGTACATTATTACCATGACAGCCTAAAATGTAGGCACGCTCATTACCACTAGCAGATGTATAATCTCCTTTGTTGGAATGAGCATAATGTGAAATCAGCGAGTTTGACTTAAATATGTCGTGTTAAGGCTAGCACACAAAAGTCAGCCTTGCTGTCATTTACAGAACAGCGTAATGAGCATCACTTTGCCAAGCAAAATCTGCCTCAGTAGCTGCGAACTGTGTCATCTGAGCATGCTCTGCAATGTGAGCTGGCTGCACTGGGCTTCTTAGTATCAGAGTAGCTTCTGAGGTATCTAAGGAAGCATAACTACAACTCAATGCCTGTAAACCTTGTGCTCTTAGCTGGAATTCAGACCTTGGTCACTACGATGGCTCTTTTCCTCCAGCTGATTCTCTTCCTACATATTAAAGGTAAGATCTATGCTGTGTCACTCTTCTTTAACTCAAAAGACTGCAGGGCTTACAATCGTAGCTGTGCACCTAAAAGTGCATTATTCACAGAGGTTAAACCAGTATGTTTTGAGGTCAGGTTAGTTATTCCCTATTTAGCTGGAATATCGCTCCAATGCTAATGAGCCTTCACAGTGTTATTAGTCATTCTCATTTAAATGTTACGTACTAATCATTAGATTTGCTTCAGTAAGCATAAATATTGTTAGCACTGGATTGATATGGTTAAAACATATAAGTAATTGAAAATGTTATTGGAAAACGATTAAATGTTGTATCAATTTGCTCTATATATTATAACCAGTATAATATTTTTGGGCTGACGTCAATGTTTGCTTAAAGTTAACTATTGCAAACAGAATGAAAATGACCATATAGAATACTGTGCACAAACTGTGTTCAATGAATGTTGGATCTAGGATTCATTTGATAAGTTGTGTTGTGTTTTTTTTTTTTTGCATGCATGCATGCATGCACAACATATTTTAATAAGCTTTTTTCTCTACGCAGCATGAGGAAAGGAGTAGACAGAAATACTTACATGGAGCTGTGGGTACAATCATTTTTTGCCTGTAAATAACCAGTTTCTAGAGATAAACTATTTTTATGATCCAATTCATGATGCTACATTCACACCATGGGGGTTCTCAGTTTTTGAGATAGCAATAATATCATGCAATGATGCTTAGTCATAAAAATGACAAATAGTATGCAAATTTTATCAGCAACAGCTTGACTATAATTTTACCATGTCATGAAGTTCCATGCAATGTCATGAGTGAATGATATAGATAGATAGATAGATAGATAGATAGATAGATAGATAGATCAATAGATATCGATATATTGTTATATATTATATACATATAAACAGTATGTGCGTTTTATGGATTTTTATAAATGTTGAGATGTCGCTTTGGGATTGATTTTAGCCTTTAATCTTTCTTTTTATGTGCATAATGTTGACAGATTTAGCATAATATTAACTTAATAAGACATTATGATATAGTAATAACTTTGCAGAGTATTTTTTCTACTAGGGTTAACAAAAAAACTTATATTTTTTAGTTAGGGGTTAGTTAGTTAAGATACTATACCACCATATGCAGATCTTTGAATGAGTCACATTTCAGTTCATTTTGAATGATGTACTACTCCTGTAACCTTGGAAAACTGTGTTGCCAGGAAAACGTACTATTATACCTTTTGATGTTGTTTTCTTCTTAAATCCCTTTGAGTTATTTTGAAGATGTATTTGTCAATGTGCTGTGGCTGAATGTTGTAAGCCTTAAGAGATAAAAATCCATAGTCAGAAGGGAAGTGCCAACAAACATATAAATGAACATGGAAGTAGTGTAACATTTTACTCCCGAGCGCTGACCTACTATGCTGGGCACAAAGTGCAGACGACTGTATTATTCAAAGTAATATGTCGCTGTGTGACATTTGTGCCTAGACAGTCGATACGTGTCATGTGGAGACATTGGTCAAACATCCACGGCTGATAATTACACAAAGGGTATTAGCAGAAATAAACTGGAATTATGTATTCTATTCTCCTTTCCAATATGTACAAGGCAAAAGGTCATTATTGTTGGCATACTAACATAGATCAAAGTAAAATGTTAGATTTCCACCTAAACTATCCATAGTCAAGGCTAGTGGTCGGAAAGCTAAAATCACATCTGTGGACCCTCAGCATCCTCGTGGGTCTGATTTCCAAATAGAGGGAATTTGTTTATTCAGTAATTGTGAGAACATTTAAAAAAATTGTGCTACCCGTATATACTGCATTTTCTGAAGTTTCTACCATTGCAGAATTTGGGAAGAAAGCACCATGTTCATAGGATGCAGATATATATATATATATATATATATATATCTCTATCTATCTATCTATCTCTCTCTCTATCTATCTATATCTCTATCTATCTATCTATCTATCTATCTATCTATATATATATGTGGATATATATACTGCATAATCAAAACTAATTGTAACAAAAAATAATTGTTTCTTTTTTTTATCAAGGGAACCCTTACCCTACTGGGGTGTCAGGGGGCTGAGATAGGGTTCATTGTCAAGTCCGTAAAGTGGAATTCTATTCAGTGTGAAGCAAATATCCTATGTGTCCCTTTCTTCAAAATAGCATTCCCATGTTTTGTTTTGTTTTTTGCTAAGAATTATTTATGAAAAATGGTCACTGTTTGTTTTTTTAATATGAGCATCAGATTACCAGAATTTAACATTTAAATAAATATTCAGCAGGCGTGTGGAGATTCATAATCAGACACTTCTAGAAGTGTCCAATAATCTGATTGCATGTTCTGCAATTATACTGTATCATAGAGGGAAATCGGTGATGGTGAGAGGGCTTTTGGAGACGTGAGGGTGAAAAATATAATGAAACAGTATGTTTTTTTATTTTCAAGAAGGACATGCCAAAGCAAATTATGGGCACAGGTTTCTAACCAAATTGCATAGCAAAACTTACTACAGGATTTTTTGTTTTGTTTTAAGTGTTCTTTTAGCAGCTTTGTTGTTACATATGGAAAAGTTCTTTGAACTTAGCTGAACCCGATATATGTAATGTTGTGTTTGTATTTGCACTGTAGATGAGTGCAGTCTATTAAATTATGTGATCATCCATTTCAGGCTAAGTATAGGCTGGTTGCTGTATCCATTAATAAAATAAGTCAAAAGGAAGTGTGCTGAGTAAAATAAATAACTCTCTGCAAGGTTTTGAAGTAGTTTGGGGGTTGTTGTTTTTTTTTTTTATAAAAGATCAATGTCACCCTAGATGCTAATAAATAATTTGATAATAACTAAACACATACAAAGCAAGTTCAACAAAGCTATTCACAGACATGTTCACCCCTTCAGTAATTAATCAAAGTCTGGTTATTAATAGTGAATTGATTTGATAGTAAATTCTGGTCTAATTACCTTTGCTGTATTAGTATAAAAGCAATAATTAAATTTGCCACAAACACATTCATTCATTAACATTCACCTCTCTTAACCAAATTCTAATATTGAATGCATAATTTATATGTATAATTAATATATATTAATCCATAATGTAGACTGAATTCCTATGAGGGCATGCACAGCTGTTTTGCCCTAATTGCACATTTGTCATAAATCAACTTCATAATCGGCTTCTACAACATTCAGTGAATAGTTGAATACATTAATACTGGATTTACTCAGTCCATAAAATAAATCTCTTAGTTGACAAGATATCTTAATATGTATAAACTTTGGTAAGCACTTTGGTCTTATCCTGTTTGGCTATTATTCTGTATATAAGATCCTTGATTTGTAAAAGTTTATAGTAACACTACTCACCATAGAAAAGTCAGCTATCACCACTTCTGCCAAGATCTTAATACTTTTCCGCATACGTGTGTAAATGTCATTAAGAGCCGGTTTAGCTTAGCCAAGCTCTATTTTTGGTGTATTGTCATTTCATACATTTCATTTCAAATTTACAGTAAGAACAAGATGAGTATGCTGCTGTAAGTTTTAGGATCTTGATACTGGAATCTGAAAATATGGAAATATTATTTTGACAGTTAGCCAACCTTATATTTTCTGCAAAATGTTCTACTGTCTATTTATAAGGCTAAATTAATTGGATATGACATGGAGGGACAAAGCTGTGACACCAACAAACAAAGTGTCTTGATCCATTTTGATTGATGTGCTAACAAGGAGTAGTAGTATGCCAATCTCCTGTTAGTAGGAAGCTGTTTACTCTCCCCTGACAGCTGTCTGTGCTTGGTATTTTGATAAGCCCTGAGAGTGTTGAGAATGACAAGGTTCTTGCAACCTGTCTTTTCAGGTGCCATGATAGTAGCTGGAGTAGAAACCCAGCACTTTCAATTATTTTCCCAGTCCTTACCCAGGAGACTGGGTGTCTCCCTCCCTTGTTGTCCAGAAGAGTCCAATTATGTGCCTTTCCTCATCCTAACCAGTGGCAGGTAGATGGTAATTCTGTGCTGTCTTCTGCCACATCAGGTTAATAGGTAGGGGAGGGGTGCAGTGGATTCATGTATTACCCCAACATGTCCTCCTGTTCCAGCAGTAAATACTATAGCTTAGTCTCCTTATGCTGTGGGTAGGTTGACCTTATCACCCTATCATGCTGTGCAGGAGTTTTACTTATATGCTGTACCTCCTCTCATCCGGCCAATAAGGTATTCATTTTTCACTACTTTTCCCTCTACCAGCTGAGGAATGGGGAGACTACAGGAAATGGTTCATTTTTAATTATTATTATAATTATCATCATAGGTATTTATACAGTATAGTGCAGCCAATGTACGCAGTGCTTTACATGGTTGCTCAATTATTATTATTATTGTTATTATACAGCATTTATATAGCGGCAAACGTTTGCACAGCGCTTTACAATAGAAGGAAGACATTACAATCACAATACAAATCAAGACAAGATCCCATCAGTTCCTGCCCTGAAGGAGCTTACAATCTAATGTCCCTATCTCACATGCATACATACAAGGGACAATTTTGACAGGAGCCAATTAACCTTCCAGTGTGTCTTTGGAGTGTGGGAGGAAACCAGAGTACCTGGAGGAAACCCACGCAAGCACAGGAAGAACATGCAAACTCCTTGACAGTGTCCTGACTGGGATTTGAACCGGGGACCCTTAGTGCTGCAAGGCAGGGGATGTTTTAAAATAAATATTATGCACTAAGCCTGTATATTGTGTGTTACCTAAAGCACTTTTACTAAAGTATCATGGAGCATAGCTATTACATAAGCTACAAAATACAAGGTAAAGGCCAACTCCTTGCATTTTTAAAGGCGTTCTAGCCACTGTTCTCTTTCTGCAATACTCTCCTCTTTTCTAAGGCTGTCTCAGTAATCCCATTCCACCACTAGATGCCATCATTCTTTCAGGTTGAATGTTGTTGGCCAGCATCATTCAACTTGGAAGACTGAGGACATATTGTGAGTGCAGGGCTTAATGGATCTTCCCCATTAGGAGCAGTGTAGTGTAATGTTGCAGAGAGCGAATGGCCTGAAGACTTCAGACAAAGGTAAGTTTAAAAAAGAAAAGCAAAAATTACACAAAGGTGACTCGAGGAAGGTGGGCTGTGCCCAGAGTTGGACTTTAAAGACAATGCTATTAGTTGTGATATATGTCTTTGCAGTACAGCTTATTCAAGTATGTTTACTATAGGATACTTTACTATAAACATGGACAATTTGCAAAACTGGTCTGCAAAAAAGGAAAACTGCCTGAATATTATTATTACTAATGTTGCTGCCCATGTATAGAATGTATTATAGACCTATCACCTCCAGCAAAAGCACATCAAACACAAGATGCAGGTGATAGGACATCCCATGGCCCATGTATTTGTCTTTAGTAGATGATGAAAGATTATCAACCTTATTAATCCTTAGTATGAAGTATGATCTGTTCAGTCAGGATCATTTATCATACGAATAAATTGTTTTATGATGCCCATAGCCATTAATCAGATCAAACTTGCAAGGAAATATGACAGATGGACAAAGAAAGGGAAATCTGATTCACATAGACTTGTTTATTAAAACAGCTGCCAGCATAGGAAGTGGGAGCTACTATTGCTGACTTGGAGGTTCACACTCGATGTCTGTCATTATTATCCTTCCTTTCTTCTAACATAACGGGTTTGATTTAGTAAAGAAGTAGACACTGTTCATGTAACAAAGACAATGTTAATTAAAGTGACACTAAGCTCAGGAGTTAAACCTTACAAATGCATTTAATTACCATAACCATTACCAAAAATGTATCTTATTTGTGTATCACTCGGCTGTAGATAATCAAATCATCTCTGAATTGGTGCTGACACTGGAGAAGGGTGCTTTTATTCCCCTTGGTCCCTGTGTGTGTTGTAAAGTAGCCACCGTACCAAGCTTGTTTTGCACTTTGTCCCTGCAGATTATTATCAGTTATCATTGTCACATCTATCTGTGTACACTACAGAATATCTCCCTCCTAGGGCTGAAGAGGAGAGGGGGAGGTTTAGTCCTAAAACACTTCCTGTCCTGGGGACAATGCTGCTCCTCCACATTACAACCCAGGCAGTTAGTGTCACCTTAGGATAATTCATGCATTTCTGGCAGAATCACTGAGTAAACATAAAACAAAGAATGACTGAAAAAAGAAAAGTCAGCTACCACATCTAAACACTGGTCAACTGCAGTATATGACATTTTTATTTTTTGGTTTGGAAATGCTTTAACTTTTTTTGGAGCTATGTTCATTTTAAATCATCCAATCACATGCAAGCAAAAATCATGCTTATTTCTTTGCACATTATTGGATATACAAAGTCATCACAGCTCTACCTTATTCACTACGCGAATAGAACATTTCTTTCTTAGTAAATCAACCCTGTGAACCCTTGACCCAAAAAAAAATGTGCATCTCAGCTGTACTGAGACCTGATATGCACAGGCTTTAGACCCCATTCACACTGAGCGATTTGTAGTGCGATTTCAGCTCCAAAATCCGCCCCTGTTCACACCTGAGTGTTTTGTCGCACATTTTGTTGCACAAAGTTTCCCATTGAAGTCTATGGGACCAAAAAAACATGTCATCTGTCCAAAAGTAGCTCATGCACTTTTTCCAGTGACAGGTGTGAACAGAGGCCATAGAAATGAATAGGATTCCTTGTCTTGCGTTCTGTTGCACTTACCTTTTGAGCAACAAAACGCCTAGGTGTGAACGGGGACTAAGCATCAGAAATGCCTGATCCCAATTTATATCCTGACAGGACAGGTTACATTTAAGACAAATCATAAACGAGGTCACCATCTATGTGCATAGTATGCTTCGTACATCCTCCAGCAGCAAAATGTATCTAAATCCAAACAAAGCAAAATCAAAACTATTCAGCTTACCAGTCCTCAGATGTGATGGCACCATTTGTTTCCTTTTTTCAAGCCCTTTTTCCTGTATTTGCATTTGGTGGTCATGCCAGTAACACACTTTTTATCCTAGGGTGACAATCTTCACCCACTGAACTGTATCTATAGAGAAGCAGGACATAAAGTATGTTAGAACTACAGAACACCTTCCAGTCTCCCCATTTGTCACATAGCAGGGGGGGGATTTTTTGTAGTTCACAGAGAACACTGGGAACAATGCTAATTGATATTAGTCAGCAGAGCCAGATCACACAGGAGGTTATGAGCTCCCTAGATCTCTGAAAGCATCAACTGGTATATTTTTGCACTTATCAAGACATGGAACAAAACTCGTTCAATGGTATATTTAACAGAACAAAAAGGTGCAAATAAGAGAAATTCATTGTCAGGGTTAACATAAAAATGTGAAGTTCTTGTACATGGCAAGAGACAACAGAATAATGGAATTCACTCTTGTTCATTCTAGATGGAAAAATATTCCTAAAAAGGATTTCAGGTGTTCCTGTTGGTCCCTTATTAGTGATCCCCATTGTTTTTCTTTTTTATTATTATTATTATTTTTCAAGAATATATTTTTATTTAATTTAATTTACAAAAACTCAAAAACAATTTCCACATTTATTACATAATATTTAAAAAAAACATCTACATCAATCAACAATATTATTATCTTGTTTTTATTATTTTTTGCTCACTAAGAAATCTGGAATTATCATAATGTTATACAGAGGCACACCATACTCTGAACTGTTTGTTCTAAACTAACAACTATCCAGCCCTCCCCCCATGCCAAGGTCCTAGGTGTCATCCTGGACTTGGACCTCACCTTTCTTCCCCACATCCAATCCCTATCCAGGTCCTGCTGCCTTCACCTTCATAACATCTCCAATACGCCCCTTCCTCACCAATGTAATACAAAATTACTCATCCATTCACTTCTTATACCTCATCTTGACTATTGCAACTCCCTCCTCATTGGCCTACCTCTACACAGGCTACCCCCCATTCAGTCTATCATGAATGCAGCTGCTAGCCCTAGCTCATCCAGCTAACCAACCGCTCAGTGTCTCCAACCCCCCTCTGTCAATCCCTGCACTGGCTTCCAATAGCCCAAATGATACAATTCAAAATATTAACAACCAATTACAAAGCCAACCACAACTCTGCCCCTGGCTATATCTCAAACCTGGTCTCAAAGTATTACCCTAACCGTCCCCTCCGTTCTTCAATAGACCTTCTGCTTTCCAGCTGCCTCATCAACTCCTCCCATGCTGCCTCCAGGACTTCGTTAGAGTCTCTCCAATCCTATGGAACTCTCTACCCCAACCTGTCCGACAATCTCCCACTCTGATTGCCTTTAGGTGATCCCTTAAGACTCATATCTTCAAGGAAGCCTATCCAACCTCAACCTAACCACTGAACTGTCGCTTTCTCAAACAATTCATCCCCACACGGCTACCTCCTCATGTATCACTTGCCCCTCCCTTTTAGATTGTAAGCCCTCCTGGGCAGGGCCCTCTTTACCATCTTGTCTTGAATTGTATTGTAATGTCTTCCTTATATTGTAAAGCGCTGAGCAAACTGTTGGCGCTATATAAATACTGTATAATAATAATCATAATAACTATATCATTAAAATAAAGCTTAGAAAAGTTAGAATGTATATGTTTGGTGATACAGTATACTAGTACAAGTACTTTTGTCCCCTCTGGAACAGAACCGACAGGATTTATGAAACTTTGGACCTGACAGACCTGTGGATTTTTTTTTCTGCCTTCCTAACGAGGTAATTGTTGCAGTCCTACATGACGTACAACCTGCCATCACTTATGTGACTTTGAAGTGAATTCTGTATCAACAAAATACATTATCCTTCTGCGTAATCAATCTGCTGTTCCCAGACATCCATTCACAGTAACTGATGTAAGCTCTGAAATGCACAGTTTAGCTTCTGAAATAAGCCAGATAATAGGGCAGAAGAAATATGAGTCATGTTTGAAACATCACCATTACTTCAAGAAACCAAGTCAAATTAAAATTTTCTTTGTCATGTACATATAGATGCAAGTGATCTATCTGGATGTCTAGTTAAGAAGATAAAAAATGAAACAAATTAACAGGGTCTTACGTTGTCTGCTGCTTTCAACATAATATAAAAATAAATGAAAGCAGCAGTAAAATTGATATCCCTGAAGGAAATATATTTCTACACCTGCCAGCATGGTGCTGGCATGTAGGTGGAGCTGGGAACTTGTGTGTAGAATTCTCTAATAATATCGGTTTTGGCTTCAACCTTCTATAGCTCTCTTTTGCATGTAGGAAACCCTTACTAGACAGAATGTAGTATGACCATTTGAAATGTAAAAGTGACCCTAACTATTAACAAAAACGTAGCTTATTTGTGTATCACTCGGCTGTTGATCCTCAAATCATGAATTGGTGCTGACACTGTCCTTCCTTCTGGAGGGGGGCTAGTTTTGTTCGCCATGGTCCCTGTGTGTGTTGTAAAGTAGCCACCGCTCCAAGCTCACTCCCATGATAGACTACAATCTCACATTTAGTTTACTAATTTGTAATAAGATTGTAGTCCATCACGGGAGTGAGTTGGAGCGGTGGCTACTTTACTACACACAGAGTGTCCATGGGGAACAAAAGTAGCCACCCTCCAGAAGGAAGGACAGTGTCAGCACCAGTTCAAAGATGATTTGAGGATCTACAGCTGAGTGATACACAAATTAGCTACATCTTAGTTAATATATGAGGTACTAGAATGCTTTTTTAAGATTTAACTCCTGAGTTTAGTGTCACTTTAAACATTGGTTTCTAAGAAAGGGCACAGAGCGATACAGAGTTAAAAACATTGTTAAAATCTGAAAATCACAGCAAAATTTTTAAAAAAATGTATAGCAATAACGTGTACATAAACACACAATTGAACCCCAACTTTAAAAAAATTTATTATCAGACTTACGTGCAGATGTGTATCTCACCTAAAGCATGCAAAGCAACAAAGAAAGGGTTAATGGCAGCTGGTGCACATTATTAACAAAAAAGAAAACCCAAAAATTCTTCACAATTTCACCCTCTAAACACCAAACTCATTAAAATGTAACAACGTTGTCTCCAAGAACCCAGCGTGTTTCCATCAGCATCAGCTAGTCCAATAGTAGCAGGAAAATGTGTGTGTATATATATAACAAAACCTGGAAACTACATAATACTCTGTACTAGATCAGCTACATCATGTGATCTACTATGTGCCGCCACAAAGTAATCTTACGGTAAATAACCAACTAAAACTGACAACCGAGTAAGGATATCCAGAAGTATACTCCAGCTCCTGGGATTTGTACATCCCTGTTTTAATGTTTCATTTGTTATATATATATATATATATACATATATATATATATTTATTTATTAGGGATGCACCGATACCATTTTTTCCAAAACAATTACTGATACTTGTCCACGTACTCACAGATACCAATTACTGATACATTTTTGTTTAGTGCCATGTGAGAGTTTCTCTAAAACAATACAGGCTAATGATTTCAGGACAGTGGTGGCGCTGCAACCTCTGCAACCCTGGTAGTTCTCGTGAAAATGCCAAGTATCGCCACTGGCATCTGAACATCCCTAGTTTGCTAGAAGGAACACATTCCTCTCACACCCACCTAATATTTGTGTATAATAGATGCAGTATCTGCCAGAGACACAACCCGTCTCTAGTTCATAAAAAGCACCTAGGGGAAACTCTATCCTTTGTGAAAAAAAGGGGATGTTTCACTCCTGGAGATAACAAACTCTAATGATTACCCTTGCGACCGGTTTATCTACCATATGCATAGCCATCAATTAGCAGAGACAAAAGCATACGGGAACGGGCAACCCCAAGAAAGGGTAGTCCAAGGGTTAACTAAAGGATGGGACAACCGGTATATTGTAGTGTCATTGATTTAATTTTTTGACAGTAAGTTTTTGGCTGTATATACACATGATTATTTATTAAGAATAAAGGATTTTCTATTCTTCAATATACCGGTTGTCCCATCCTTTAGTTAACCCTTGGACTACCCTTTCTTGGGGTTGCCCGTTCCCGTATGCTTTTGAACTCTGTCCTTTATTTCTACTGCTTATTCTGAAAGCATAACACACATAATCCCACAATGCTCAGCTCCAGATCTCTGCCATATCGTCTCTCCACCCCTGGGTGTCTGCTCTATACAAATGTATCTTCCCCAACTAAAAAACTCCAAATGATACACCGCACTGTGATATCCTCCACTCAATTTCTCTAGCCATCAGAATTTTGCACTTTTTGACAGCAGCATAGGTGCAGATTTAAAAAAACCCCACCTATTTACCTCATTTAAAAGTATGGCTAGCCAAAGCTTTCTGTTTTAGTTTTTGATAGCATAAAACACCTGTTTAGTTTGGTCTGCTATTTAGTGCTCTGCTCTAGTTGTACACTAATTGGATTGTTAACTAATTTAATAGATGTACCATGTAAACCACAAGTGTTTAAAATGCATATTTACCCGTAACTTTTTTGGGGGATAGAAGGGAAAGGAATAGAACCCCTGTTGAGAGATTTTGCATCACTTACTGTCATGTATTAATGGTTTCACCATACAGATTATAAGAACATCTGAAACAAAGACAGATAGTTGCTGTTGGATGGCTATTTGAAAATAGCCAGTGGAATAGTTGTCACTTGGATGGCTATTTCTTTATAAGCCCCAGAGTTTACCTCAACAGGGGTTCAAATTTTTCCCCACTACATCCCACTCACAAAAAAAAAAAAAGTTGTGGATGAACCTCCCACCAAAACAGTCACACTATGCACTTGGCACTTGGATGAATGAAGTGTTGGAACAATCCATATAGGATTTACACATCCACTCATCTTTCTTCTTGGCATGGTTTTCATTGCCGTCTATGGGGTCTATTCACTAAGCTGCCGTAGGCAGCCGAGTGAATGACCGACCTGAAGTGAAGTGAGCCGAACACTGTTCAGCTGAAATCAGCCATACATCGGCTTGCTTCACATGGCTTTGGGTCGGCCGAACATGCTCAGCATGTTCGGCCGACCCGAAGTGCAGAAGGAGTTCGACTCAGTCAATGGGAAACATTTTTATTTTATTTTTTTCTATTCTGACATCGCTCCGTGTCAGAATAAAGAAAAAAGAGAAACAGCAGTGTTTATCTCCTTGGCGGCCGGGAGCAGGAGACTCCGGGGCGCCAGGGAGAGTTAGCTGTTTGGAGATCAGTGTCCCTGGTTAGCAGGTAACAAGGGACGCTGCTCTCTCTGCAAGCGGCCGGAGCCAGCCGTAAGATCACGGCTGGCTCTGCCCAGCTGTCAGAAGCAGCCGCTCGGCCAGCTTTGGCTTTCAGCACGGCCGAGCCGATGCATATGCGTTCGGCTCGACTGAGCCGCTCGGCCACGTTCGGGAGCTGTACGGGCTATTGTGAATAGCCCGTACAGCACCCCTTCGGTTCTACTGAACCGAAGGGGTCCTGGGGCCGAAGCTAGCCGAAGGATCGGCCGAAGCTGCGGTTAGATCCTTCGGCAGCTTTGTGAATAGACCCCTATGTTTCACGTTGATGCCCCACACTCCTTAATAGCAGACACAAATATATGTAGGAAAAAAGAAAATAGCACTGCGCTTCAAACTCAAAAATTATATTCCTAAAATGTGAAAAAAATTGTATAAAATGTAAAATTGTCACAAAGGGATACACAATTTTGTGTCATACACAACACCTGTTTTGCCAAATGCCTGTGCTGATGATAGTGAAAAAAACAAAAAACAAACGTGCTGGTACATCTCATACAATGTGTACATATAGAAAATCCTGTGTTGAATCTCACAAGTGATGTATAACTCCCACCTAATCTGCATAACCATGTGTGAACTCCTTAATAGCAGACAAAAATATATGTAAGATTGCTCCGGTGAATGGATAAATGCACACAAAATACTTTCACTTTTCAAAGACCACAATTGGGGGGATCTTTTACACTAGGAAGGGACACATGATAAGGAGAAAGAGGGTATGTTTTTTTACATTCCCTTGTATATCCCATCCAGGCTATAGTTATGAATTTGTGGGAATGTAATCCCTTGCACTAGCACTTCTGTTACATCAATCATGATTCATAGTTGTTTCCGCAATCCTGGAGTTCAGAAGGACCCAATTACTGCTGCTTATGTCTTGGTCAGACCCATACAAGTCATCTAAATTCTTGAAGTAAATCTAAAGCCACTATCTTTCTATAGAGTATGGGACATTAAGTGACCCCGTCAGTTTTTTTTTTTTTTGTCTGTGTTGATTTCCCTTCACCTTCTGTCCTGGAGACAGAGAAAAAGTTTAAATAAAATCTCTCCTAATTTAGAGTAGCTCCTATTATGTTATTAATATTATTATAAAGGATTTATATAGCGCCAACAGTTTGCACAGCGCTTTACAATATAAGGAAGACATTATAATTAAAATACAATTCAAGACAAGATGGTAATGAGTGCCCTGCCCGTGAGTGCTTACAATCCAAGAGGGAGGGGCAAGTGATACATGAGGAGCTGTAAGGGGATTAATTATTTGAGAAAGAGTTCAGTGATAGGCTTCTCTAAAGAGATCGCCGAAAGGCAGTCAAAGTGGGAGAAAGACGGACAGTTGTCTCTAAATCAAGTGTCCCCATCTGAAGATTTCCCCTAATCTTCTGATTCTTGTGACAGCTGTACAATGTTCCCATCATATTCTGTCCCGATTACAATGGTTACAATGATAAAAAGACAGGGTGGATTTCCCCATATTTAATATCTATTTAACAATATTTAATGATAGAAAATTCTTGGCAGTAAAAACTCTTGTGTGCCCTTACTAGACAAAACACTGCACAAAAGGCAAATTGTAGAAATGTATTTTGAGAAAGGAAACATAGATCTTGTCGTATGCAAATTCATCCGCACCCTGAAGCTCACCTCCCTCCACATTTGTTTTTCACTCTTTGTCAACATGCCTTGAAGTGTATCTATAGCTGCAGAATGTGCAGTTTTGTGATGCCTTGATTTCATGACGAACAACTAAATCTTAAATAGGGGTTGGATTTATTTACAAATAGGGATATACATCAAATCTAATATAATAACAATAGGGAGGGGGAATTTGAATGGGGAGGGATAGGAACTGGGTTCTCTTTCATTCGGCTAGCACCATCATTCTCTCATTCAGACATGCCAGGGCCTTTTTCTCTCTCCTTGGTACACTCCCATGAAGTAGGTTTCAGCGAATCACCTTCTTGATTGTAGAATCCAGAAAGATTTGCCCTCGAGGTCATGAAAAGTTTCCACTGTTCTATCAACATGCTCATGTTGATGGAGGAATCTGCTCGTAGTGTTGATGGAGGAATATGCTCTATTTTTCTCATTCAGACTGGCGATTGAACGAAAAAAATAAAGCTGTGTATGCAGGGCCAGATTTACTCTCCCTGCTGCCCCAAGGCCAGGTTCTTCAATGCCCGTTAGTTAGTTTTAATTTAGTTTTAATTTTTTTATTGTTTCTTTTTTTTTACTTTTTTATCAAGCATTTTTTATTTTTATTTATTTTTTATTTTTTGAAATTTGTATTTATCTTATCATCTTTTACTTTTTTATTTTTTATAATTTTTTATCTTATTTTTTATAATTTTTATAATTATTTTCTTATTTATTTTTTAATCACCTTTTAATTTTTTTAATTTATTATTTCTTATTTTTTACTTTTTTAATGTTTTTTATAATCAATTTTTTTTCACTTAACTTTATTGCTACCTCACAGGAGCTAACAAACCCCTGGGTGATAGCATTTGGAGGTGACAGGTTCTCTTTACTGAACCTGTCACCTCCAATACAGGAGTTATGTGCTGGAACTCCTGTGACAAGTGAGAGGAGTTCCTTCTCCTCTCACTGTTTACATGGTTAGTTTTAACCCTGCCGCTCTCCAACTTGAAAACATCGGCGGCCAGCGAGGAGAGATACTCGGCGGTGGAGGGAGGACGGACCAGCTGCAGTCTTATTACAAGCGATCTTGGCAACATCGCCGAGATCACTTGTAAACAAGTGGCTTCCTCACACTACATTTAGTCCTGCTTTCCTAAAGCAGGGCTAAATGTAGAAAACATCTTACTGCCCGGCACCCCGAACTGCATATTTAGGGCGTCGGGAGATTCCACACCGCTGCTGCCCCTCTGCTCCCTCCCTATTATTTTCTTTACTTTCTTAAATATTTATCTATCTTATTATTTTTTTACTTATTAACCTGCAGGCTGCATAAAATCGATCTAGGCGACATCACTGAGATCACTTGTACAAAACAAGCAGTAGCTTCCCCGTTCTACATTTAGCCCTGCTTACCCAAAGCAGGGCTAAATGTAGAAAAAAAACTACCCACCTGGGTGTCGGACGATAGGAATTCCACACCCCTGCTGCCCCTCTACTCCCTGCTGCCCCGAGGCTGGGCCTTGGCGGCCTTGTGGGAAATCCGGCTGTTTTCATGGACTACCAATATACATTTTAATGTAACATTTAGACAGAGCCACTTAGCTCTCCAACTCAACTTCCATTTTTTCATTGCATGTTTCCCCAGTTGGGTGTTAGTTCAGGGCTATGGGAAAACACCCCCTTGTTTTATTTATTAAGTTTAGAGGTGATTATCAGGTCTGTGAAGGATACTTATAATAAATAAAATAATCTACATGAGTAGCTGCAAATATATTTCAGGAAAGCTCTTGCTCTCCTCTATATCTCAGATGTAAAAGGAGAGAAGCCAGCTCACACAATTAAGCTTTGTAGTATCAAATCTCAATGTCTATGGTTCCACAGAGTGCTATTTACACTCAGACAACAGAATAGGCAGCACAGCAAGGACTATCTGTGGTACAGAAATGGATGGAAAGTTAGCGATTGAAGAACTGGCTGTATAAGGAAATGGAAAAAATGCAAATTAAAATATACATTTCAACCTACCTCTTGTAAAGCTTTTTGAATTTAATTTTACAATACGCTTGAAGTACTTCAGTGTTTGTGCTGTGAACTTTGAGGATTAATAGCTATACAGTGCCTGTAGCAATCAATGTTCTGGGAAAGGAGGGGGTGCTTTAAAACTCATTCACTGTAAGATGATTTCATATCAGCATGCAGAGTGGCATATTGATGTGATTTTTAGTAAAAGGGGGTAAAGGTCTGTTTTAATGCGTATATGAAAAAAAGGTATTTCATCATTTTAATCGGTAAAGTTTAAGTGATACGTAAAGTTTAAATAAAGTAAGAAGATAAGTAATAGCCATTTGTGTTTAGAATGTATGCCTGGACAAAAAAAACTAAATCATATTTAGTACATCTCTGCAATTCATGCCTTTCTCTATGTTTTAGCTCTAAAAAATGCTCTTGCACAGAAAAATACCTGTTGATCTTAACAGAAATCCAGTGAGCCCCAAACTCCCTGTGCACTTTGCCTCTACTGCACTGAAATCCTAAGCAGTGTTTTCAACCTTGCCCAGTTCATCTCTTTGGACTACTGGACACCTCCCCCATATATCAATACAAGATAACTCAGACAGAGCTGACAACACTGCTTCAGTGCAGCAGAGGCTTTGTGTTGTCAGATCAAGCAGGTTAGGAGCACATTGGATTTCTGGCAGATTCTTCAGTACTAGGAGCATTTTTAAAGAAACAAAACCCAAGGAAATGTGCGTTAATGAACAACTGTCACTTGGAATAAATGTGAGGGGAAATCTAAAAATGTGTGTTGTCACTAGAACAGGAAAGGAACATGAACAACATGAATAGGTTAAATGATGCATAGTACAACTAGATATTATGTACTATGGGTCATTTAACCAATTCATATTAGCAGGGGAGAATTGTAAATCTATTGCTGCAGTGTACTCTATATGTAGTACATATACAGTACACACTCCCAATGCACTGCAGGCAATAGATTTACAATGATCCCCTGCTTCTTCACACTCCCACCCAGCACAAGCCCCGTTTAACTTACTGCTCGATGATGGCTGTCCGATCCCTGGTGCCTCATGAGGTGCCTGACGATGTGCCTCACGCATCCTCTCGTAGTCAGCACAGGGCGAGAGAGCAGCAGCGTGTCAGTGCTGATCCGGTGGGCGGCGCACCAGGTGAGGTCCTAATTTAGCTGGCCGGTAGACTGCCCAGAGGACCCCAACACGCGCAGTACCTCTGGGTAGCCTGAAGCTACCAAAAAAACAGTGCAAGCATCGGCGCTATGTATCGGGGCATTTTCACAAGTACTTGTGAAAATGCCATGTATCGGTCCCAATAACGATGCTAGTATCGGTATCAGGACATCCCTAAAATATATCATTTAACCTCCCTGGCGGTATGATTATGTCAGGAATTTTGTACCAAAAGCGGTACAATTTTTTGCATGGAAATTTGGTGTTATGTATTGTAGGCCTGCAATTCTTAGTAAATCTTAGGAATAACTCACGTAAATCTGTCCAAACAAGAGTCCAGTAGACATCCCAGGTATGATAAAGTTTGAAACACAAAATTAAAAAATTATATTATAATACATTATTCCCAGAATTCCCATTTACTGGACCATTTTTTAAATTATTTTATTATAATTTTTTACAATTATTTATTATATTTTAATTTATTAAAGTTGTGAAAAAGTGTCAGGCAGGGCACTGGACAAAGCTCTAGGGACAAAATTGAAGTGAAATAGTTTGATACATAAGTGTAATCATAGGAGATTACATTGTATTGTGTACACACTTCCAATGCACTGCAGGCAATAGATTTACAATGATCCCCTGTAAATACATTTTCACTTTTCACTTTTGAATTTCCCGCCGGCTGTGACACCCGAAAACGAAGCTAAAAGTTAGATGCCGGCATCTGACTTTTAGTTTCATTTTCGGGCCGCGTACAGCAGAGGACGCCGCGGGCTCGCAGGGACAAGGTAATTGTCACTTTTCTCTGCAGCCCCGAGTCTGGCTCGGGGTTACCGCTCCTGGTATGGAAAATTCACCCCGAGCCAGACTCGGGATTACCGCCAGGGAGGTTAAAGTGTTTTGTTATAAACAGAAAAGTATTTTTATGAGTACTCGTGAAAATGCCCTGTATTGGCACCGATAATGGTATAGATGCCGATACTGGTAATGGAAGGTGAGGTTCTGTCTCTCTCGTTTGGGGGGCAGCATTTTTGCCGCCCCCCTGAAAAGTGACGCCCAAGGCAAATGCCTTATTTGCCAGCGGTAGATATGCCCCTGGTGGCATGGCAAAGTAAAATTGTATCTGGTCTATACTTTTTCCCCGCTCTAGCCATAATTAGGTTAAAAAAAAAAATGTTGTAGTTACTATATGCACTGCATTCCAATATTTACCTGGCGTTTACCAAAATGTATCTATGTATTACATGTATATACTGTATATAGCACCAACAATTTACCCAGTGCTTTACATACTACACATTCAAATCTGTCCCTCCCCTTGGACAATATAGCGTGTATCTGTGATTATAATGTCTTCCTTATATTGTAAAGCGCTGCTGTTGGCGCTATATAAATCCTGTATAATAATAATAATAATAATAATATTATCTGAGTACACCACAGAAGTAAATTAGGAAATAAAAAAAGCAAACTGTTGGAAGATATTGGAAAATTAGGCACATGTATTTTAGAAACACATGATAAAAGAAAGATCTTCTCAGTTTTCTCATCTTTTAACATCATAAAAATTAACTTGAAAAATTATGTGAAGAGTTGGCATTTATTTTGACATTTCTGTAAAATGTAGGCCATTCGTTTCATGAACCAAAAAAAGTATTACTACAATTAGGCTTTATATTGGCTCAGTGATTTTTTTTATGTGTGTATAAGTGTGTATAAATTACAATAGAAAAGAAAAAGTGGCATTCACACTGACTACCCGTCTTATTGCCTGTTGTTTAATGTAATGATTATACAATTTCCGAAATGCTAACCTGCTAAGTATTATTTTTAGTGTAAAAGGTTATATGGGCCACTTGTTGCTAGTGCATTGCAGTAACACACCAGTAAATAAATGCATTTAACCATGTAGTGCAGCAATGTAAACCTTCTGTGTCTCGTGGAGCTCTGCGTTAAAGAAATATGCATGTTTGGATTCATATGTGTGATGGAATATTGGCAGCCCACTGAAAATGAACAGACTGCCTTAAGGAAACGCATGTTAATTTGTAAGTATTGCATGTTAAACACATGTGCATTACCACAAAACACTGTTAGGAGCAGGTTTTAACGCCTGCAGCTGGAAATTAAGCGTACAAGTACATACTTTTCTGGTCATCTTCGTTATTATACGAGGAGAGCACTTAGCTCTTAGGCATACCCCTTTCTGGACATTATTTTTTTTACAATGCTAGAAGAGTTTAATTATTTTTTTTCTTTGAGCAGTACGTAATTCATCCAAACCCGTCAGCCTGGAAACATGATGGACAACGTAAAAGGATTAATCTGTCATTGGATAACTTAAAACTATTTCACCACCACATTTTGTTCCTGGAGCTTCAGGTCCCAACATAATAATTAATGCTTTTCCTTCTTTAAACTGCCATGTCAGTCTTTTTAATTGCAGTAGTTGTCACCTCTTTGTACTCATCTAACATGTATTTGCTGAAAGAATGGGGTTGGTTTACTAAAGGCTGTTCAGTTTGTATAGGAATTTTCCCTTATCTTAATGAATGAAGAGAAGCTCTACTGACTTCCATCTGCCAATCATGTGCAAGTAAAAATATTGTTATTTTATTGTCATTGCTCGTGATTTGGCATTCTTTACAAAATTATTTTTCACCACTGAGGTACAGAGCTACTCTAGGGCACGTCCGCCATAGAGTGCGCCGCGCATGCGCCCCTTTTCACCACATTTAATAAGCTAAGAGAAAATTCCATTGTAAGGTGAACAGCCTATTTGCCTTTAGTAAATCAACTCCAATGAGCCTTCTTACACATTTCTGTCTCAGTATATCTTTGAGGAAGGATAACTTCCAATCCATTATTTTTTTTACACTGCGGCTATAACTGTGATTTGCACATATTTAATCCCTGTGCCACTCATTTGTCATTGCATAAGTTAAAACTTTCTCAGTAAACTCATTTTGTTCCTGGAGCTTCAGGTCCCAATATAATTATGATGTTCCCTCTTTTAACTATCATGCCAGTGTTTTAAATTGCATTGGGTTACACCTTTGTACATTCATCTAATGTATTTTCTGAATGTCAGAACCTTGGAGACTCTGTCACGTATTTCTGCCTCCATATATTTTTGAGAAAGGATAATTCTTATCCATTATTTTTTTACAGTGTAGTTACAACTGTAATTTGCACATGTTTATTCTTTGTGCCACTCACAAACTGTTCAAAACCCACTTTAGAAATAGATCTACGCTTAGATAATTGTATCTTTTTGTCATACAATTGGTTTGATTTAATAAGGGTGTTGAGAGTATTCAGTTAATAAATTGTGTATTCACTTCAATTAGCCAAACATATGGAAAGTGAATAACTGTTTACTTATTTTATCTGCACATGGTTGGGTATTTAAAGTGAACAGGAATTTGCTTTTCACATGGCTGAATACCAGAAGTGAATATTAATTCAATTTATTGGACTCTTTAGTTTATAAGCCTATCGTTACAAAACATGCCTCTTCCTTTAATGTTAGTTCCATTTTGTACTAAGAACCAGTTTCCTATGTTTTCTACCCATTAGTTTGCAAGATCCCAACATTATATCATGTACCCAAAGCCCACAAAGATTTACAGGGCTATTCACGAATGGGTGAAGAGTTCGGAGAAGGCAGGAGAAGTGATCAATCTAGATCAACATAGCTGAACTGGAAAGTGAGCTGAATTGGAGAATGTTTCCAAATCAGCTATTTTGTCCTTGATTGTTCACTTCTCCTGCCTTCTCCAAACCCTTCACCCTTTAGTGAATAGGCCAAAGGGAAGACCCATCGTTAGCAGGATTTAATACATTGCCACTTGGAAGAATACATTGACTTTCTATTCAGCCATAGGTGACCAAGACCAACACCGTTTTAAAGGATAGCAAAGATATCATAATTATCAATATTATCAATTATAAGATATCAAATAAAGATTTTACAGACAATAAGAGCCAATAGTTTAGTCCAATCAAATTACCCCTACAGGTGGAATCTTGGAGTCCTGCAGGGGTGTGTGGATGCATGTGGGTGGAAGTGACAACGTTGTCAGTTTTAATTTGGTGTCCTGAGATGTGGTGCAATATACATAAGTGAAATTATTGTGTTCATAAATGATTTTCATTTTCTCAAAAGTACGGTCTGTAGCCGGTTTATTATTATATGCACGGGCATTCTCCTTTTTTTTCATGCAACCAACACTGAACTGCATATACAACTTTTTTGTACAGGGACAGCATTATGCCTCTCTCTCTCTTGAACCCATAAGAAACTCCAGAGTATGGGTATAAGAAACTTTTTAAAGAAGCTGAGAAAAGGAATTGAAATGGGAAATAGGGACATGATTTTAAAACCTGGTAAGGAGAAGAAGGATAGGGAAGATAACACAATATAATTTTCTTTTGTCACCAATTATAATATGCAGTAGAAATTCATTTTTATAGAAAATTCTCAAAAAACATTGGCTGATTCTGCAGAGGGATAAGGTACTGGGACCCTTTATAACTAATAAGCTATATACACTATATTGCCAAAGGTATTGGGACACCCCTCCAAATCATTGGATTCAGGCGTTACGTGAAATTTCCTTGCTACTAAATATTCCACGGTCACCTGTTACTGGTATTATAACAAAGTGGAAGCAACTGGGAACAACAGCATCTCATCCACGAAGTGGTAGGCCACGTAAAATGACAGAACGGGGTCAGTGCACGTTGAAGCACACAGTGCACAGAAGTCACCAACTGTCTGCAGAGCCAATAGCTACAGACCTCCAAACTTTGTGTGGCCTTCAGATTGGCACAACAACAGTGTATAGAGAGCTTCATAGAATGGGTTTCCATGGCTGAGCAGCTGCATCCAAGCCTTATATCACCAAGTGCAATGCAAAGCGTCGGATGCAGTGTTGTAAAGCATGCTGCCACTGGACGCTAGAGAAGTGGAGACGTGTTCTCTGGAGTGAAGAATCACACTTCTCTGTCTGGCAATCCGATGGACGTGTCTGGGTTTGAGGAGAACAGTACTTGCCTGACTGCATAGTGCCAAGTGTAAAGTTTGGTGGAGGAGGAATTATCGTTGGGGGTTGTTTTTCAGGGGTTGGGCTTGGCCCCTTAGATCCAGTGAAGGGAACTCTTAAGGTATCAGCATACCAAGACATTTTTGAGAATTTCATGCCCCCAACTTTGTGGGAACAGTTTGGGGATGGCCCCTTCCTGTTCCAACATGACTGCACACCAGTGCACAAAGCAAGGTCCATAAAGACATGGATGAGCGAGTTTGGGGTGGAGGAACTTGACTTGACAGAGTCCTAACCTCAACCAGATAGAACACTTGGGATGAATGAGAGTGGACAATGCGAGCAAGGCCTTCTCGTCCAACATCAGTACCTGACCTCACAAATGCTCTTCTGAAAGAATGGTCAAACATTCCCATAGACACACTCCTAAACCTTGTGGACGCCTTCCCAGGCTTCCCAAGAGTTGAAGCTGTTATAGCGGCAAAGGGTGGGCCAATTCAATATTGAACCCTACGGACTAAGACTGTGATGTCAATAAAGTTCATGAGCGTGTAAAGGCAGGCGTCCCATTACTTTTGGCAATATAGTATCTATCTATCTATCTATTTATAGATCGATATATACAGTATATATACAGGTGAAACTCGAAAAATTAGAATATCGTGCAAAAGTTAATTTATTTCACTAATGCAACTTAAAAGGTGAAACTAATATATGAGATAGACTCATTACATGCAAAGCAAGATAGTTCAAGCCGTGATTTGTCATAATTGTGATGATTATGGCTTACAGCTCATGAAAACCCAGATCCACAATTTCAGAACATTTTTGGCAGTGTGGGCAGGTGCCAAGTCCTGTTGGAAAATGACGTCAGCATCCCCATAGAGCTCATCTGTGGAAGAAAGCATGAAGTGCTCCAAAATCTCCTGGTAGACGGCTAAGTTGCATTAGTGAAATAAATGAACTTTTGCATGATATTCTAATTTTCCGAGTTTCACCTGTATATAGATCTATATATATAGATCTATATATATATTAGAGGAGCACCAGAATGTAACTTTCTGACTGAAACCGAAACTAAAACAATTGTCAGGCCAAATCCGAAACCCAAAAATGTCTGTGCTGCATCTGAGATCATATGGCCATTTACCCTGTTTATGTGTATATGAGCTCAGATGCTCCCCGTTGCTCAGGGTGACATGTCAACAGTGTGTACACAGCGGGAAGAACCCAACTGATTACACAGTATATATATTTTATTCTGATTGACTGATGGCCGAGGTCCTTCTGCACACATGCTGCTGGCGCATGAATGACCCATTCAGGGAGGTACATATCAACAGTGTGTAATCAGAAGGGCCTGGCTGCTGATTACACACTATGGCTTCAATTTTTTTTTAAAGTTTAAAAAAAAATAGAGAATATTACAGAGATTTGAACATAGAACAGGGGAAGCAAAGGCACTGTTGTATGCAAAATAATGAACACATATTGGCATAGACACAAATATTGGGACAGCAAGGAGGAACCCATAAAAGTATGCCATCACCAGCAGTGGGGGAGAAGAACTGTATTTGGTTGAGAGATAATGAGATGGCAATAGGGTTCAAATTACATCCCAAGGGTCTACCTTCTCAGGTAGTATCTATGTTTGTCATCCTAGAGGTAGGGGTATAGAACAGAGGGGGTGGGGAAAGGCATGCAGAGGGTGAGAGGATGAGGGGAGGAATGAAAGGGGAGGAGAGCAAGAGGGAGAAGAGGGAAAAAAAGAAGAGTTTGTATACATCTTGTATTCCTTAAAGCAGGGCTCAGAATTTCCACTTGCCTGCTCGCATTTGGTGAGTGGAAATGCAGTGCAGGCGAGTGGAAATTCCTGCCAGGCTTGCGGTCACAGATAGTGTACCTGACTCGTGGGAGCACCTGCTCCTGCTGGTCTGTCTCCTTTCCTTTCGGCCGGAGCTCTTCACTGAGCTGCGGGTCGAAAACAAAGTAATTAGTAAAGTCTGCAGACCTTACTAATCACACTAGATCACCATCTGCCTGCTCGCCTCCTCCCTGCAGAAAGACAAACAGGTTGTGGGGGCAGGGAACAACGGGAGGGGATTAGGTTATATGGGGGGGCAGGGAACATGGGGGATTAATATGTTATGTGTGTGGGAGGCAGGGAACGGGGGGGATTATTATGTTATGTGTGGGGGGCAGGGAACAGGGGGGTGTTTTATTATATAAGGACATGACAGTGTTAGCACGAATTCAGAGATGATTTGATGATCTACAGTGATACACAAACAAGATACATTTTTGTTAGTAGTTAATGTACTTGAATGTGTTTTTAAGATGTAACTCCTAAGTTCAGTGTCACTTTTATAAATCCCAGTATGGCATTGGCAAAGAAAACGTAAACAAAACCTCTTTTGTTTGACTAATATAGATAGTTTGAGACTTGCCCAGCTATATCATAAATTGCATTTACATACCCTAAACCCTATCAGAATTGGAAGGCAGCAATCAAAGTTTAAAACACAGTTTTATTTCCACAAATGTATAAAAATGCTTAAAAGCATTTCTGTTAGCCAGTAGGAAATGTATAAATTAATTTCTAGCAGTTCCACAATGTTCAATTATGTTATATCAAAATATAGTTGAAGCCTATCCACTCTTTGTGTTCCCTACTTTATTGCTGCTTGAAAAAAAATGTTGTAATGGTAAAATCATTTTACAACTTTACAACAAACAAATCAACTCTTCACACTCACAAGAAGATTGTTATGCATTTGTAAATCATGATCTGCAAATCCACTAGAAAGCTGTTAATGCTTATATGCTATATATTCAGGCCATGTGCTTGATCACTCGATTGTACACAAATGTCCAGGACTAGTATCCACACTTCTGGGTGTACATTGTGTCAATCATAAAGTTTTGAAAATAAATCATATGGCAGATGCTCACCCTTTCCCTAAAAGGAAGCCTGGCACATTATGGTATGTATACTCCATACTCCGTTTTATACATTAGTCTTCAGAGGTATAACAAGGCAATACCCATGTAAAAGTGCAAAAAGGACAACAGCCTCAGAGGAATTAAATACACCAGGTATTTAGTCCACATAAAACATCAGAATATTAGAGTTTTCACTCTCCTACAACCGAGAGTTCATAGATGCAATGATCGTCATCCCATATAGATATGTTCTAAATTGAGAAAGCTGGTTGGATGACCAATATATACTAATATATATATTAGTCGGAGAGAACGAAAATCTAAGATAACTTACTGAATTTTTCCGCTCGACGGGCTCGCCGCGGACTCAAGATGGCGCCGGCTCGTCCCGCCCCCTGTCCTCTCTGCAACTCTCCGACAGCCGTAACGAGCGGGAGCCGAAAGGAGGTGGGAGCCAGGTGACCGCCAACCAGGCAAAAATCCACGCCCAGACTGGACTCTGGGGGAGCGCAGATACGGCCTGGGGAGGGGGACGAGCGGTCTGGCCCTACTGTGCATGTGTGTGAGGAGATGAATAGCACCATTGAGGATTGTCCCACAGCTGATCGCCCCCTGCTGGACACTACCCTAGGGGACGTGCTTGTGTCTCTTGGGTGCTCCCTGCATAGAGATGTGCTTTTTGCTGCTGAGAAGGGATGTTGACGACCTGGGAGACGGAGTCGTCCACGTCAAGGACAAGATGTTGGATTATGCGGAGGCCCATAACGATCTTCTCGTCTACCAACTGGCACAGTCAGGTTCTCCGTTGGGGATTAATGGCGGTTAAGATTGTACAGCGCTCCTGCACTTGTATCACGCTGCCGTTCAGAGGCGACACCCGGAGCTTTAGGAGAAGCTGCAGGCTCTCTACATCCGCGTCTTGTCACCGTACTGCTCTACAAAGATGGCGCCGGTGTAGTCGGCTGCCGTCACGACTGCTCTGCAGTCGTGTAAGCATTTCACTGCATATCATACTTGTACGATTGTGTATGTGACAAATAAAATCTATCTATCTATCTATCTATCTATCTATCTATCTATCTATCTATATACTATGACCTGGATGGATGAGAACGTTTACACACATTTGTATATGGATGTCTAATAAGGTATTTTAGCCCCAGTATGAAATTACTGTATCACAAGTTCAGACATAAAAAAAGTCCCAGCACCAATCACACTCAAGGCAAAATAAATATAGCATGTCACAATTCAAGTGGTCTGGAGTAAGTGGGCAGAATCCGGCTGTAACTCCCAAGTGTTTTTGTTGCTCACCGGCAGCTGCTTCAGGAGGGCAGGAATAAAATGTAGTATCTGCGTCTCTCCAAAATACACCTGCGGTCATATGCATATTCGGGTTACCTGCTACTTTTAGCACCAATACGGCCCATACAAATAGCATCATATGTCAGGTGTTTGCAGAATTTCTGTGTCCGGCAGTAGCCTGGCATAGATATATTGATGACCTACCTATATTTTGGATTGGGACGCGAAGAAAACTAAGAACTTTTGTTCAGATTCTAAAAGAGAGCAATCTCAATCTAAAAAAGACTAAAGAGCCTGGTTTTGTGGATTTGACCACTGAATCTACAAACCAAGGACTGATAAAGACATAATTTTGCAAAAAGTCTATCACATCCAAAAGTTTACAGGCTGCAAGTAGCTTCCACCCAAAGTCTTTAATTGAAGGGGTACCAGTAGGGCAGGAGCTGCAAGCCTGTAGAAACTGCTCAAATTATTATAATTAGAAGCTTTGCAGAGAGGATACACATAAGACACATCTGGCCAGGGCATACAACAGAGCAACAATAAACTTAAGGGATAGATTGCTGTTTGAAAAAAAGACTAATAAAGATGAGGGTACTTTATGGCTAAAGTTTCCACATACCTGTGCTTCCCATAAGGTAAGAGAGATGGTAAAATAAAACACTGGTACCTTTTAGCCAAAGATCAGATATTGGTTGCATTTAGAGGTATGTTTCCTAAAATTATTTATAAACATGCCACTATCTTGAAGGTATCAGAGTCTGGGAACCATAGTCCAAGGGGATGCTGGTTCCGGGGTTTACAGGAAAGACAGGCACTAACAGAAACAGGATAGACACTTGGACTCTGGACACAGGGAGTAAAATGACTCTTGGGACTCTGGACACAGGGATAAAGTGAAGGTGCGTTTAGCATGGGTGTGACAGAGGCTCAGAGTCTAAGGAGTGCCAGGTCTTCTCCTGAGCCCCTGATGGTGGCGATATTGCGCTGCTGGACATTTCCCAGGTTCCGGACCTCTACCTCACCCATGCAGACACAGCTGACAACTACAATGGGAAAGGAAAGACAGAACAGCACTGGGCCTCTGGACTCAGTGGCCAGTAGAACAGGAGACTGTAAACAAGAGGTGCAGAAAGGTTGTAGCAGGGTGCACACAGGGAACGGGTGTCACAGAGGTTTTGAATACACAGAAAGATACACACTATGTTCTGGATAAAGTGGCGAATCCACAGAGGGAGTGTGCATACACAAGGTTCAGGATGCAAACACAAGAAATATAGTTGCGCTAAAGTGCATGATACACTGGAAGAGGTGCGTAATGCAGTAGTGCAAGTACACTGGGGAAAGGTAGGCAGTTACACAGAGGATGCAGATAAACAGGGAAAGCAGACACACAAGGGCTGGAGTGTGAGAACACTGGAACAGTATAATGGTGCCAACAATATAGACAACTATTAGCACACAAGTAAAAAAAAAAAAGGGGAAGAAACTCACACAATATCCACAGGGTAACACAGGGAAATGAGAATATAACAGGAACACAGAGAACATTAAAGCAGGGAATACAACCAAACAGGGAATCCTCAGGGGTACAGGTAAGCCATGGGAAACTTGGAAACATGGGAATCCTAAGGTGGCCATGCACTTTACAACCATCGCAAGACCTTAGTCTTGCGATGGTTGTAAAGTAATTTTAAAAACGTACGATCTGCCCATCTTGGACAGGAAGATCGTACTTGCATGGGACCTTATATATATGGATTTATTTTGTTTAAATATTATTTGTGTAAATATTTTGCACTAGTCATGACTCATCTCTGCCATGGTGAGGTGGAGGTTGTATTTGTATATATTTTTTAAAATATATGCTTTTATTTATTAAACATTGTATGTATGATGAGAGGATTATTTCATATTCATACTAGTCAGGGGGGTTGCAGTTGTATGTTTTTATTGCTATGTTTTATATTTATTCAATAGAATTAACAAACTGTGATATCTGTAGTCTTCCTGTACATACCTTATATGTAGGTCAATCTCTGCCCCTGGCATCATTTATTAAAGGGATTTAGCTGTCCTTGGAGGGAGGTGAAACCTCTGTAATATCTGTTACCTCCTTTGCGGTGGTGATGCTCTTGCATGATGTGTTTTTTCCCATCTTGGGACTTGTGCTTCACATTGTAGGGACATCCACCTGGTGGGCACCTCCAGTATGTGTGCTACTGGGCTCTGCTTTCCAAATGTAGGTGCTTGTGCAATGGACATCCCCATCTTCTTGGCCTGCAATTGATGGCTGTAGTTGTGTGGCACCATATGACACAATTGATATCATGCTTCATCGGCTTCTTCATGGCCACAGCAGCCAGAGAAATGGCAGCCTGAAACTGGAAGTGATTAAATCCTTGTCACATCTGGGTTCAGGTCCCCGGATGGAAGATCAGTTGCTAGATGTGTTCCGAACTGTCTCCAGTCCAACCACAGACACCCACCATGCCAGACCTGTGCCCACACGAAGGGCAGTAGTGCCCATAATACATGGCAGTGGCAGCAGAGGAGGGTCAATGCAGCACCCTTTCAGCATCATATAAGTGATATGGTGGCTCTACATCTGCCCTGGATTACATGAATGTGAAAACCGGGTACTGGCTGAAGAAAATGGTACCAAGATCATGGCTGCTGCTGTAGTTGTGATCTTGATATTAAAGTGATATTAAAGCTTTAGGGCTTTTTTTATTTTTATCACTAGGAGGCTGTATTTATTAAATGTCTTTGTTTTTTTATTTATTTCTAAATTCTTCATTTTCTAGTGGGCCCCTGCATCCTCTCTCCCCCCCGCCCCCTGCACAGGTGCCGCCAGCAGCACCCATGCGTGCTCATTCCCGGCCTCCCCCGCAACCAGCAAGTTCGGACAGAGGATTGCTGTGAGGACCGGCGGCGGTGACAAGCGGTACTTTAGCTGGCCCAGAGGCGCCGGACAGCTAAATTAGGACCCCACCTGGAACTCCTCCCATCGGACCAGCGCTGACTCGCCGCTGCTCTCCGGCACTGAAGGACATTGTCAGGGAAGAGGAGCATCGCGTCACTGCTGCTCCGGTGGGAGGCACTCTGAGTGGGATCCTCTGGGCAGTCGCCGACCACCTACATTAGGACCCCACCTGGAGCTCCACCCACAGCAGTGACGCAACGCCCCTCAGCCTGCCCAGAGGACCCCACCACGGAAGGTAAAGTTAAAAAAAAAACAGTGCAAGCTTCGGCGCTATGCATCGGGGCATTTTGAAAAATACAAGTACTTGTCAAAATGCCCTGTATCGGGCCCGATTCCGATGCTAGCATCGGTATCGGGACATCCCTAATTATTATTATATTTGAATTTTGTGGGAATCAAACTGAGCCTTATACTTTGTTAGCAGGCTTTCCTGATCCATTTTGAAAGAGTTTATGGTGTATAGTTGGAATTTATTATATAGCTGGATAATTTTTAAACCATCTGTAGTGGTCACACAATAGAGGTTTTGATACATTTTATTTAGTTTTGTCCACATGTTTATCCGAAATATTAAAAAAAAAGACCTCTAGATGCAGTGATGGTCACATAATGTTTTATGTGATAGATCTGTCCCATAGAGGGAGAATCTTAAAGCTGATATTTGCTATGAGAGTCCTATGTCACAGTAAGAACATGCTGTGGTTCAGTGGCAGTTTTGTACTTTGAATGGTATATCCCTAGTGTCACATAAAAGGTTACAAACATTTTAAAAGTCAGCTACTAAGATTACAAGAAGGCAGACTACTTATCGAAGGATAAAGTAGCGGATGCAAGGATTATGTCTCCTTCTTTATTTAGGGCATGGACAATGTCCGAATTCCGTTTCCAAGAACACATTGCTTTTGGGCAGGTACATATTTCCATATCACAAAATGCATTCCAGGACACTGGATCCCCAGAGCTTTTGCAGTTTGATCTTATTCATATATTCAGCTTCACAGAGTTACATTTTTAACAACTGAAGTGTGCAAATGGCTTATCTGTTCTACTTTATACTGTGCATTTTTTTTTTTTACAGCCAGAGGGGCTGAGAGGTTCCACAATCTGAATACCTTTGGAGAGGAGGAACTGGCTGTTCAATTCCTTCCAGGTTTTCCAGACTATATTGGGATGGTATCTGCAGTCCTGGGGCCAGGTGTTGTCAGTGACCAGGTTGAGCTGATCAGTTGGCTGAGAGCAGCCTTATTAGGAAGCCAGCCCAGTGCTTTAGGGGAGAGTTGTGGGTGTGCAGGAAGCGCACGACCACGGGTAGACTCTGCTGCCTGCATGCGCACAATGGACACATTCAGGAAGGCTGGAGAGGTCCAGAGGGTCGGTGACCCTAAGATACCTGTCGGGGAGACAGAGAGAGACAGTGGCCCATGAGGGGTGAATAGCAAATGTCTTGGAGCTGAGGAAAGCTGCTGAGGACTGTATTTCCAGGGCAAGTCCTGGGACTATCACACTGGGAGTGTATGGGACAGCCAGATGTCGGTGAGACCAAAACATGACGTGTTTATGAGAGTCCAATGAACTGTTATGCTTTGTTTATGCTGAAGAAAAGCAAGTTATGTTGTGAAGTTCATGGACTGTTGACCTCCATTGTTTCTAGGGATGCACAGATACAGTATCTCACAGAAGTGTGTACACCCCTCACATTTTTGTAAATATTTTATTATATAATTTCATGTGACGACACAGAAGAAATTACACTTTGCTACAATGTAAAGTAGTGAGTGTACAGCTTGTATATCAGTGTATATTTGCTGTCCCCTCAAAATAACTCAACACACAGCCATTAAGGTCTAAACCGCTGGAAAGAAAAGTGAGTACACCCCTATGTAAAAATGTCCAAATTGGGCCCAATTAGCCATTTTCCCACCCCAGTGTCATGTGACTCGGTATTTTTTTTTAATTTGGTGTTATCACTCTCAATCTCTCATACTGGTCACTGAAAGTTCAACATGGCACCTCATGGCAAAGAACTCTCTGAGGATCTGAAAAAAAGAATTGTTGCTCTAAATAAAGATGGCCTAGGCTATAAGAAGATTGCCAAGACCCTGAAGCTGAGCTGCAGCACGGTGGCCAAGACCATACAGCGGTTTAACAGGACAGGTTCTACTCAGAACAGGCTAAGCCATGGTCGACCAAAGAAGTTGAGTGCACGTGCTCAGCGTCATATCCAGAGGTTGTCTTTGAGAAATAGACGTATGAGTGCTGCCAGCATTGCTGCAGAGGTTGAAGGGGGTGGGGGGTCAGCCTGTCAGTGCTCAGATCATATACGTCGCACACTGCATCAAATTGGTCTGCATGGCTGTCATCCCAGAAGGAAGCTTTTTCTAAAGATGATGCACAAGAAAGCCCGCAAACAGTTTGCTGAAGACAAGCAGACTAAGGAAATGGATTACTGGAACCATGCCCTGTGGTCTGATGAGACTAAGGTAAACTTATTTGGTTCAGATGGTATCAAGCGTGAATGGCGGCAACCAGGTGAGGAGTACAAAGACAAGTGTGTCTTGCCTACAGTCAAGCATGGTGGTGGGAGTGACATGGTCTGGGGCTGCATAAGTGCTGCTGGCACTGGTGAGCTACAGTTCATTGAGTGCACTCGAGTCTGCTTGTGGCTGTGTGCCTCCTGCACACACACACATACAACTGGTTTGGCTTGACCCTTGTGTGCCTCCAGCACATACCACACCAACTATAGTCCAGAAAATCTGAAAGAATTGTAAAACCAGCTCCTTCCTGGTAAAAATACTTTCCTGAAACCGCTCAACCCTTCTTTCTGGGAGTCCTGGGTGACTTTGATGCCACATTATACCGTGGTATTGCCACACAATGCCACAATATATATATATAGATAGATATATGTATTTATTTATTTCTGTCTCTAATAGATTTCCCCACTTGACCCCTTTTGTTTGCCAAACCCCCCTTATTTTTAAATTGAGTGAATGGCTCTTTATTTTTTAGCGTACTGTAGGCAGGTTCACTAAACTACACTTTCCCTACCCTTTTTTTTTACTTTTCTAGAATAGCATGGCTCATCTCTTTAAGAAGCCTCCAAGTTTTTTAAAATTATTTTGTGTATGCAAATACTGAAATTACAAGTTTAGTGCATGCATGCACACTTGCAAATTTATGGAGTTGATTTATTAATTTTCCTATGCTCCTCAGCTCCATCTAGTGTAGGGAATGCCATGCTGGGGTCAAAGTTTTAGATATTAACCCCTTATGTGTCTTTTCTAGAAGGTCATCCAGATACTGTGCAGGGACAATGCACCTCTATAACCAGTCCAGGGGTCATAGGCATTCCACACCTCCCTCTTCGTACTGAGTCATTTATTCCTATATTAGCATAAGGGGCAGAGATCACCACTGCAGGGTGAGGCTCCTCTCAGTCCTCTCCTGCATCCTCCCTTTTCATTTGTTGACAGATGCATTTAAAAAAACAAAACAAAAAAATTAACAAATGGCTGAGAAAGAGCAATAGAGGTTGGATGGTCCGTTTCCGACCCTCTCTCCTTATTTTCGCTATTTCTTTTTTACTAACCTCCATACCTGCCTGTACTGTGGAGTAATTTACCCTTACAATACAGTTTCACTTGTTTCTAATAGCTTATACTACTTGCAGTTTGCCCTGAATGACTGGCAAGTCTCTGCTGACAGCACATAAGGGTAAAAACGCTGCAATTGTTGTGCCTCTTTTGTGAACTTTGAGGATGAGTTTTTCACAGTGCCTGCAGCTACAGAAGTCAATGAGTCTTTGGTAAAACCTTCTTTACTGCTTGTTAAGAGTATGCACATACTTTAATGTGTAATGTCTGGCCACAGGTTTATTGTTCTCTGTAACTTGTTGATGGTGACATCTTTGAAAGCTTTTGCTTTCTGCCGGGGACCCAGAAGATCCACTGATACCCAATTTTGCCACAATGTATCATTGTTAGCTGTGATAACATGTTAATTGGACAATGGTGATTATAACACACATTTTTGGTTATGTTGTTAACCCCTATTAACACACAGAGAGTGTTCTCTCATAGTATTCACAAAAACACTTAAATGGATGTAAGAAAATGGAAAAAAAACAGCTGTAAGAGTCTGTGGTGTCAGGTTATTTATTATGGGCAGCCTCTCTCCATGTCTCATTTATGTAATAAAAATACAAACCTGAAGGCTTTATTACAGATGGCTCATGCTTTGTGCTTTCAATAATGCTATTTGGAATGCTAAAGTTTTCCATGATGATGATGTATTCCTATATTTTTTACCCTGACAGGTGTACGGTTTCTCTCCATGCAAAACAGGTATCATTTTCATTTACACATTCTGTTCACTAATGCAATATATACTTATCATTGTTTAACCGGCAGAGCTGCCCAAATGTGCTCTCCTGAGTCCAATACTATGAATCTGGAAAATAAATTCATCATTTCAGTAACAACTTTAACTCCTGCTAGCTAATTTTAATGTTTTTTGCGGCTCTACAATTATAATTATCTGCATGCCTTTATATGTTTTACTGTGCGTAGAAGCAAAGAGATTTATCTACCAATTAAAGCCCATCGCCTGGATAAAACTAACCCACCTCCCACCTCTAACTGATCATTAGCAGTAGAAAAGCAGCCACGTGATCCTCCAAAATTGAGTCTTTTCTCTCCCTCGGTGGGGGTCCTGCTTTGGGTGTCCACATCACTGCCTGTGTGACACATGCACTTCCTATTAGCTATCCAGCAGTGGGATTCTCTCAGGATCCAGAAAAGGAGTGGCATCATTGCAAGGGGAATGTAGGGGACAGGCTGGTGAGGGACAATCTGCAGCGCTAAATTAGTGGTCCCCTGCAACCGGAAATGGAGGCCAGCACTTGGAAACGAAGGCCTTCAGGACGGAGGGACCTGTAGGGAAGGACTTGGGTGGATATAACTTGCTTCACAAGAAAGGAAAAATAAAAACCCTGCAGGATGGGCTAGAGGGGGTGGAACAAAGGGACGGTAGTGGGGTCATATTTTGCCCAAGGTGGGGCTTTAAATGCTAAGTTTTATATTCAGAACAAATAACAGCCCCAAATTAGCTCTAGGCTTGTGATAGTTCAGTCTAGTTCTGTGTAACTTTTGTCTGCACAAGCCTGTATCCTGCCATAATATGTCTTGATTCTTGTACTTATTTTGCTCTTGTATCTGGAATCAGTTCCTGTCTTGTATCGTAGTCCTGTCTTGATCCTGTACCATAGTCATGTCTTGTATCTTACCTATTTCTGTCTCTGTCTTTACCCTATACCTCTCTTTAATCTTGTATCTTGTACCCTGATTCTGCGTTATATCTTACTTTCTACTAATATCTGTATCTCGTCATCAGTCAATACTACTCCTTTGTTCCTGGGGACCACCTGCGACTTTTATAGTGAGATTGCATAGTTTAAGTCCAGGGGGCATCCAAGTAGTGGTAGGCACACTAGCCTTAAGGGAAAGGCGGATGCTGGAGGTGAAGCTACTCACCACTATACACTCTTATTAATGAGTGTGCATCCGGTCCTGACAGTAACCCTATGCTTTGCCTATGGATTGCAAAAGCAATTGGTTAATTTAGCTGCCTCTTTTCCCTGCTGCACACTCTCAACTGCCCCCCCTCCCCCACTGCTTGGTGCTGGTGCTGGTGCTGGTGCTGGAGGTGCTTTTGTAATGTCTTGCTGGTTGGCTGTGACATAATTTGGTAATCAGATTATTTCTGTGGCCCATTATTAGGGATGGGCTCGATGTTCGAGTCGAAGAATAGTTCAACTCGAACATCGACAGTTTGTGTGTTTAGAGAACACATGAACTATCGGGGCATTTGGCAGACTGTTCTCTTGCTGAGCGCCGCACATGGGGCTGCGCACTGCACAGTGCCTTGTGAAGCTCTGATTGGGTAAAGCAATGCACCTGACCAAAGGTCAGGTGCAAGACTTTACTCAATCACAGCACAGTGCACTGTGAGAGCCATGATTGAGCAATCATGGCTAACACAGCTAATTCCTGTCAGGTGGCGGACAGATGTAAACAGTTGGGCGGAGCTAGCTAGCTGTCACCACTAGCTCCGCTCAATTGTTTATATTTTGCTGGCTTTTGTCAGAATGCCATTCTGCGGGGGGAGTTCGTCGCGAGTGGACAACGCTGGATGTTGTGATTGACCCTGGATTACGTCGGTGATCCTTTTTTTTTAACAACAAAAACATTTTGTGTTTTTTATTTCAATGAACGGATTTTTTTTCTAAAAGTCTGCACTTTTTATGTAAATGTATTTTAACCCTTTAGTGAATAGGTTAGGCGTACAAGTACCCCTTACTCAATCACAAGGTTGGGCGCATCTGAGTGCCCCTTTATTAAAGGGGTACCCTTATGCGAATAAGCCCCCCCGCCGCACCCCCACAATGAACCTTCTCTACTCTGACCTACAAAGTATAACTATAATTCCACTAGTACATTGGTTAATTGCTCAATTCTATGAAATGACTGAGAAGGCATGGAGGCATGGAAATACTTCTGAGCACAAAAGTTATTTTTAGGTTCTGCAAATACAGCTGTATTTTACGTTGTACACCAATATGCCTGGATTTGCACCCAAGTGCCATCCCTTAAAAATCACATCACAAGAGTGTAGCCAAAAAGAATGGAGCTTTACAAAAGATCAAAACCATTTACTTTTGCCTACACAGGTATGAGCTTTAAATATGACCCTAGGCACATGTACAGGGAGATTCTGTAATACAGATGCTTCTGAATATGTTCAAGTTATCGCTGAAATGTTGTTGAGTGCAAATTTCCTTTCTTAAAAAAGTTATGCCTTAAATATATTTCTGTTACTGGCAGCTGATTAGATGTTGACAGAGGCGGCTCTCTATTTAGGCGGTCGCCTAAGGCCTCGCGGCCGCCTAACTCGCCTCTGCAGATTCACCTCACCTGGCGAGTCCGTCGCTGGCCAGAAGGGAGCTGCAACAATTTCCAAGCGGGCAGAATGCGGCACCCGCGGCCTCCGCAAATCCCCGCTCCTCCCCCATCTGCCACTGCGGGCCTCGCGGGGAGAATGGGGTCGGTGCCCGCAGCCTCAGGACAAGCCCCGCCCCCTCCCCATCGGCCACTGCCGTGTCGACAGAACACCGGCCTCGCGGGGTGAAATGGTTGCCCGCAGCCTCCACACAAGTTCCGCCCCCCCCCATCTGCCACTGCCTCACAGGGAGAATGGGGTTCCAGCAGCACCACTTCCTTCTCTGCACAGAGAGAGCCCGCCCGGTGCGATGGACTTGCAGAGGCTTTGGAGGAGGCCGATAACATCAGGGTGAAGAGCAGCAGGTGCATGGAGTTCAGGTAAGTGAAGCACCCCTCCTAAGGCTGCGTTCACACCTGGGCGTTTTTCAGTGCTGATCGAAGCGCTGAAAAACGCCCAACGCTCAAAATAGTACTTGAGCTTCTTTGGGGCGGATTTCCGCGCGCATCCATTGACTTCCGCATATTAGATTTCGTAAAACGCACATCAAATGCGCGTTTCGTGGACAGAAAAACGTGCAAAAACCATGCGGCCAAAAACGTGTGTTTGACGCGCATATAACAACCGCCCAGGTGTGAACCCAGCCTAAAAAAGGAAAAATACATGCTAAAAAAAAAAAATTCTTGTTTTATAAATACTGTTGTCAGGGCCCAGTCACGCCATAAAGACTGCGTTCCAGTGCGCCCCGCCTGGCTCACTTTGTTTTGGGATAGGAGGGGGCATGGCGGTGCCATGAAGTCAGTAGCACCACATGCAACCCGCCTTCCCCCTGCGCCATGCGATCGCCGGCACCCAAAGGCATGGAATATTAGTGCTCGCGTATTGGTCCAGTGCAATCTGCAAAAATGCTGCATGAGCTACTTTTTTGCAGATCACAATGTACCGGAACACAGGCACTAATTTGCACGTGTTTGGGTGGTGGCGATCGCTCTGCGGGCGGGTGGCGTGGCTGCGGTGCTATTGACTTCAATGCACCGTCACGCCCCAAAACAAAGTGAGCTGGCCAAGTTGCGTTCCAGAGGCTGAATGCACTGGAACGCACTCTTTATAGTGTGACTGGGCCCTCATTGTTTACATCTGCTGCTAACTATATTCCATGTAAAAAATCCAAAAGAACAGATAAAAAAGAGGACAGAAGTTTCAGGGGTCTCCAAGACCCCTAATGTCACCTAGGGACCCCCAGAGATCTACTTCATCAGCTTCTGTAGCTGGAGAGTGACACTGAATGCAGGAAGTGGTGTAATATACATCACTTCCTGCATTCAGGGACTGATAGGAGATCAAAGAGAGATTGTGTACCGAACTCCCATTTGATCTCCTGTCACAGAGCAGTCGTGCCGCTCCCGGCCGCATCGGGCACAGCGCATCTCAGGACCGGCAAGGCAGTGACACCTGCTCCTATACAAGTGGTCGGGCATCTCTAGAGACGCACGATTGATTGAATGTAAAGCTCCCGGCCGGCTGTGTAATTACAACGGCCGGCCGGGAAGCTACTCGTCGGGCTCCGGTGTCCTCTCGTCACAGACGAGAGGATTTTTCAAGCCCTGATTATTGGTGTAGGTGGGGGCCTCACGTTTTGAGTTTCGCCTAAGGCCTCACAAAGTCTAGAGCCGCCTCTGGATGTTGATGACTGTTAGTAGTAAACAGCCAATGTTTGCTTTTAGTCCTCAGATCTGCTGCGTGCTTGCCTCCTGGATAACCATCAACATTGCAATGACAGATGCCTTTAAAAATTTGCATCACTTTCAAAGCCCTTTCCAATTACACATGCCATACATCATTGTTAACCTGCAAAGCTGAGTTGTGTTTTGTTTGTATTCTTGGACTTGATAAACTGCAGGGATTTTTCAGTTGCAGCTTTGAGTTTTTTTGGGATGCTATCGCATATGCTGCACACAAGTATTGGCAGGTAAATTGTAATAAGATCTGGATTAATATCCCAGTGATTGCAGCTATGTATTGTCCCTTTGCATCCTGTTATCATATTTGTTGTCAAAATGAAATTTAGACATCTTCCTCTAAACGTGTCTGAGCAGGTACTGACTTCGAGCACTGCATCCTGTCTTCTTTTGTACTGAAGAAGATGATTAAGCTAAAACCATTGATTTTTTTATTGATATCTCTGGGCAAGTAACAATTACTTCTGGGCATGTTGTTGCATCATTATTGTTTATCTAGTAGTTCTAATACTAGGCTTAAAATATATTTCCACTTTTGCAATCAAATTTGAGAAAAACCCCACTTTATATTTGTTATGTGTTCCTATCCATGTAGCATCTGCACGGGCAGAAAAAGCCCATTCAATGCAAAGGGCCGTTACCGGCTGTTTCACATACACACGATCGGTGGCTCTATAGCCTATCGATCGCGTGTATGTGCTGGCTGCGTGACCTCCCTCCCCCCCACGATTGTAGCCACCCCCCCTCCTGACCCCTCACCTTCAATCCCAGGATCCGCTGCCCCATCTGCAGCCTGGGATCGGCATCAGGAGGTAAGATGGGAGGGAGGTCAGCATCTTCCTCCTTGCTGACCTCCCTCCGTGCTGTGAATGCGGAAGTAATGTGTAAATACGTTTAACGATAAAACGGGGAAGGGAAGGTATATGCACAATCTCTCCAATATAATTAATGTAAATGGGGGTCCCCTAACTATTAAAAGTTTTTAGAAAAATAAGTTTTCCCCTGGGAGAGGGGATCCCACCATTCTTTACACCTGGCTTTCTAAGCGGCATGTCTCCTAATTGACAAGGAATTTTCTCATTAACCCACTCATTTACTTACCGGTTCATAGGCGGTATGCAGTCATCAATTCTTGTATATATATTTATCTGTCTGTTGTGTATATACATTTATCTGTCTGTCTGATTAATATATTTTTCTGATTTTCTGTGTACGTAGAGTCTAAAATTATAGATTTTTATTGAATAAATATATTTATACCTTTTCACCATTTAATTGTCACGTAGATTGTGTAAAGAATGGTGGGATTCCCTCTCCCAGGGGAAAACTTCTTTTTCTAATGTGTAAATACATCACTTCCGCATTCACCTGTCAGTCATCTGGCTGCTATAGCCAGAGAGAAGAAGCTGATGAAGCAGATCTGTGCTTCATCAGCTTCTTTTGGGGTCCCCAGGTGACATTAGGGGTCATAGAGATCCCTAATGTCTCCATAAAGAGGACCTGTCAGTGTGCCTTTGCTATTATATAGGGGGATTGTTATCCCCCTATGTAATGGCAATGACATTAAGTGTAAAAAAACATAAAAAGAGTAAAAAAATAAAAATAAAGGTCACATAACAAACAAAAAAAACCCCTAAATGTTTAAGTCCCCCACCCCCACATTTACGCACATATAAACGTAAATACGCG
>NW_017306276.1:3329006-3333872 GCF_000935625.1 Nanorana parkeri | reverse complement strand
CTTACCGGTTCATAGGCGGTATGCAGTCATCAATTCTTGTATATATATTTATCTGTCTGTTGTGTATATACATTTATCTGTCTGTCTGATTAATATATTTTTCTGATTTTCTGTGTACGTAGAGTCTAAAATTATAGATTTTTATTGAATAAATATATTTATACCTTTTCACCATTTAATTGTCACGTAGATTGTGTAAAGAATGGTGGGATTCCCTCTCCCAGGGGAAAACTTCTTTTTCTAATGTGTAAATACATCACTTCCGCATTCACCTGTCAGTCATCTGGCTGCTATAGCCAGAGAGAAGAAGCTGATGAAGCAGATCTGTGCTTCATCAGCTTCTTTTGGGGTCCCCAGGTGACATTAGGGGTCATAGAGACCCCTAATGTCTCCATAAAGAGGACCTGTCAGTGTGCCTTTGCTATTATATAGGGGGATTGTTATCCCCCTATGTAATAGCAATAACAATAAGGGTAAAAAAAAAAAACAGCGGACTTGAAGTGGTTAAAGAGACAAAACTCTGGCTGTCCCCATAGAAAATCTAAGGACACAATGGGCTTCCTCTCATTAACATACAATGCTCATAGATCTTTAGCCCTTTGTTAAGACAGGCAGTGTTACATAGTTACATAGTATCTGAGGTTGAATAAAGACACAGGTCCATTAAGTTCAACCTATTGTGTGTATATTTTGGATTCTGCATGAGTATGCGTATGTACGAGTCCCCATGTGATCTTATTTTTTAAGGGTGCCTGTACCCCTGTATGTTACAGTCTCTGAGGAAATTGTCCAAATGCATTTTGAATGATTCAACACTCTCAGCTGATACCACTGCTTGTGGCAGAGAGTTCCACACCGCTCTAATTGAAAAGAGGCCTCTACACCCCTTGTAGTTAAATCTTTTCTCCACCAATTTTAGGTGGTTGCCCTTACTCCTTGTTATGGAGTTTACCGTAAAAAGTTTGTTGCTGATGTTGCTATCACCATTGAACACCTTGTACATCAAAATCATGTCCCCCCTTAATCTCCGCACCTCCAGCGTGAACATATTTAAGTTTTGTAACCTTGTCTCATAGCTTTGGTCCTCCATCCCCTTAAAGGAGAACTATGGGGTCAGGGCTTTTCCCCATAGTTCACACGCCTCATAATTCTCCTTTAACCTCCCTGGCGGTATTCCCGAGTGTGGCTCGGGGTTAATTTTTAGTACCAAGAGCGGTAACCCCGAGCCATACTCGGGATTGCGCAAAAGTGTCACTTACCTTGTTCCTGTGAGCCTGCGGTGTCCTCTGCTGTGTTCACCCGGCCGATGCCGGCTTTCGGCTTTCAGTTTCGTTTTCGGGTGTCACAGCGGGGGATAGGCTGAACCAGCGTTCTATAAAGTGGCAAAATTATAGATTTATCTCTACAGTACATTCCCTTTTTAATACAAGACAGTACTCTGCTCGCCTTGTTTACCGCAGCCTGGCATTGCAAGCTATTGTTTAATCTGTGGTCTACAATGACTCCCAGATCCTTTTCCATTTCTGACTTCCCTAGTGGAGTTCCCATTAATGTGTATTCCGCTTGCCATTTTTCAAGTGTTCAAATCTAGTACACTGAGATCTGCCCGAACCGTACAGACTTTTAACCTCCCCACCCCCTTGCATTCCAGAGGAAAATTAAGTTTAACAGAAAAAAACATTTCTTTCATAAAGAGCAAGTAATATGTAAGCAGCAATTTTCTGTAAGAAATATAAAGTTGGTATTATTGCAATTTGGCTGAAAAAGTGGAAATGCACATTAAGCCACATTTGTATTACGATACAAATGGAAAACAAAGTGCCCCTGCAAAGAAGAGAGTATATTCTTGCCTCCATACTTCTAATTTGTGCTGTATTGCAGAGATACAGCTGCTGAAGACTACTAAGGATCTGACACTTCCTGGAGTCTCAGATACCTTGTTCCCCTCTGCTCTCCATTGTTCCACTTGCATGCCCCTACATTGTTACAAGATACAGTAGTGACATAGGGGCCAGCAGATCAAACCGGTGAGCGAGACGAGGGACCAGGAATTTCAAACAATCGGAAGTGTCGAATTCTGAAGATTCTTTAGCCCCTGTACCTCATATTTATTTTTCTAGAACACAATAACATTTATATAGTGCTGTTTGATTTATTGTTGAGTATTAGAATTAGTGACTTATTTTTTTTTGTAGGTTTCTAATTTTTTTTAATCCATTTTTCCCTGTTTGCCCTAATTCCATTCTCAAAGTTCTGTAGTGGACCATAAGCAGGAGCCATTTTGCTGCTCCTAAGAAAGCAGTTAGCACTGGATTAGCAGTATGTGTATATGGTCAATGAGTTTTGTGTAACATTTTTCTTTCATAGAAATTATGTTTTAAAGTGCTACTGCAAACCTTTTTAGTATTGATGTCCCGATACCAAAGCTAGCATCGGTATCGGGACCGGATACAGGGCATTTTGACAAGTACTTGTACTTGTCAAAATGCCTGATGCATAGTGCCAATGCTTGTGCTGTGGTTTTTTTTTCTCTGCACCTTCCGAGGTGCAGAATGCTTTTCCTCTCATGTGAGGGCGTCGGCGGCGCTGAGCGGAGGAGCGCCACGTCACTGCTGTGGGCGGCACTCCAGGTGGGGTCCTAATGTAGGTGTCCGGCAAATGTCCAGAGGACCCCACCAGGAGCGCCGCCCACAGCAGTGATGCGACGCTCCTCCCCTCAGCGCCACCGACGTCCTCACATGTGAGGAAAATCGTTCGGAACATCGTGAGGCACCGCAATCGAGGCAACAGTAAGTAAGACGGAGGCCTGGGCTTAGTGTTTTGTGTGAACAAGAAGAATCTATTGCTGCAGTGTATTCTATATGTACTCTACATGTACTACATATAGAATGCACTGCAGCAATAGATTTACAATTCTGCACTGCTAATATGAAGCGGTTAAATGATCCATAGTGCATAATAGTACATAACATGTAGTTGTACTATGGATCATTTAACCTATTCATGTTAGCAGGAGATAATTGTGACTCTATTACTGCAGTGCATTCTATATGTAGTACATGTACAGTACATATTCCCAATTCACAGCGATCCTGCCCAGCGCCGACTACGAGGCACCGCGTGAGGCAACAGGGATCGGAGTGAAACTGTGAGCGAGGGAAGCTGGGACAGTGCTGGCTCTAAATCTATTGCTATAGTGTACTGTGTGTAATGTATATGTAGTGCATACAGTATATACAGCACTCACCGCCACTACATTACAGCAATAGATTTACAATTCTCCCCTGCTAACATGAATAGGTTAAATCATGATCCATAGTACATAACATGTAGTTGTACTATGGATCATTTAAAGTCACCTGTCCCTTTAAAAAAAAAAAAGTATCGGTAATTGGTATCGGAAAGTACACGAGGGGAAGTACTTGTACTTGGTCTTGAAAAAGTGGTATCGGTACATCCCTACTTTTTAGGATCTTCTGACCAGACTTAAACAGAACATTTATACTGCTTTCTATTTTCAAGCTTTAACCTTACTTTTTCCCGCAATAGTGTTGGTTTGTTCTTGTTTTTTCTTGCTTTAACCACTTCAGGACCAGGTGTTTAGACCCCCTTCCTGGCCAGGCCATTTTTCAGTATTCAGCGCTGTGGTACTTTGACTGAAGTTTATTCCGTCATGCCACGCTGTACTGAAATTAATTTTATACCATTTTTTGGGGACATATAGAGCTTTCTTTTGGTGGTATTTAAACACCATTGGGGGTTTTATTTTTTACTATAATTAGGAAACATTACAGAAAATTTTGAAAAAAAAGTATTTTTTTACATTATGTTAGGAAACATTTATTATTACCCAGTTTTTTAGTAAAATATAAAAGTCGGGGTCAAGTCGGATAAATAGACACCAAACATGTTAAGCTTTAAAATTGCGCGCACCAGCGAAATCGCAGAAAACTACCATACCCAAAATTGGCCATAGGCGACACTTTAAAAGCTTTTACCGCTCATCAGTTTAGTGTTATCAGTGATTGATGGCCCTAGACTTATTGCTCTCACTGCGACATTCACGGCGATATGTAACATGTGCGGCGTAATGGGCGCAATCGTCTTTTTTGCACGTATGCGCCCTTGACGTGGGGACTTTAAAAACATTTTTTGTTTTTTTATTCTTTTTTATGTGTAACATAAAAAATTTTTGAGGGGGGGGACTTACATTTTTTTTCTTTTCTCTAAACTTTATTGCTATCACATACGGGGCTAATAAAAACCCCCTATGTGATATCAAAATATGTGAGACATTATGGAGACATCGCAGTCGATTTTCCCGCTGCGATTCCGCCCGTGCAAGTGAACGCTAAATAAGTCACGCGTCATTTTAGCAATTGCAGTGTGGATGTCACCCCATTGAAATAAATGGGGTCACACGGCAACCGCTATGTGCACTAGCACATGATGGTGTGGCCCTGGGACACGCGTCCCGGGTGTCGTGCAGGTGTGAACCTAGCCTAAAGGTAACTGTATTCATTTGCAGGAGTTTTTTTTCTTTTTTAACAGCTTCAAGACTGCTTTCTATTTTCATGCTTTAACCTTACTTTTTCCCGCAATAGTGTTGGTTTGTTCTTGTTTTTTCTTGCTTTAACCACTTCAGGACCAGGTGTTTAGACCCCCTTCCTGGCCAGGCCATTTTTCAGTATTCAGCGCTGTGGTACTTTGACTGAAGTTTATTCCGTCATGCCACGCTGTACTGAAATTAATTTTATACCATTTTTTGGGGACATATAGAGCTTTCTTTTGGTGGTATTTAAACACCATTGGGGGTTTTATTTTTTACTATAATTAGGAAACATTACAGAAAATTTTGAAAAAAAA
>NW_017306276.1:3315706-3328873 GCF_000935625.1 Nanorana parkeri | reverse complement strand
GCGAAATCGCAGAAAACTACCATACCCAAAATTGGCCATAGGCGACACTTTAAAAGCTTTTACCGCTCATCAGTTTAGTGTTATCAGTGATTGATGGCCCTAGACTTATTGCTCTCACTGCGACATTCACGGCGATATGTAACATGTGCGGCGTAATGGGCGCAATCGTCTTTTTTGCACGTATGCGCCCTTGACGTGGGGACTTTAAAAACATTTTTTGTTTTTTTATTCTTTTTTATGTGTAACATAAAAAATTTTTGAGGGGGGGGACTTACATTTTTTTTCTTTTCTCTAAACTTTATTGCTATCACATACGGGGCTAATAAAAACCCCCTATGTGATATCAAAATATGTGAGACATTATGGAGACATCAGGGATCTCCTAATGTCACCTAGGACCCCCCAAAAGAAGCTGATGAAGCACAGATCTGCTCCATCAGCTTCTTTGCAGCTTCTGAAGCTGGAAAGTGACAAAAGAATGCGGAAGTGATGTATTATACAACACTTTTGCATTCTTGCAGAGGAGAGGGGACCGGAGGGAGCTCGTGTACCGAGCTCCCTCTGATCCCCTGTGACACAGGCCACCTGCTGATCCCGGGCTCGCACCGGACACAGCGGAGCCCGGGATCAGCGGGACAAAGGCGGGGGGGGGCGCGGAGGGGGGGACCGATTGGCACCCCATACACGCAATCCGCCGGCTCTACAGCCGGCGGATCGCTTGTATGGTAACAGGCATCGCTGCCTGTTTTTATATTTCGGCCGTTTCCCGCTATTACGGCGTGTCTGAGCGGACGTCTAAAGACACCTGCCTATATCATGCCAAAAAAAGGAATGTGTTCACTTACAGCAGAACTCCAGGAGTTTAGCCTCCCTTGCAGTGGGGCTAAAATAACAAAGTTTTACTCACCCGAAGCACCAAGCCGGCTTGCTCTTAGACCGGTCCCTTCCTCCTTGCTCCCCCTCGTCTGCACCAGTCTAAGGTCTTGTGAGTCATCACATTGTATACACGGTGTATAGAACATGAGGACTCACAGGGACCTTGGAGAGGTGGAAAGGAGGGGCCTTAAAGCAAACCAGCTCCGATGATCGGGTGAGTATAACTTTGTTATTTTTTTAACCTAGGCAAAAATTAGCACTTAACCCTTGCATTACAGGGGCAACCTCACTGCAGGGGTTAAGAAACATTTTCCCAGAAGTTCTGCTTTAAGGTACATTGCAGTCACTAAAAATAAGCTATACTCTTTAACCACCTCAGGGCCGGCCGTTGTAAAAAAACAGCCGGCCGAGAGGTCTCTAGATCTTAGCGGGTGTCTTTAGACGTCCGCTCAGACACGCCCCCTCGTGTGCACTGCTCGGCACGCGCAAGCGGGAGATGGCCATTATTTAAAAACAGGCAGCGATGTCTGTTACCATACAAGTGATCCGCCGGCTGTAGACTTAGCGGATCGCGTGTATGGTGTGCTGATCGGCACTCGGGGTCGCCCCCGCAGTTGTCCCGCTGATCCCGGGCTCCGCTGTGCCCGCTGCGAGCCCGGGATCAGCATGTCGCCTGTGTCACACGAGCTCCCTCCGGTCCCCTCTCCTCTGCAAGAATGCGGAAGTGTTGTATAATACATCACTTCCGCATTCTTGTGTCACTCTCCAGCTTCAGAAGCTGGAAAGAAGCTGATGGAGCAGATCTGTGCTTCATCAGCTTCTTTTGGGGGGTCCTAGGTGACATTAGGGGTCTTGGAGACCCCTGATGTCTCCATAAAGAGGGCCTGTCATATATTTTGCTATCACATGGGGGAGTTTAATTAGCCCCCGTATGTGATAGCAATAAAGTTTAGTGGAAAAAAAGGGAAAAAAATGTAAGCCCCCCCCCCACCGAAAATGTAAAGCTACACATAAAAAAGAATAAAAAAACAAAAAATGTTTTTAAAGTCCCCACTCATGCATGCAAACATGCGTCCGGGGCGCATACATTTAAGAAAGACGATTGCGCCCATTACGCCGCACATGTTACATATCGCCGTGAACGTCGGAGTGAGAGCAATAAGTCTAGGGCCATCAATCACTGATAACACTAAACTGATGAGCGGTAAAAGCTTTTAAAGTGTCGCCTATGGCCAATTTTGGGTATGGTAGTTTTCTGCGATTTCACGGGTGCACGCAATTTTAAAGCTTGACATGTTTGGTGTCTATTTACCCGACGTGACCCGATCTTTTATATTTTACCAAAAAACTGCATAATAATAAATGTTTCCTAACATAATGTTAAAAAAAACTTTTTAAAAAATTTTCAGTAATTTTTCCTAATTATAGTAAAAAATAAAAAACCCCGTGGTGATTAAATACCACCAAAAGAAAGCTCTATCTGTCCCCAAAAAATGGTATAAAATTAATTTCAGTACAGCGTTGCATGACGGAATAAACGTCAGTCAAAGTACCGCAGTGCTGAATACTGAAAAATGGCCTGGCCAGGAAGGGGGTGTAAACACCTGGTCTTGAAGTAGTTAAATAAATGTGAAATCAACACACAATTGAACAAGATATGCTGAAATGCATACAAGGAGTACAGGAAACTTCCTCAGTACTTTTATTATTCATTGCTGTAGTTCAACTACTATCTTTTGTTGGCATTTGGTGATCTGAGAACACGATCCATGCTTAATTTATTTAAATGCAGAGAAATTGATCTGGGAAGTTTAAACAAACCTTATACTTCCCATATTACTTTCTCCTGGGTTTAAATGCACCTGTGTTTGCACTTGCATTAGTTTGCATGAATTTACACCCATCCATAGTACCTAACCGCACACTGGATGAACAGATTTCTATTTTCTCTCAATGCAAGTAACCTAAATGCACCTAAATGCAGGTAAACTCTGAATGATGTATGAAAGATGCCATTTAAAATCATTACATGCATTTAAAAATGTCCTAAAATGCATGTATTTCAATGCCAGTGTGAATGAGGTTTAACTGTAGTCTCCTTGTTTTGTCTGACACATACAGAAAGCCTGACCTAAAAATATATCAGCACAAGGAAGTTTCTCCCAGCCACTAATGAGATTTAAATGTGAATGTTATTTATAATACAGGAAACAGAGGGAGTTGGACAGACTTAAAGAAGGATGTTCCTAGTGACCTGTGGGAATGTTTTTAGACTTTAGTGGGCTACAAAGATTGTAGAGAACTTTCTGCTTTTAGCAGTGCATATGAATTCTTCCTTGTTCCAGAGTCACTGATTAAAGCTATTTCAGCTCAGTTTACACTACTCTCCTGCTACTAAGAGGAATATTCTCCACATATTTTCATATACTCACATATGCAGTAATTAGTCACCTTTTGTTATTCTGATTTAAACAATGACCTTTTGGTAATATATCATACAGTAAACCTATTCATAGGAGAGCATAGACACTGTTAAAGGACTATAATATTAGACCATTAGGGGTCTATTTATAATAAAAAAACATTTACATAGCCATCCAGCAAAACTACATGTACATTTATTCTGTGCAGATTAACCAGCTGCTGTAAGAATGGGGAAACTTAAAATGTTTTTAATGCAATTTCTCTTCTCGTTGAATGATCCTCAAATATTAGAGGCAGAGGTGAATAGGGAAAATACATCATTATGGCCACTAAATGGAGCTGAGGATCATAAGAAATAAAGAAATTAGTAGCAAAAGATACATTGTAACAATTCTAGAGAATTCTGGAGGGAATTAGCACATAAATATAATTATTGCTACAGAACCAATGTACATGAAGTTTTGCTGGCCTTTTTTTATATATATATAAATAGATGCCCTAATGATGCGTGCATGTCCCAATAGTTCAGAGTATCCTCCGAGCCCCCTGAAGGAATGGACCCACGGAGCAGGTCTCAACAAACATCTTCTTATATAGGGGAGGGATGACGAAGTCACGTGCGAGACGTAAGGTACGACGCTTATAAGATGCTTAAGGCACTTATAAATATAAGTTGTCATACAAGAAAAAATATCTAACATTTATTGGTGAGCCAGCCTCTCCGAAGTTTCTGAATCTTCCGGTCATACAGTTTCCTTCTCATGATCAAATGGGGGAATAGAAGTAGAAAATTGATCAAGTTTGGGAAACAAAATTGGTGAATCTAGACGGTGAGAAGGTGATTGAATGCGTTTCAGCCACAACTGAGTAATCCAGTTGAAAAGAGGACTATGCATAAATCTGGTGAGTAATGGATTTTATCTATGATATAGTTATTGAAAGCACATTAGAGTTTAAGAATTTGTCTAGTCATATTTCTGATGCTTCATTATGAGTTTCAATGTATAATCAATGTTTGCAAGCTAATACCTAGATTGATAAATCAAGGTTTACTGCAAATAAGTTAAAAAAGAAGCTCAGCCCCCACCCCCTACCCGGGGACGGGGGCCAGCGCTTAGCGCCGCTCGCCCTTGGACCGGATCTCAAGCTTCCCTTAAGCCAAGCTTTTGTAAAAAAAAAAAAGAAGCTCAGAAATGTGATTAAACTTCTAAAAATTTTCAATGCAATAAATATTGATGTACCTACCAAAAATTTTGTGTTGTACAACAGACAGAATCTGAATCTGCACACAATGATTTACCTCAGGAAGAATGTAATTGTCCAAACTGTGAAATCCTGGGAAATTATATAGAGGATATTGAGCAAAAGCTTGAATTGCGTACACAATTGTTAACAAACATGCAGAATAGCAGTAAACAAACAGCTGCACTCACACAGAAGAAAGATGAAATACAATCAGATACTACACATACATCATATATTCCGGATAGTTCGGAAATTAGAGAAGGTGAATTTGAAAATATTATTGACATAAAACATAGGAAATTATTAGATCGAGTTTGAAAATTGAAATTGCAGATCCATGATCAGCTTATGAAAATTTTGAAGGACATCCCTGCATTTGATCCAAAGGTTGATGCAGTCCATAATGCAGATATGTTTGAGTCATACACTGACAGATTCAATCTGACAGATGAGCAAAGTATTCGTATGTACACTTTGTGGCTGTCGTACTATGTTTCACACAGGTTAAGGAAGTCACCATACACTAATGAGGAAGGCGAGGTAAAGCACTACAATTCTGAAGACAGCTTGAGACAATTACTGCTCTATCCAACTGGCAATTAAGTTCCTGGTCTAGAAATACTGAACTCATTAAGAGTTACAATCAATGGCGATCCATTTGAATTTGCAATTAAATTTCCAAAGGCATATGGACTCATAATGAATGTAGATGGAGATGATTTAAGACTAGTCAAAGCATTTGTGAAACAATTCCGGTATCTTGATCCTATTTCTCTCACGGTTGCTTTGGAAATAGACAATCTGGAAGACACAGCAGGATTCATTGACAGAATTTTGTCAGGAGACACAATTCATTGACAGAATTTTGACAGGAGACACACCAAAGCTAAAACTCCTCAGTGTCAGGTTACACCCAGTAGTGAGGGACATAGATTGTCAGAGCAGGGAGAAGAGGTTGTTTGTTTTTATTGTGGAAAGCCAGGTCATATGAAAAGAAAGTGCTGGAAATACCAGAAAGATTCACAGATAAAAATCGGGAAACAGAAAATGAAATGTCAATTTCTGTACTATCTGCTCTCCCATGTTCTAAAGAAAGTACTGTAGATTATTTTGCGACGGTTGTCAAACAGATGAGTAAGCTGACTGTAACGGCAATAGGTCAAGTCCTATGGTATGCAGTGTTGACAAAAAAGGACCATTGCCAGAATTAGACAAAGGTTTAAGCCCTCTACCTTTAGAATATGTAAGTCCTTTGTCATTCGATGACAGTAGAAGACACCATATTCAAGGGTTACTAAACGGTAGAAAGATTACATTTTTAATTGATACAGGTGCTGAACTGAGCGTTACTAGACAGAAGCTACCTTTGAAGTCTGATGCACCTGAATGTAAAATTGTGGGTTTTAATGGTTAAGGTAATTCCATAGCTAAAATGGTTTCTGATGTAAAGTTTGAGATGCCAGGATTGGTGAAAACTGACATTGATATATGGAATTGTCACAGTACAGAGAATATTCTCGGTACAGATATAATTAGTAAACAAGGCTGGATTATTGATTTAGGAAATGGAATTATATGGAAAGATCCAGCTAAGCCTAGATCATTGTTAATTGATCCCTCTGTATACAGTAAAGTTGGAAGTATATGTTCAACAATTACTGATGTGTTTTTAGAACACAAATGGCCTGAAACTGATAATATTGTTTTACAGAAATTGGTACAAAAGTTTCCATGTTTGTGGTCAAAGTTCACAAATGAGACAGGAACACTGAAAGATACAGAATTAAACATTGAAGGCAGAGATCCTACACCTCAACAAGAGTGCAAATTACCCTTAGATTCAGTCAAACCTGTTTCAGCCATTATTCAGGAATTTCTCCAACAAGGTGTGCCGAGGAAAGCAAACTCAGTTGTAAACAACTATGTTTGGCCAATTAAAAATGCTGATCATTCTTAGGGGTCTATTCACAAAGCTGCCGAAGGATCTGGCCGTAGCTTCGGCCGATCCTTCGGCTAGCTTCGGCACCAGGACCCCTTCGGTTCAGGAGAACCGAGGGGGTGCTGTACGGCTATTCACAATAGCCCGTACAGCTCCCGATCACGGCCGAGCGGCTCAGTCGAGCGCTGAGCCGTGCTGAAAGATTATACGGCTGAAATCAGCCGTACCAGTCTGAAGTGAATAGCCGAACAGTGTTCGGCTCACTTCACTTCTGATCGGTCATTCACTCGGCTGCCCTTGGCAGCTTTGTGAATAGACCCCATAGTCTTTATCAGTTGATTTCAGGATGCTAAATAAATAAATCTCAAATAACAAGCCTTTTGTTCCTGAAAATCCTGACACCATGTCACATTTAGATGCCAAAGCCAAAATATTTTCTGTACTGGAAATTGCAAATAGTCATTTTTCTATACCATTAACTAAAAGTTGTCAGTACAAGTTTGCATTTACTTTTCAGAATGAACAGTATGTGTTTACTAGACTGCCACCGGGATTAGGCATTAGTGAAAGTATAGTCCATGAGTCTATTTGTAAAATTGTATCTAAATTTTCAAGGCCAGGCTGTATTTTTCAGCATGTGGATACATGTCTACTGAGTACAGAGACCGAAGAAGAACATCTGACCCTTTTGTTTGAATTGATTACTTTGTTGCAAGATGCAGGTCTGAAATTGGATACAGCAATAATGCAGCTACTAAAAAGGGAAGTGAAATTCCTTTCAATGCCCATTACTCATGGGAAAAGGCAATTATTGCAAGAACACGTCAAGGCAATATTGGCTATTCCTATCCCCAAATCTCACAAGGCCGTACATGTTTTTTTGAATCAAGTGAACTTATTTAAAGATTCCATACAGGGATTTGCTGAGAAAGTCAGACCTCTGTATTGTCTTTTAGAAAAAAAAAACAATCTGATGTATTTGGTACTTGGGGTGAAGCCCAGCTGAACGATTTTGAAAGTTTAAAGAAAGACTTACAGACTGCACCAACATTAGCAACTATGGATGTCTCTTCATCTCCTTTTATTTTGTAAAGTTATGTTTCTAAGGATGCCATTCTAGTAACGCTTTTTCAGCTAAAAGACGGTAATAAGAGTGTAGTAGGTTATTTCTCCAGACGGCTAACACCCGTGGAGAAAAACTTTCAGTCACATGTCAAACAATTGTTAGGAGTTTATTATGCTGTCAAAGTAACCAAAAACATTGTGAGATCCAATACAATTGTTTTACAAACACCTGATCCATCATTAAAAGTTCTTCTCAAGGAAAATGGTTCAGAAGGATTTCATGAAAAGTATTCAAAATGTTTAAAAGTTTTGACATGTACATAGATTGAAATAGAACTCACACAGCATAAGGAACAACCACTTGTTTGTACATCTCAAGAACCTATAGCTAAAGTGTTTAGAACAGAAACTAAGGAAGGATTTAAGCCAGTGAATGTCAATGCTAATGAAGGTCATTCAGAGGGAAATTTTGCAGGTTATGCTATTTGGTATCCACAAAAGAGAATATGCTATTCAACAAAAGTTACCCAAAATGTATTCAGCAGAAAATGCAGAATTAGAAGCCAGCAAAACAATTTTAGTTGTAAATAAAGAGGAGATAAATAAAGTTCCAGTAGTCATTTACACTGAAAAATCAGAAGTTGTTGAGTCACTTACAGGTTTGTCACTGAAAAGACATAGGGGTCTATTCACTAAGCTGCCAAGGGATCTAGCCATAGCTTTGGCTGATCCTTCGGCTAGCTTCGGCCCCAGGACCTCTTCGGTTCAGTAGAACCAAAGAGCTGCTGTACGGGCTATTCACTATAGCCCGTACTGCTCCCGAAGTCTGCCGAGCGGCTCAGTCGAGCCGAAGGCATATGATTCGGCTCGACTGAGCCGAGGTGAAGGCCGAAAGCCGACAGGCTTCTACTGACTGCTGGGCAGAGCCAGCCCTCATCTCACGGCTGGCTCCTGCCACTTGCACAGACAGATCAGCGTCCCTGGTTACAAGGTAACCAGGGACACTGATCTCCAGACAGCCCAACTCTCCCGGGCGCTCCGGGAGTCTCCCGCTATTAGATAGTGTCTCCGGGCCACCCAGGAGAGAAACACTTTCTCCAGGAAAGTTTTACTCTGCTCAATTGAGCAGAATAAACCTTTCCTGGCTCTGTTTCTTTTTTTCTTCTTCTTAAGAATAAAAAAAAATCGCCATAGGAATACATAGCTAGATTACTATTGGCTATTCCAATTTGCAATTTAGCCAATAGCCAATAGGAATCTAGCTATGCATTCCTATGGTGATTTTTTTATTTTATTCTGACGGCAGCAGAGAAAAACAGTTGGACAGAGTTAGCTGTCACTGCCAGCTCCGCCCATCCGTTTTCGATTTCATTTTTTTACTACTTTTTTTACTACTTTTTTAACTGTTTTGCTGTTCTGCTCGGTACCACAGAGGTACCGAGCAGAATAGCCGAGCCGAATCTATGAGAATAGGCCGAACAGCACCGAGTAGCCTTCCGGAGATTCGGCTTAGCCGATCCAGATGTTTGATTGGCTGAGTCGAACTCCTTCTGCACTTCGGGTCGGCCGAACAAGCTGAGCATGTTCGGCCGACCCGAAGCCAGCCGAAGCCACCCGATGCATGGCTGATTTCAGCCGATATACGGCTGGAATCAGCCTACCAGCCTGAAGTGAATAGCTCACTTCGTTTCAGGTTGGTTTGTCACTTGGCTGCCTACGGCAGCTTAGTGAATAGACCCCATAAAGTATCTGTAGACCCTCATACATGAGAGTTTAGGTTTTCCTGAAACAGCAAAAGAGTTGAATATTCCCTCATAGTACACAAAGAAGAATATAAATAGGAATGTTCTCACATACAGATTTTTAGAATTCATAAAAAAGCGTATTCAATTATTTACACCATATAAGCAATAAAGGTATGAAGATGATGTAATTGATTTAAAGTACGCATAGTAATAGATAAATGCAGTTACATATTAGCCAATTAAAATGATTTTTTCTAAGTAATGAAACTGCATTTCTGTAGCAGGAAATTACCTACAAGATAACATGATGCTTCTAGATGCTTTCAGATGAAAGAGATTCTGATGTTGAGAGGAAAAGCCTTTTCTGGAAGAAGATTTGGCACTCAAAGTTTTGTTTATTATAGCAATGGCTATCTTTTTACGCTTTCATAACACTACAGAATTAATAAGAAGAGAAGACCATCTTATGAAGAAAATAAGTATTATTGACTTTTGCTACTGAACTTTACTATTGACTAAATAGTGTATTACACATTAAAATTTTTCATACAAACATTTTCTAATGATACATTTTTCATATTTGTAACCACACATGATGTTGTTAGAAACAATAACTGTATTGTAACAGTATTTCTGGGAATTAATCAGTTTAAGGATAAAATATTTTGTTATTTTAATGTACATTTACAGTCATATTTAAGACAAGCTTTACATTATTAAGTGCATATTTGGGATAATTTTACACAAATGAACATACATTTAAGAAAAAGTCATATTTAGATTTGAGTAGAGTAGAAAATTAATATTGTATGTTACATACATTTTTAAGGGAAAATTTGAAATATCTATTTATGTAAGGATTTGTTATTTGCTTTTAAATTTAATAATGAAGATTTCAAGGGAATATATTATTTGATAAAGTATAAGGAAAATAAGACAAAAACAGATAAGACAAGTCTTGCCAGACTTATTGTTCCTAATACTGGATCAAGGATGAAATATGCAAATCAATAATTTTATGGTTTTTGGATATCTGTGATACGCTTGTGACATAATTGATACACTATATTGCCAAAAGTATTGGGACGCCTGACTTTACACGCACATGAACGTTAATGGCATCCCAGTCTCAGTCCGTAGGGTTCAATATAGAGTTGGCCCACCCTTTGCAGCTATAACAGCTTCAGCTCTTCTGGGAAGGCTGTCCACAAGGTTTAGGATTGTATCTATGGGAATGTTGACCATTCTTCCAGAAGCGCATCTGTGAGGTCAGGTACTGATGTTGGACGAGAAGGTCTGGCTCGCAGTCTCCGCTCTTGGCACAATGCAGTCAGGCAAGTACTGTTCTCCTGGCAACCGCCAAACCTAGACACATCCATAGGATTGCAAAACAGAGAAGCGTGATTTGTCACTCTAGAGAACACGTCTCCACTTCTCTAGAGTCCAGTGGCGGTGTGCTTTACACCACTGCATCTGACGCTTTGCATTGCACTTGGTGATGTAAGGCTTGGATGCAGCTGCTCGGCCATGGAAACCCATTAGCCAATCTGAAGGCCACACGAAGTTTGGAGGTCTGTAGCTATTAATTCTGCAGACAGTTGGCGACTTCTGCTCACTGTGCGCTTCAGCATGCGCTGACCCCGCTCTGTCATTTTACGTGGCATAGCACTTCATGGCTGAGTTGCTGTTGTTCCCAGTTGCTTCCACTTTGTTATATTACCACTAACAGTTGGCCGTGGACTTTTTACTAGGAAAGTTCACGGATGGTCTTATTGCACAGGTGGCAATCTATCACGGTACCATGTTTGAATTCACTGAGCTCCTGAGAGCGACTCATTCTTTCACAAATGTTTGCAGAAGCGTGTGCATGCCTAGGAGCTTGATTTTATACACATGTGGCCATGGGGGTGATTGGAACACCTGAATCCAATGATTTTGAGCGGTGTCCCAATACTTTTGGCAATATAGTGTATATGAATGAATGAATGAATATTAGTGTTAAATAGAGGAAAAATTATTGAAATTCAAATTAATCATTTTCAGAGGGAATTGTAAAAACCATAATATTCATGTAGGAAATATGTATGTATGTATGTATGTAATGACCTAAATGATTGATTTTCTATATTTTTATCTGACAAAGTGTAGAAATGCAGTTAACTGTACTACTGAGTTTGAGTTACAGATGGTATTCAATCAGTGAGCCTGACAGACAGACTCTAAGTATAGTTTGAACAGCGGCTACGAATGTCCAAAGAGTAGACTTGTGTCCTTTAAAATAGGATTGAAGGATGCATAGAGTATTGGTAGGAATGTACTTCGCTCAGGACTATTGTAAAAACCCATATTGAGAGAATGGAACTTCATTATGCTAATGTCAATGACTATTAAGGTAAACATCTCATAGGTTATTTTAAAGTAAGAACATGAATATAAGGATGGTCCTTCAGGAGATGGGGGGAATGCATTACAGGGTAGGACAGACTCACCCATAGACATCCCTACTGACACACAGAAGACACAGAGACACCTGTTAAGTAATATTTTAACATACAGACTAAAGACACGTTTCTCAAGCATCTTACAGACTCACAAGCTGGAAGACATTAAACATATTTTTCTGTTATTTGTACCCACATTTTGAACTGTTATTTTTTGTACATTATTTTTGTTGATGTTTTGTACATTTTAAGTACGTCTGATGACTTTATGCTGCAATTAAAGTCAGTCATGGTTCATTCAACTGGACATTCTTCTGTATTTACATAATCATCTTAAGAAGCTTATAAATATAAGTTCTTTTACAGGAAAAAATATCTAACAATTCAATAGCTTGTAGAAACAACTTTAGGAGCAATAACCTGAAGTAATCGATTTTCTATCAGTCATATCAGTATGACTTTATCAGTCTCTCACATCGTTGTGTAGGGATCTTGGCCCACTTTTTACAATGTTGCTTCAGTTCATTGAGGTTTGCAGGCATTTGTTCCCATCACAGCATTTCAATTGGGTTTAAGTCTGGACTTTGAGTGGGCCATTGTAACACCTTGATTCTTTTCTTTTTCAGCCATTCTGTAGATTTTCTGGTGTGCTTGGGATCATTGTCCTGTTGCAGGAACCAATTTCGGCTAAGCTTTAGCTGTCGGACAGATGTCCTCACATTTGTCTCTAGAATACTTTAGTATATATACCCAGGTCCTGTGGCTGCAATACAGGCCCAAATCATTACCCCTCCACCACTGTACTTGACAGTTGATATGAGGTGTTTGTGGTGATATGCTGTGTTTGGTTTTTGCCCAACATGGCGCCGTATATTATGAGCAAACATCTCAACATTAGTCTCATCTGTCTAAATGACATTGTTCCAGAAGTCTTGTGGTTTGTTCAGATGCAACTTTGCTAACCTAAGCTGTGCTGCCATGTTCTTTTTAGAGAGACGATGCTTTCTCCTGAAAACCCTTCCAAACAAACCATACTTGTTCGGTCTTTATCTAATTGTACTGTCATGAACTTTAATATTTAACATGCTAAATGATATCCACAAAACAGCAAAATTCGTTAAATGTTCAAGATCAGCTGTTGTTAAAGTGTTTAAAGACTGGACTGTCAGCCGAAAATCTGGGTCTGAACGTGCGAATTGTGGCCGTCAGCGACTAGTCAATGTTAGGGCAGAACGGAGAGTGGCAAGACTGGTACAAGACAACAGAAGGGCAACAGTGCTGTGTCAGATTCCTCGCATCATCTTTCAACATCTCGTGGAGTCACAAGGCGGCCCAACGAAGTCATCTCCTGGAGTTATCTTGTGGCCCAGTACTGATGGGGTGGTCATAATAATCTGGCCACTCAGTGTATAACGTGTATATATATCTATAT